>NC_140000.1:20107286-20316938 GCF_964263955.1 Coregonus lavaretus | reverse complement strand
AGAGAGATAGGGAGAGAGAGAGAGAACATTGCCATGCTCAGTGAATTAGGAGCAGAAGAGATTAGCCAATAAGAGAGAAGGAGAGGGCCAGCTAAAACAGCACTGATAAGAACGCAAGCAGTTAGAGCAGGAATGCCAGAGATAACAACAGCATTGACTATATGTGTGAGAAGTTATATACGGGTAGCACTGGTCTTAGATCAGCCATTCCCTAAAACAAATAATAGAACAGGGCTAGGAGACCCCTACACAGTTCACTCCCAAATTCCTGCAGCCCTCCAGGGACATGGCTGAGTTGCAAGCTGTGCATTTAACTCAATCACTATCACTATCTCACTCTCAAATCAAATCAAAATCCAATTTTGTTTGTCACATGCGCCGAATACAACTGGTGTAGACTTTACCGTGAAATGCTTGCTTATGAGCCCTTCCCAAAAATGCAGTTTAAATATTATAATAAAAATAACATAGTAACACAATAAGAATCAAATAAAGTAGACAAATTGAGCTATATAAAAGGGAGCACCAGTACCAGATCAATGTGCAGAGGTACAAGTTATTTGAGGTAGATATGTACATGAAGGCAGGGTAAAGTGACTAGGCATCAGGATAGATAATAATAAGAGTAAAATAAAGAACAGAGTAGCAGCAGCAAATGATGAGTGTAAAAGTGTGTGTGTGTGAGTTTGCGTGTTTGTGTGTGTAATGTGTATGTATGTGTGTTGTGTCGGAATGCGTGTGTGTGTTATGTGTGTGCGCATGTAGTGTGTGTGAATATGTGTGGGAGTGTCAATGTAGTGTGAGTGAGTAACTGATGTCCAGAAGTGCTTGGTAGTCACTGCAACGCAGTGCTAGCTGTGCCACTAGAGATCCTGGTTCGAATCCAGTCTCTGTCGTAGCCGGCCGCGACCGGGAGACCCATGGGGTGGCGCACAATTGGCCCTGCGTCGTCCAGGGTAGGGGAGGGAATGGCGGCAGGGATCAGTTGGTAGAGCATGGTGTTTGCAATGCCAGGGTTGTGGGTTCGATTCCCATGGGGGGTATGAATAAAAAATTAAAATAAATGTATGCACTCACTAACTGTACGTCGCTCTGGATAAGAGCGTCTGCTAAATGACTAAAATGTAAATGTGATAATAGTATGAACTTTCTGTACAAAAAAGGTCAAGATAAACACGATAAAAGTCACTATATAGCAAAGTTGAGTTGGAACTCATAAGATGTCGCCCTTCTCCCTCGACACTGATGTGAGGTCAGTTTTGGGTTTCCCCGCAATTTGTAGTCTTGTACCTAAAGCAGGTTGGTGACCAATGGACTAGTAAGTATTGGTCGTTAGTGCGTCCCCTACCTGCGTTGCTGGTACTGCGGGGGGCAGCCATACATCATGGCTCCAGGCTGCCAGCTGTGCCTGTGGGAGAGACAGGAGGAGGAGGGGGTCCGACGTAGTGTCACCCCTCCAGAGGAGGGAGAGGAGGGAGGAGAGGGGCAAGGGGAGGAGGGTGGGGGGGCCGGACAGGGGACGCAGCGGCCTCCCAGATATGACGGGGAGCCTGGGAGACGAGGGGAGTGAGGAGGTGTGGCGATCATCTGGAGGAGAGGGGGAGAGAGAGGAAGGGTGAGGGAGAGGTGGGTGAGAGAGAGAGAGAGAGAGAGAGAGAGAGAGAGAGAGAGAGAGAGAGAGAGAGACAAGGAGGAAGTGTGAGAGAGAGAGAGAGAGAGAGAGAGAGAGAGAGAGAGAGAGAGAGAGAATGGATAGAGGTTATGGAAAGGCCTTTATTCATACTTTCACTGCAATTCATTATTTACAAAATGCATCTCATGGCAGCTACAGAATCAACTATTAGATGATAATTACAACTTAGTACATGTTAGACTTTGAGGAGGAGTTCAAAAGTTTAAGTTGCTCCTAAATTGTTAACGATTAGTTACCGGAGTGTAACTCCAGTTCTATGAGTGGAGCGGAGCCCCATAGGGGAGCTCTGCTCCTAGTGGTTTACCCTCTGCCCTACGGCAGCAGCAGCCTGAGACAAAATTATGCACACACCTACAGCCAATAGGAGTACAGGTGTCCCTATAAGAGGGGATGCCTCCTCTCAATCAGCCTCCCGAGATATTTTTCTTCAGCGAGACTAGAGAGGGTCGGCAGGGCCTTAAGTCCTATGGGGCTCCGCTCCACTCATAGAACTGGAGTTACACTCCGGTAACTAATCGTTCTATATCGTGGAGCTCCGCCCCATAGGGGAGCTCTGCTCCTAGTGGTTTAAGGCGGAGCGTAGCGCTCCAAAATGTACTCCCTGCCGAGCCTAACACTTCCCATCGAAACGAGAAAGTCAGGCCTAGCAATGGCTGCAACCGAGTCCCGCAGTACTGCAACTAAAAACCCCTACGGGCATCACAATATACCGCGTCATCGGTTAAAGACCCGCCCCACCTAGTCCAATGGCAATGCCAATGACTAGTGGGCAGATCACCAGAATAGAAGCCATACTAATCTGTACTAGCAGATAGATGTGCCTCAATATCCTGTGAAAACACTACCGACCACTAATGGAATGACACCAAGTGTCACTCTACATTGTAAACGCGGTAGACCGCCTCACTCACTCAATGGAATCCCAGAGATTAGTGGGCAGGAACAAAAACATGAGTCATACTAACTGAACAAGCAGATAGATGACCTCACATTCTGTTAATCAACGCATGCCTCTACTGTACTGACCCTGTCAGTCAGGATTCATGCCACAAAATATGTTTTCCTATCCAAAGCGGACCTGATGGAAACCCTGTCCATAGTCCTGCTTTTCCCTCTCTTCCTAGCTCAAGATCTCCCTTCAGCTATGCTGAGTACAGACCGAGCCAAAGAGTTAGAAAACACATCTGTCAAAAAACATGTCTTCCTAACCAAAGCGGACCTGATGGAAACCTGTGTCCACAGTCCTGCTTCTCCTCTCTTTCTTGCTCAAGATCTCCCTTCAGCCACGCTGAGTACAGATCGAGCCAGAGAATTAGAAGACATATCTAAGAGATAGAAACGGATAAATGGAGACGGCGTCGACCAGGATGCTGCTCTACAGATATCCTCTACTCCTGTTCCTCTGAAAAGGGCAGTAGAAGCCGCTACTCCACGAGTGGAGTGAGCTCTGATACCCTGAGGCAATTGCCGCCCCGCTGCTTCATAAGCTGTCTCAATGCCTTCACAAAGCCAATGAGACAACCTCTGTTTTGAAAGTGGTCTACCTAGTGCAGCCGCACCGTGACACACAAACAACTGAGGCGATGACCTAATCGCTGCTGTGCGCTCGACGTAACACGCCAAAGCGCGTACCGGGCACAGGCGATGGAGCTTTTCCTCACTCCTCTCTCTATGAGGAGGAGGAGAAAAAGCCCACAGCTCCACGGTCTGTGACCTGTATGAACTCTTAATAACCTTCGGCACAAATGCCGGGTTAGGACGTAACACTGCTCTGCTCAGGTCACCATTGATGGCCAAGCAGTCAGGTCTCGTCGAAAGAGCACACAAATCACTGACCCGCTTAGCTGTAGTCAAAGCGAGCAACAGTGCTGTCTTTATAGACAGCATCTTGAGGGGTATTTGATTCAATGGCTCGAACGGCGACTTACATAGCGCTTCGAGTACCAAAGCCAAATCCCACTGAGGAAGCGTGACTCTAGGTGTTGGCCTAAGTCGCCGCGTTCCTAATAGGAAGCGTTTCACTAGAGGGTGGCTAAAGACATTGTCTCTGCCAAAACCCTCATGACAAGCTGAAATCGCTGCTGCAAACACTCTAATCGTGGCAGGCGATTTTTGCTTATCAAACATGAGCTGTAGAAAAGAGAGAATACTCTCCACCTGACAGCTCATGGGGTCTACACCTTGTGTGACACCATCGTGAAAACACGTTCCATCTACTGGCATACATCTTAGAAGTGGAACTGGCACGTGAACCCTGTATGGTCCTGATCACTGCATCAGATAACCCACGGCGCTCTAGCCTGTCCCTCTCAGCAGCCAGGCCTTCAGTGGTTGGCCGATTATGGGCAATTTCCCTATCGTGCCAGCCGCCTGAGACAACGCGTCCCGTCGATGTGGAATTGGCCAAGGTGGCGCAATCAACATCTGACTCATCTCCGCAAACCAAGGAGCCCCCGGGCGATCGGGCGCTATCAGTATCACTGACAGCCCCCCTGACCTCACCCTGGCTAGCAGTGGGAGAATGCAGGACAGCGGAGGGAATGCATACAGGAGAACTCTCGGCCACGGTTGGTGCGCAAAGGCGTCCCTTCCCAGTGGCGGTTCGTCCTGTTCCCTCAGAGAGAACCACAGAGGACATTGCGCGTTCACGCGTGACGCGAATAGGTCCACCTCGGCTCTCCCGAATTGTTCCCAAATCTGGAGAACAATGTCTGGATGCAGACACCACTCGTCGTCTCGAGGACCCCCCTCTTGACATGAGGTCTGCTCCTACGTTCAAGTAGCCCGGAATGTGTGCTGCTCTCAATGAGCGAAGGTGCTCGTGAGCCCACAGCCACAATTCCTCTGCCGCCCGATGGAGAGCAGGAGACCTGACTCCTCCCTGGCGATTTATGTGGGCTACTGTGGTCCGGTTGTCTGACCAGACCAGCACATCGCGACCCCGAAGGGTAGACGCGAAGTGGGTCAGAACCAGTCGAACCGTTTCCAACTCCAGGAGGTTGATGTGACGACCTGATTGAGGCCACACACCTCCTATCGCTTGTGTCTGACATGTCCCTCCCCCTCCCGTCAGGGACGCATCCGTGAATACTGGGATGTGAGAGGACACCTTTCCTATCGGGACTCCGTGCGTGAGAACGTGCGAGTTTCTCCAATAGTTTAGGTCTGCACTGAGCGAGAGGGGAACCACCACCAACCGATGACGTTGACGCAATGGGTCTTGTCTTAGTTGGGCGAACCATCGCTGCATCCTGCGCATATGCAGGAGTCCCAGCGGAACCACAGAGTGGGCTGACGACATGAGACCCAAAAGTGACATGATCGACAGCGCCGTCACCGTGTGATTCGGACAACACTTCCTTAGGGCTAGCAACAAGGCTACCCTTCGGGGTTCCGAGATTCGGGCCCTCATCCTCACAGTGTCTAGCTGTATCCCCAGGTAGACAATCTGATGAGTGGGCCAGGGCGCGCTCTTTTTCCAATTCACAGCAAACCCCAGACTTGTGAGATGCATCACTGTCTGTGTTGTGTGAGTGATCGCCAGCTCTGCTGACGGGGCGAGAACCAGTAGGTCGTCCAGGTAGGCTAGTAGCCGTATTCCCTGACGACGCAACGGTTCCAATGCCGCCTCCACACACTTGGAAAATGTGCGAGGTGCCAGGGCGTACCCAAATGGCATCCTCGTGTATTCGTACGCCACCCCTTGAAAGGCGAACCGCAGAAACTTCCTGTGACGCGGCTGAACCGGCACATGAAAGTACGCGTCCTTTAGGTCTATGCTCGTACAAAAGTCCCCTCTCTGGACACATTCCAGCAGACGTTTTGTCGTTAGCATTCGGAAGGGCCGTTTGGTTATGCTCTCGTTGAGAATGCGTAAATCCAAAATCGGCCTCACTCCCCCCGTCTTTTTGGGCACTATAAGGCGAATATAGCCCTTTGTTCCTTTGCTCCCGGGGAACTACTGTCACTGCCTCCTTTGCCAAAAGTTCTGTAATCTCTGTCATCAGAGCGGCCACTTTGTCTGGCGTTTTCATCACCGTCTCCACCACTCCCCTGAACGGGGGTGGGGTCCGGTGGAATTGGAGGGCATAACCCTTCTGCAACGTCTGTTCTAGCCAGCGTGAGAGGGTGCAGCTTCTTTGCCACTGCCAGCAATGCAGAGAAAGCGGCTGGGCGTGAAGCTGTGGTGCATCCAGTAGGAAGGACCTGTATTCCTCTATGGCCCTTACCGCCACTGTTCCCCAACATTGAAGTGGTGGAACAGCCCAAGGTGGGCCTCCCGTGAAAGGGAGAGGAACTATCGATGCGTTCTGAGAAAGAAAGAGGAGTAGGGACGTCGGTTAAACCCGTAACCGTCATATTCCTGCCCTCCTTGAACGCATCGCGGGTCTGAATTGCGCTGACCGAGGCCACAGCCTGCGGCAGGGCACCATCCCCAGCAAGCAATTGCGTCATCTTAGGTGACTGCAATTCGCTATCAGAGCCCTTCACTACAGTACTCCTAGAAGTCTGTAGTATGAGGTCTCTGTGAGGTAAAACAAGGCGGCGCCTTGATACCTTCTTGACTTTCACCTTCTGTGTGTGTTCAACACTGCACCCCTGGTGGGTTGATTCACGCTCAGTGTGGTGAGTACTGGCTCGTTCTGTCAGGGGAGCTGATACTTTGGTTATACCCATAACGCTAGTAATCCTGCCCTCCGTGAACGTAGCATGGGTCTGAATCGCATTAACCGAGACCTTGGTCTGCGATAATGCGCCGTCCCCAGATAGCTGCTGTGTTACAATGCCTGGGGGTGCCGATACTCTGGGCACCTTGGTGACCGCGGTAATCGGGCCCTCCGTGAACGCAGCATGGGTCTGGCTCGTACTAGTGGAGACCTTAGTCTGTGCTAGTGCGCCATCCCCAAATAGCGGCTGCGTCCTCATGTCAGAATCTGACCGGGACTGCTGCCTTCTATGTAAAGCACTTCTTATACGTGAAGTGTGATGTGACGACCTGATTGAGGTCTTCTGGATACCTACTCTTAGTGCCTGTTCAGCAACGCACCCTCGGTGGGCTGAACGGCTCTTAGAGTGGTAAGGAAGAGAGGGTGAGATTTGAACGCTCTCGGACGTATTATGGAAAAGAGGCTCTTTTTTGACAAAGTCAGGTGGAGCCAACTCTTTATTAAACACATCAACAAAGGCATTAACATCAACACCCATCCCTTCAACCGAAGGGTGGGGGGGAACAGTGGGCACGTTCGACACCATCGATGCGTCCTCCATCCTCTCCCCCGCGTCCCGTCACGTACGCCTCCTCTTGCCTCCCTTGGAGGGCCAGGTCGGCGTCCTCGTCACCTCCCTCGCCGGCTGTAGTGGGGCTACCGTAGCTGCTGGGAGGGCCGGGCCCATTCCCTTGCTGCTCGTGGCCGCCGGATGACGCCGATTACGCCGCCTCGTCGTAGACCCCGGTCTACTTAGAGGGGCGGAGGTAGATGGCCATTGGGGAGGAGGGGGGCCGAGTCGTCCTGCCAACGGCAGGTGCTTGGCCAACTGCTTCTTCTCCTCCTCTAACTTAGAGAAACGCTCCGTCGCCTCTTTGACTGCGACCCCAAAGAGGCCGTCGTCAGAGAGGGGGGCGTTCAAGAGAGACGTCCTGTCTGCCTCTTTCATGGATGTCAATGACAACCAGAGGTGTCGTTCCCCGACCACCGAAGTGGCCATGGATCTCCCCGCGCAGACTGCGGACGCCTGTGTCAGGTGGAGTATGGCGCCAGAAATTCTGGACGCCTCCTCCACCTCCTCCGGTGCCATCTCTGTCTTACCCGTGGTTAAACGGGACAGAGAGGCCGCCAAGAGGGCAATGTTGTTAGCTGCTGCTACAGCTTGGGCTCCCAACCCAAAAGACTTCTCTAACAGCTGTGCTGTGAGTCGGTCCTTCTGGGATGGCAACGTGGCCTTCTTGGAAGAGTGCCAAGGGCTCGAACCCGGTACGAGATACGCCGCCATGGCGCTCTCTAACCTGGGGATTCCCTGACCCTGAAACCTTCCTTCCACTCTCGTGAATGGGAGATACGCTTTTACAGGCGAACGCGCCGCTAAAGGTGCCTCCCACGAGCCCTCAACGTACCTAGCCAAAGAAGGCATGGCAGGAGCCACTGGCTCTGCCGCCTTCCTTGGCCTGGAATAAGGACCGCCCTCCATCATATCAACCTCCGGTGCGGAGGGAAGAGGGGGCAGCCTTATTACCAGCCGTTGAGCAGCTCTCTCAATGAGACCCGGAAAGTCCGATCTCAGAGAGGCTGCAGCGAAAGAGAGAGCTTCTGATCTCTCAGAGCTCGTATCCCCTTCGCTATAGGGACTACAAGCCCTCTCGCTCTCCAAAGGAAAGGGGGGCTTGAAAGTATGAGGGACGGGGTCCGACTGTTCCATTGGAATGCCAGACCCTTCCTCAAAGTCCCTATCTTCCCCAGAGTCTGCGCCGTCGGACGACGCCTCTGAAGCAGAGGCTAGTATCGACAGCACATCCTCAAGGGGGATGTCCTCCCTGAAAAACGCCCAACGCTGCTTCCTCTCCTTTAAAGAAAGGAGGGCGCAGGAGGCGCAATTCGGGGGACTGCAGACGCCTTCCTTGGCATGCTGGGATCCCAAACACACGAAACATAGGTCGTGGTGGTCACCGGCCGCCATGGAAGTGCATCTGCACTGAGCTCTGAAAATAGCTTTTGGGGGTGGAAAATCTCCCGGTGTGCTCATTTAGACGACGTTGATGACTGGAATATCAACGGCGTTTTCGTCCTGAGTCTTCGTGCTTCGTCTCTTCTTGGCTCTTCAGTCTAGTCATCCAGTCGCTGAAGAAAAAGGGAGGCTGATTGAGGGGAGGCATCCCCTCTTATAGGGACACCTGTACTCCTATTGGCTGTAGGTGTGTGCATAATTTTGTCTCAGGCTGCTGCTGCCGTAGGGCAGAGGGTAAACCACTAGGAGCAGAGCTCCCCTATGGGGCGGAGCTCCACGATATAGAACTCACTCTGTGGTTTGCATGTTTGACTTGTTATGCTGTCATGGAAACAACATGATGTCAAGTCAAAACAAAAAGATACCGCACCTAATGCGCTTGAGAGAAAAGGTGAAAGCACAAATACAGCCACATCATGTTTCAACCTTCTGTATTTTACAAGAATAATGTGTAACATTTTATTCATAGATACCACACTCTCATTGACATCACTGTCCTAAACACCTAGAATGAGAATAAGAAGGATTAAGACCTAAAGATTCATTAAGATGATCTGCATTGGGAGCCAAATGAATAGCTGTGTGTCAAATGCCTGGAACTGTTGCCTACTTCCTGGTCTGTTTTATGATGTAATCATAACTTCTTCTTTATTCTAGCTGAGCATAAACAAATGTAAAATGGAATCCATACCATGTGTATGAGAGTAGGACTGTGCTCAGAGCCCATTGAATTATGTAGTTACAGCACCCTCTAAAGGTGATGTCTTGTCAAGGCCATGGACATCACACTCTCTATAGGCCTCCTTTCGATGACAGAAAAATGAAACTTTTAAATATTGAATCCTTAGTGAGTGGTGTGTGTGTGTTGCATGCCTTTGAGAGCGAGAGATGAGAGCAGTAGGGAGGCTGTATACTTAATACATTCCTTCAACCATGTGTAGTGTATCATGCTTCATGTAATGAGGTTTAGATAACACTGATACAGACTCCAGCCCTGCATGGTACAGTACTGAACCACACCCCGACACCAGTGGTGTAAAGTACTTTAAAGTACTACTTAAGTCGTTTTTGGGGGTATCTGTCCTTTACTATTTATATTTTTTGACTACTTTTACTTCACTACATTCCTAAAGAAAATAAAGTACTTTTTACTTCATGCATGTTCCCTGACACCCAAAAGTACTCGTTACATTTTGAATATTTAGCAGGACAGGAAAATGGTCCAATTCACACACTTATCAAGAGAACATCCCTGGTCATCCCTACTGCCTCTGATCTGGCGGACTCACTAAACACAAATGCTTCATTTGTAAATTATGTCTGAGTGTTGGAGTGTGCCCCTGGCTATCCATAAATACCAAAAAATATTGTGCTCTCTGGTTTGCTAAATATAAGGAATTTGAAATGATTTATACTTTTACAGTTGATACTTAAGTATATTTTAGCCATTACATTTACATTTGATACTTAAGTATATTTAAAACCCAATACTTTTAGACTTTACTCAAGTAGTATTTTACTGGGTGACTTTCACTTTTACTTGAGACATTGTCTATAAAGGCATCTTTACTTTTAGTCAAGTATGACAATTGGGTAATATTTCACCACTGCACCACACTGAGGACCACCCTGACACACACATGTGAGGACTTCAGCGTGTGTGTGTGCATGCGTGTGTGCTTGCTAGTGTCCCCTGTAGCTCAGTTGGTAGAGCATGGCGCTTGCAACGCCAGGGTTGTGGGTTCGTTTCCCACGGGGGGCCAGTATGAAAAAATTTATGCACTCACTAACTGTAAGTTGTTCTGGATAAGAGCGTCTGCTAAATGACTAAAATGTAAAATGTGTGTTCTCATATGTGCTTTCCTGTGTTTGAAAGTGAATATGTGTGACTGTGAGCATGAGTTGAGGGACTGAAAACAAGAGTGATTAAATATACATGTGCCATTAGGTGATTGAGTGTATTAACAGACAGGTGCATCCCTCTGCATGGGCTAAAGGTAGGTAATGATGTCTCTGTGCCTACCTGCCTCGTCTTCTTCTCCCTATTCATATTTTAGCTCTCTTCCATTTCTCACATTCCTCTCCATTCGTCTGCCTTATCCACAACTTTTGAGAAAACTGTTTTTCTTTTGTCAAACCAAAAGGTCTTAAAGGGATACTTTGGGATTTTGGCATTGATCCCAGAGTCAGATGAACTTGTGGATACCATTTTTATGTCTCTGTGTCTAATATGAAGGAAGTTAGAGGTAGTTTCGCGAGCCAATGCTAACTAGCGTTAGACTTCCAGTCATTGTGCTATGGGTATCTGCTTTAAGACATGAGGACTTAAGGTGAACTGAATGGTTTGACTGGCCTACTGTCTACTGTCTCCCCCCTCTCCATACACCTCCTCTCTCCTTCTCTCCCCCATCTTTCACATTCCTCCTTTCTAACCATACACAGGACTCAGTCCAGGAATGTAAACAGGAGGAGGTGAAACAACTGGCATGTCATGTTTCTTTCTGAAGAATGATGTGTCATCCGCTCTTCCACCCCTCAAACATTTATCTCTTTAATCCAGCTTTACATTCAGGGTGCTCTAATGCACTCCAATGTTTCTACACAGTTGCTTCACATGTGCAATGTGTTGTATTACCCAGCATCCTTTGAATTCATGGTGTCAATGACTTATCTGCCTAATTAAAGGTTAGGCTTATTAACTGGGGTTGCGTAGGCCTATCGGGACCGTACGTACAACCATGCTGAAAATGTCTATGTGACCTTACGTCCATATAGCCTTTTAATATATATCTGTTGGCCCTGTTCCTCCTTTCACTGTCCTCTTTTAACTTCAAACCTTAGTGGCTCATATGAAGAGAGCTCCCATCGCAACATCCCATCCATCAGTGCCATCAATTGGGAACTTTTTATGACTCCTGTGACCCACCTAATATTTAACTTGAAAGTATGCAAACACACTTGATATACCGCTAATGTTTGTCTACCTTTAATCATTACCTAGCATCTTCTTACAGACCGACCAGACATTAGTTTATGTCCTTAGGGAAGGATGGGGAGAAAAACGTCATGTTACTGTCAATGTTGTTAACACAACTTGAATAAACCAATCTAAAATATCCCAGTCAAGCTGTTCTTTAAAATATATTTCAGTCAATTTGAGATTTTATTTAAACAACGTTTCCCTGGTTATACTGTAAATACAGTAGGCTGTCTGTGATACAGATGTGTCAGCATACAGATAGATGTTATCATGTCTGATAATGGTGTAAGTTGAATATTTACATTGTGTCAAACGAACCATGGTGATGAAATAAATATAAGTTCCAACCCATTTTAGAAAAGTATGGTCACCTTGGTAGGCTGCTACAAAATTCTTGGAGAACCTGGCTGGATGCCTTGAATGTCCCATGACTAAATAAATAAACTAGGCAACACATTGAAAATACACTGAACAAAAATATAAACGCAACATGTAAAGTGTTGGTCCTACGTTTCATGAGCTGAAATAAAAGATCCCACAAATGTTCCATACGACAAAAAGCTTATTTCTCTATTGTTTACATCCCGGTTAGTGAGCATTTCTCCTTTGCCAAGATAATCAATCCACCTGACAGGTGTAGCATATCAAGAAGCTGATTAAACAGCATGAACATTACACAGGTGCACCTTGTGCTGGGGACAATAAAAGGCCACTCTATATTGTGCAGTTTTGTCACACAACACAATGCCACAGATGTCTCAAGTTTTGAGGGAGTGTACAATTGGCATGCTGACTGCAGGAATGTCCACCAGAGCTGTTACCAGATAATTGAATATTCATTTCTCTACCATAAGCCGCCTCTAACATTGTTTTAGAGAATTTGGCAGTACGTCGAACCGGCCTCACAACCGCAGACCACGTGTATGGTGTTGTGTGGGCGAGCGGTTTGCTGATGTCAACGTTGTGAAAAGAGTGCCCCATGGTGGCGGTTGGGTTATGGTATGGGCAGGCATTAGCTACGGACAACGAACACAATTGCATTTTACATACCCTTGTCTTCCAAATGGACAATGACCCCAAGCATACGTCCAAATTTGTGGCAAAATGTCTTAAGGACAACAAAGTCAAGGTATTGGAGTGGCCATCACAAAGCCCTGACCTAAATCCTATAGAACATTTGTGGGCAGAACTGAAAAAGCATGTGCGAGCAAGGAGGCCTACAAACCTGACTCAGTTACACCAGCTCTGTCAGGAGGAATGGGCCAAAATTCACCCAATTTATTGTGGGAAGCTTGTGGAAGGCTACCCGAAACGTTTGACCCAAGTTAAACAATTTAAAGGCAATGCTACCAAATACTAATTGAATGTATGTAAACTTCTGACCCACTGGGAATGTGATGAAAGAAATAAAAGCTTAAATAAATCATTCTCTACTATTATTCTGACATTTCACATTCTTAAAATAAAGTGGTGATCCTAACTGACCTAAGACAGGGAATTTTTACTAGGATTAAATGTCAGGAATTGTGAAAAACTGAGTTTAAATGCATTTGGCTAAGGTGTATCATGTAAACTTCCGACTTCAACTGTACATACATTTAACAAATAGGTATAATATAAACCTGCATTTTAGACTTTTTAACGGACCTTTAGTTCATGGGCAGGTAAAAAATGTATAAATTACTTGCAAATGACTCACCGGTTTGGTGGCTGCACCTGCTGCGATAGCCTACTTTCCAACCAGCGCTCAGATGTAATGATTGTCCAATGCTTTTCACGTCTTCCCACGGTTTAGTCGGAAAAACTACAGTATAATACCATTTTAATTATATTTTTACCACAGTCTTGCTGATAAAAATTATAACATTTTACTTAGTCCAATTAATAAAAAGAAATACAGACAATCCGAATTCCCCAAACGTCTACAGGTAAAGTGCGATGTGTCACTTGATCTCGAGAAGGAAACCCGTTTGACGTTTTGTTTGTCTCGCTCTGTATGAGTCGCCACTCCCACGGTAATGCTTGGCTAGCCGTGTGTATCCTGTTACCCTGTTTCGCTAGACATGGCTGTTTGCGCATCTCCTCTCACCTGTATGTACAGTATGTGTGTGTGTTCGTGCGTGCGTATTACAAATATACTGTATACCCAGAACACTTATTACATTATGCATTCTTAATAACAAACTCACCTCTCTTGCATAATCGAGTGCGTCTGTTGGTGAGTCTATTTCAACCGGCATGCGCTCTGTAGGGTGCACATTGGAAGGAGAGAGGGCATGGGCAGATTCAGGAATTTACAGTGTGTGAAAGCTCTTTATTTCCTTGGCCCCCTCTCTCCAAGAATGCTGCTGAATCATTGGATCCTGCTCATCTTGGAAGTGCCAACTATTCAACCCCCGGTTTCAAAACCTCCATACCCTTGTACAAACCCAAAGGAAAATGGAGACAATTCCCCACCCTTTGATAAGAATATGAGGATGACAGCCTGGAACCAATTTAGAACATTTAGAATAAGAACTGAATGACTGAAGTTTGTAGGCTTCACTTCTTCTAAACAGTTTGTCTGTTACAATGAACTTTCACAATGATTGTGATGTTAAGTTTAGGTTCACTGTGATCAGGCTAGATACAAGTTGCAGTTCACTGACTATCTTGACCTCATGGTTCAAATATGGTAGCCTCATGTGCCACAGAAACTGATGACTCAACCCAGTGCAAGTAGTCTGCTGACTTTTTTAAATTGCGGGCTTTCAAAATAAACTTATATACTGTAATAGCTTAAACATCGTAGACTAACATTTTTTATTCACCATCACACAATTCACAAAACTAAAACATGTTTGTTGTCAGTATGAAACGCTCATTATTATAAAAAAAAATAGTTTGACCTTTGACATAAGCCAAAGATAGTTGAAATGTTCAATAAAGTATATCTACATTTTAAAGTTTGATAAGGCTTAAAAGCTCTACAAACTAAGACTACATTACACATGTCAATGTCAAACACTCAGTATCAAACATGGCTGTAACTGTGCATAGTAAAGTAGCTCTGTATAAACATATGATATCCAAATTATGACACATAATAAAATAATGTATCCACTTAAGGGCAGACTTAGAAAAACAGGCCTTGCATTTCCAATTGTATGGCATTGTATAGTTCCCTACTTGTTAAAAATAACTTTAATGTAAAACACTCAAATAACATTTGAGTAATTTTCTAGTTAATTGTATGAAATGCAAATGTCTAAGAAACTTAAATAAAATCATTTTGGATACAGTCAAAAATATCAGAACATGTGGTAGAGAATAAATAATAACCACATAATATTTTAATGCATATTAATTGTAATTGAGGGACAAACTATCCCGTAAACCTTCAAACCTAAACAAAAGTTTTGGCATTTTCAGACATTCTTTTGGTCAAACTTAAAAGGCACAGACAAATACGTTTCAGAAAATGTAAAAAGACTACACCTCGGTCAAATGGGGGTGAAGTGTAACAGAAGTGGTTTGGTAAACTACACTGGTTTGATCGGGAACCATGTCTGAGACATGAAGATTTAACTCCGTGGGCTAACACTGGCTTTAGGCACCTGCACATCACGGGTTCGTTACTCGTTTTGTCACTGCCATAGTCTGTCACTCTGTAACTCAGAGTATTGTTGATCCGTGCATCACTCACAAGAGGCTTCTCTCCATTTCCCCATGGTGGGATAGAGGCGGTCTGAGGCTATGTGGTGTATTAGTGCCCCCGGTGGTCTTATTTAGGAACTGCTGCTGAGTCTGCGGCGAATGAGAGAAGCAGGCTTGGTCTCAGTGTCCTCCTGGTCGCTCTCACACTGCCTCTGACAAGTGGACAAATGCAGAGATAGTCAGACATAAGCATATCAACAGCATCGTCGATATGTCGATATTGAGAGTATAATAAATGCTTTATAACAGTTCAAATAAAGGGATAGTGATATGATTATGAAATACGGGTGCAAAATTTCAGCCTGCTAGGGGTGTAGTTTTCCTGTTTTTGTTCCTTCCCTGGCATATAATTGATTAGTATATTACGATTGATTAAAATTGGTGTTATTGATTGCTCAGACAGTACACACAGCTACTTCTACAGGTCTTAGTCAGACTTTAAGAAAAGGACAGAAACCAGCATGTCCCCTGTTCTAGACCCAGTCCTTTGTGATCTCTCTCACCAGTTCCGGGTCCTCCTGGGATCTGCTTTTACACTGCAACTGCAGGCGAAATAGTCTGTTACACGCCCACACCATGTTATAGGACATCTACAGAGAGAGAAAGGGGGAGGATTTAAGAAAAGGAGAGCAGAACTTTGGAAAGAAAAAGGCAAATACAATGCAATACAATGTCTGGACCAGCAGGTGTCCCCCTCTCACCAATATTATAGGACTATTGCACACCAACGCAGAGACAGGGTAGGAGAAACTTAGAGGAAGCTACTTTGGAGTATTGAGATGCACCACTGGGACTCACCTTCCATTTCCTCTTGGCGTTGAACTTCTTGAAGCTTTTTATGTTGATGGACGATCGACTTCTGTTAGCCGCCTGTTTGCGCGTGAGGGGCTGATAAACAAGGAAATATATATAACATGATATTTTAATATACGTTTTGCCTTTATCCAAAGTGACATGCAGTTCACAGCTTTTCAGTGTGAAGCATACTCACAACTCAAGCTTCCCTACTCAAACTCAAACTCATACTCAAACCTTCAGCACAATAATGTGCTTATGTTGGGTTTATGTATTAAAGTTACCCCAATCAAATCACAATTCTCTCTTCTCTCACCTTGATCCAAGGGTGTACTAGACATTCATCCGCTGTCATTCTCTCTCTGTAGGAGGAACACGCATCATTAGGTAATACTTTGTTGCGTAGTATACAGAGGTTATAGACAATAACCATATCAATTACACTAATAAATGAATGAGTGATCATTTGTTTACATTGGGTCTTTGAGCAGCAGTTTCTCAATAAAGTCTTTGGCCATGATGCTGGTCTGGTTGAAATAGTTCTCTTCAAACTCATAGATCATCCCCACGATGTTCTTTAGTGTCTCCTCGTCATTATCTCCTTGAAAGGGGGACAAACCACTCAACCTGTAGAATAGGGGGATATTAGAGAATATGTGTAACTACCAGAGGAGGCTGGTGAGAGGAGTTATAAGAGGACAGGCTCATTGTAATGGCTGGAATTGAATTAATGGAATGGAGTCAAACATGAGGTTTCGTATGTTTGATACCGTTCCATTATTTCATTCCAGATATTACAATGAGCCCATCCTCCTATAGCTTCTCCCACCAGCCTCCACTTGTAGCTACGATATGTCAGCGATATGTAAAATTCAAATTGTCCGCTGGTTTTGTATACTCACAATATGTAGGTTATCACACCAATACTCCTGGAGAGGAAAGAGAAGAGAGATATGAGTGACTTTGTGAGCAGAAAACTATTTACCCTGACAGTCAAGGCGGCTGGGACATTTTTTTGTTGTTCTTCTAATGAATGACATTGCAGTAATGGTTACCACATGTCAGCTGCCTCACTCAGTGGTTCGTAGTTAATCACCTCAGGGGCTGGCAGGAGAACGGAAAGGGAGAAGGGGGTGAGAGAGGAAGAGAGAAAGGGAGAGATAATGAGATACACATAACACAATCCAGCCTTATCCAGAAAAACAGAGTATGTGTAAGAGAAGAAAATAATGGATAGTAAAAGAGAGAGACATGTTTTGTAAGGAGCTGAGAATAAAATAGAGGAGAGTGTAACTTCCTTTTGTCACAACTGTCACTGTGTCATTGTGTTGGGAAACACTAGGTGATGCTAACACTGCTGTTGCACAATATAATGGCATTCTCTCACAACAGACTTTAAATACTCAAAATAAATCCTAAAATCTTACAGTAAAACACATGAAAATGGCCAACTAATTGGGGAATGAGTGGGTTATGGCAGAACCCATGGCCCTACAATAATACCCATGCAACCCTCCTGCCCTTTCTTAAAGTAATCATTCCGTTACACTCTTTGTGTTGGCGACTCAGTTTGTATCATGTATTTCAGGTCTGTTGAAACTTCTCACCTAGTCACACATCTCTCTCTCACTATCCCCTGCGCCCCACCACACGCTCTGATGTCACATCCTGTCCACAACCACACAACTACCCCTTGGAAACTGTTTCCATGGAAACCTCAGCACCTTTCTAGAGGCTCAGGCTAAATAAAAACGCAAACAGACAGAAAGACACACTGTACACACGTGAAACATACACACCACAATCACACATTAACAAAATGCTCACACAACATGACCCACATACTGACTGACACAATTTCCACCAAACAAACACAGTCAGTAAACACTTACCAATGTACTGTGGGGTCCCAGATAGGCTCCTGTACTCCTCCCCCTGTTTGAGGTGGTGGGCCAGTCCAAAGTCAATGATCTTGATGTGAGGGTGTGGCATTGTCTTGTCAGCCAGCATGATGTTCTCTGGCTAAATGGAAAACAGAGAGTGTTACACACACAATGCCAAATCCTGACGGAATGAAAAACAGCCCAAATGGATTTAGGCAAGGGGCAACAGAGTCAGAAAAGGGGAGGCCCGTCCCACCTAATTCATGTTACGGGGAAACACTGCTTTCTCTCCGCTCTATTTCTATTCCTGTGTGTCTCACCTTGAGGTCAAAGTGGGCAATTTTCTTAGTGTGCATAAAGCCCACTCCCTTGAGGATCTGCTTCAGGAACTCTATGGCCTCCTCCTCAGACAGGCTCTCCTTCTCTGCTATGAAATCAAACAGCTCCCCACCACTGATACTAGAGCAGAGAGAGGGTGGGGGGGGGGGGGGGGGGGGGGGACAGTGAGAAAGAAGAGAGAGAAAAGGTACAAAAATGAAGTAGATGTAATTTTGTCAGGAGAATAGCTTTATCACCTACAGATGTAGGATCTTAATTTTGATCACCCTGTTGCAGGAGAACATTTAAAACTTGCAATATATTTCAGGTTTAAAAGGCTTCTGAAGTTAGTAATTTCCACTTTGAAATTAAGATCCTACATCTGTCGACTTATAATAACTAGACCAAGTTATGAAAAATTTCGCTTCAAGATCTCAAGGGGCTGTTGTTCAGTTAAATTCATAGGCTTTGAGTTGTCTGTCTGGCCTGGACTATTAGATTAGTGCCAGTAATGATAGGAGGATTAGATGGGCTGACGGGACCAAGTGCTTCTCATTGTGTTCCCATTAAACAAGGTGGGACAGAGCCTGCTGTGGGCATAGGGGGAGGGAAGACGGACGGACGGACGGACGGACAGACGGACAGACAGAGAGACAGAGAGACAGACAGAGACCAGCAGAAGTCTCTCCCTCCCTCCATCTGTCCCCACTTGACTCACAGCTCCACGATGAGCACCATCTCGGCGCGACTCTCAAACACGTCCCTGAGGGCCATGATGTTGGCGTGCTGCAGGCTCTGCAGTATCTCCACCTCCCTCTCCACGCTCCTCCTCTCCAGGCCCAGGCGGCTGCTGGCGCTCCGACGCAGCTTCAGGAACTTCCCCGCCCAGCGGACCCCGGACGCCCGCTCCAGCACCGCACGCACCTGCCCAAAGTGACCACTAGAGGGGGGCAGAGAGGGATGATATTGTAGGGAACTTTTGCATTGTGCTCTTATTACGCTGAACTACAGTCGTGGTCAAAAGTTTTGAGAATGACACAAGTATTGGTCTTCACAAAGTTCGCTGCTTCAGTGTTATGAGATATTTTTGTCAGATGTTACTATGGTATACTGAAGTATAATTACAAGCATTCCATAAGTGTCAAAGGCTTTTATTGACAATTACATTAAGTTTATGCAAAGAGTCAATATTTGCAGTGTTGACCCTTCTTTTTCAAGACCTCTGCAATCCGCCCTGGCATGCTGTCAACTAACTTCTGGGCCACATCCTGACTGATGGCAGCTCATTCTGGCATAATCAATGCTTGTCAGAATTTGTGGGTTTTTGTTTGTCCACCCGCCTCTTGAGGATCGACCACAAGTTCTCAATGGGATTAAGGTCTGGGGAGTTTCCTGGCCATGGACCCAAAATGTCGATGTTTTGTTCCCCGAGCCACTTAGTTATTACTTTTGCCTCATGGCAAGGTGCTCCATCGTGCTGGAAAAGGCATTGGTCGTCACCAAACTGTTCTTGGATGGTTGGGAGAAGTTGCTCTCGGAGGATGTGTTGGTACCATTCTTTATTCATGGCTGTGTTCTTAGGCAAAATTGTGAGTGAGCCCACTCCCTTGGCTGAGAAGCAACCCCACACATGAATGGTCTCAGGATGCTTTACTGTTGGCATGACACAGGACTGATGGTAGCGCTCACCTTGTCTTCTCCGGACAAGGTGTTTTCCGGATGCCCCAAACAATCGGAAAGGGGATTCATCAGAGAAAAGGACTTTACCCCAGTCCTCAGCAGTCCAATCCCTGTACCTTTTGCAGAATATCTGTCTGTCCCTGATGTTTTTCCTGGAGAGAAGTGGCTTCTTTGCTGCCCTTCTTGACACCAGGCCATCCTCCAGATGTCTTCGCCTCACTGTGCGTGCAGATGCACTCACAACTGCCTGCTGCCATTCCTGAGCAAGCTCTGCACTGGTGGTGCCCCGATCCCGCAGCTGAATCAACTTTAGGAGACGGTCCTGGCACTTGCTGGACTTTCTTGGGCGCCCTGACGCCTTATTCACAACAATTGAACCTCTCTCCTTGAAGTTCTTGATGATCCAATAAATGGTTGATTTAGGTGCAATCTTACTAGCAGCAATATCATTGCCTGTAAAGCCCTTTTTGTGCAAAGCAATGATGACGGCACGTGTTTCCTTGCAGGTAACCATGGTTAACAGAGGAAGAACAATGATTTCAAGCACCACCCTCCTTTTAAAGCTTCCAGTCTGTTATTCTAACTCAATCAGCATGACAGAGTGATCTCCAGCCTTGTCCTCGTCAACACTCTCACCTGTGTTAACGAGAGAATCACTGACATGATGGCAGCTGGTCCTTTTGTGGCAGGGCTGAAATGCAGTGGAAATGTTTTTTGGGGATTAAGTTCATTTTCATGGCAAAGAGGGACTTTGCAATTAATTGCAATTCATCTGATCACTCTTCATGACATTCTGGAGTATATGCAAATTGACATCATCAAAACTGAGGCAGCAGACATTGTGAAAATTAGTATTTGTATCATTCTCAAAACTTTTGACCACGACTGTACTCCTGTGATGCTAATAGGCCTAAAGCTTGTTTGAATTTGAGATGAGAGAGAGTAACAGAGTGGGGCATTGCACCTTTCTAGTACTATTTACTTAGAAGTGTATTCCTAGCTTTATATGTAAATTAAGTAAAGTTCCCCCAATTCAAATCAATTCAAATGAACATCAATTCAAGTCTAGCGCTGTTCCATTCTCTACTCCAAACCTTCTCACTCACCTGCCAAGCACCTCTCCAATCTCATAGTAGTCCTCCACATTCTGCAGCTTAATCTGAGCCATGCTTCCTCTTTTTCCCTCTCCTCCCCCCCTCACTCTTTTTCTGGTTGCGTATAGCAGCAAGATCGAGGCAGATAAACTATAAACGAATGGAAACAGACACAGACATAAATTGAAAAAGGCACACGCACGCACACTGACCCACACAACCATGGTCACTGGCAGATGTTTTGGGTTGGCGTGGGGGGGAGGGGGTTTGGAGGGATTTATCCACATTTATCATCCTCCCTACTTCGCGGCTATGCACACAACAGCGAAACCCCATGATTTGTATCACATTTGTTTTTTTAATCACTTTGCTGCGATTTTCACAAGTATGTGGTAGTTTCACAACAGTTAGTACAAAACTCAAAACAGATCCTCAAAAAGGCAGTTGTTTTAAACCACTAAGCACATTTTCAATTGACTCGATTCAATACTTAGCGTTGAAGATCTGCTCTGTAGTGCGATTGAAATCTAGGCCCCAATTCAATCTGTATTGCGAAAGTTCAGCGCTATAACGGTAAAGGTAATTTCTGATTGAGGCGACATATGCAGCGTTTACCGTGAATGCAGTCTCCCCGAACGTGGGAACATTGTCTTTAAATTTAAATCACGCTATAGCGATTTGATCACACATGGGATAGAAATTAGGGAAATTATATTTTTAGTCCATTTTTATGGGTAGTGCCAGTGTATTGACTAATGTGAAAACAGTGTAATATACTGGAATTTACAGTACTATAGGACAATTTTGCATCTTGCATTTTTTGCTATTAGATTAACTGTTAGTTAAAACAACTAAATTGTGAAGATATCATGATGTTGTGTTTTGGTGATTAAATCAATGTTCTCATGGTATTTCACAGTAAACTTATATTTTGGATCAATGGTAGTGTGGTGAAAGTTTCCAAACAAAATGAATACAAAATAAAAGGTTTTGAATAGAAGACTTGCTGTGTTACAAGTGTTACCAGTTTGGAGTTTTGTATTAAGAGTTTATAAAATTCTCCACATACTTGTGAAAAGAGCATCAAAGCGATTGAAAAGAACTGTCAATAAACAACTACACTGCTTCCTTTTAGGTATGCATTTCCTGTGTGTGTTTGATGGTTAGTCCTGCACTAACACTGATAACTTGAACAAAAGCAGACACTGACAGCGCCCTTATCCGGATGTTTTATATAGAACATACCTTTTCTGCTGTGTGTCTGTATATATATGTGTGTGTGTGTGTGTGTAGGTGTGTGTGATGACATCACCTTGCATGAGGTATGGAAGTTGTTTATGAATGGTAATGGTTTATAGAGATGTTATTACATCACGTTAATAAAGGCTTAACAAATGTTCCATTATGGCTTGTTGATTTAGAAACGAAAACAGAATTATTATTATTTACACACAACCACCCACACACAGCCTTCCCTGCTAATGCTGGAGTGCAAAGGCATGCTCTGTTTCTGTAAATATTTACAAATCCCTCATTTATCAGTGAACCCCCCAATGTGATGTCAGCACGCACACACTAACTAGCCACGGGCCAATGTGTTCTGCTTAACCACAACACAGCTGGAAATCCTTCTGTGAAAAAAGAGAAAGACAGAGAGAAGGTGTGTCCATATGCCCTGTGCATGTACAGTATGCGGTCTGTATGCAGGGCCTGGGGGATTTCTACTGTGTATGAGTGATGCATGGCATGATAACGGGATCCAATCAATAGTCAGATAATAAATCTATGTACTCCTCACACTCAGTCATGCCAAGTTCTATCACTACATATCAAATTGTATTTGTCACATGCGCTGAATACAACTGGTGTAGACTTTACTGTGAAATGCTTGCTTACGAGCCCTTCCCAACGATGCAGAGTTTAAAGATAATAATAACAATTAAATAGTAACACAAGAGGAAGAAAATAAAACACACAAGAATGGAGCTATATACAAGGAGTACCAGTACCAGATCAATGTGCGGTAGCAATTCGGGCCTTCCTCTAACACCACCTGATATAAAGGTCCTGGATGGCAGGGAGCTCAGCCCCAGTGATGTACTGGGCTGTTCGCACCACCCTCTGTAGCGCTTTGCGGTCATTTACCATACCAAGCGGTGATGCAGCCAGTCAAGATGCTCTCGATGGTGCAGCTGTATAACTTTTTTAGGATCCGAGGGCCCATGCCAAATCTTCTCAGCCTCCTGAGGGGGAAGAGGCGCTGCCGTGCCCTCTTCACTACTGTGCGGGTGTGTGTGGACCATGTTAAGTCCTTAGTGATGTGGACGCCAAGGAACTTGAAGCTCTCGACCCGCTCCACAACAGCCCCGTCGATGTGGATGGGGGCGTACTCTCCCCTCTTTTTCATATAGTCCATGATCAGCTCCTTGGTCTTACTGAAGTTGAGGGAGACGTTGTTGTCCTGGAACCACACTGCTAAGTCTCTGACCTCCTCCCTGTAGGCTGACTCATCGCCGTCTGTGATCAGGCCTACCACCGTTGTGTCGTCAGCAAACTTGATGATGGTGTTGGAGTCGTGCGTGGCCACGCAGTCGTGGGTGAACAGGGAGTACAGGAGGGGACAAAGCACACACCCCTGAGGGGCCCCTATGTTGAGGGTCATTGTGGCGGAGGTGTTGTTGTCTAACCTCACCCCCTGGGGCCGGCCCGTAAGGAAGTCCAGGATCCAGTTGCAGAGGGAGGGGTTCAGTCCCAGGGTCCCTAACTTGGTGATGAGCTTGGAGGGTACTATGGTGTTGAACGCTGAGCTGTAGTCTAGGAAAAGCATTCTCACATAGTTATTTCCGCTCTTGTCCAGGTGGGAGAGGGCAGTGTGAAGTGCAATTGAGATTGCGTCATCTGTGGATCTGTTGGGGCAGTATGCGAATTGGAGTGGGTCTAGGGAGTCTGGGATGATGGTGTTGATGTTTGTCATGACCAGCCTTTCAAAGCACTTCATAATTACAGATGTGAGTGCTACAGGACGATAGTCATTTAGGCAATGGTGGTAAACTTGAAACATGTTGGGATTACAAACTGGAACAAGGAGATATTGAAAATGTCTGTGAAGACACTTGCCAGCTGGTCTGCGCATGCTTTGAGAACGCGCCCTGGTATTCTGTCTGGCAGACGTTTTTCTCACATCTCACGCAAGGCACCATGTTATATTCCTCGAAGCAAGCATAAAAGGCATTTCGCTCGTTTTGGGAGTTCTGCATCGCAGGGCAACTCATGGCTGGGTTTCCCTTTGTAATCCATTATCGTCTTCAAGCCCTGCCACCTACAACGAGAGTCAGAGCCAGTGTAATAGGAGTCCTCCTATATTGTTATTTTACATGTTTGATGTCTCGTCGGAGGTCATATCGGGCTTTCTTGTATGCGTCCATGTCCCGTTCCTTGTAAGCGGTAGCTCTAGCCTTTAGCCCTGCGCGGATATTGCCTGTAATCCAGGGTTTTTGGTTTGGATACGTTCTTATAGTCACTGTGGGGACGACATGGTCTATGCATTTATTGATGAAGCCTGTGACTGTTGTGGTAAACTCCTCAATGCTATCGGATGAACATCGGAACATATCCCAGTCTGTACTAGCAAAACAGTCTTGTAGCCTCGCGTCTGCTTCATCCGACCATTTCCGTATTGAGCGCATCACTGGTACTTCCTGTTTGAGCTTTTGCTTGTAAACGGGAAGCAGAAGAATGGAGTCATGGTCAGATTTGCCGAAGGGAGGACGAGGGAGAGCTTTGTATCCGTTTCTGTGGGTAGAATAAAAGTAGTCTAGAGTTTTAGCTCCCCTAGTGGTGCAGGAGACGTGTTGGTAGAAGTGAGGTAGGACCACTGTACTACTTGGCTTTTCTGGGCTCATACATAGCCGCGGGAAGTAGGGATTCTGAGGGTGCTGCAGCACCCCCTGAAAAATTGAAGAAAAAAAAAAACATTCACAAAAGTAGTCACTCTTCCTTTACTAGTCCTGTATTAGCGGTCCGATATAGCCATCTGTAGCGCGGGCAAAATTGTTCAGCACCCCCAACATCTTCCTGTTGGCTCACAGTTCCTTTTGTGTCTATGTGTGTGTATCTGCTTGTCGTGTGTGTGTTTGTGTTCGCTCGCACCTGTGCGTTTGTCTCTCTGACTGTCTGTCTGACAATATGCATTGATGCAAATTTGAAATAATATGGTTACAAAAAACAGGGGGTATGTGTCTGTGTGGTGTGCATGCATGTGTGAAATGACAGGGTGTCTGTGTATGTGTGCTAGTTTGAAAAGAGAAGAGTCTGTGATGTCAGGTTGTTTGTGTCTATGCCTTTGTTGGGAATAAATGGCAGGACATGTGACGTGTATACAGTATGTGTGTGAACTTGTGACTGTGTGTGCGCGTGTATTTGCATGTATTTGACTGCATGTCATATGCATGACCCATTCTGGTCCACTACTAGACTACTGTTACACTAGTAAAATGTCTACTACAGTACATCCATTGTCAAGGACTGACTGTCCAAATGGAAAAACATATACAGATGCTGTATCTTAATTTGAGCCAGTTTTACACAACAGGAAAATAATCCTGGAGCAACAGGAAATGTGAATTGTTATGTGGATTATAATTAATGGACATTTTTTGTAGGGGTTGATTCCACAGGAGGCTGCTGAGGGGAGGACAGCTCATAATAATGGCTGGAACGAAGCGAATGGAATGGCATCAAACACATAGAAACCATGTGTTTGATGTACTTGATACCATTCCACTGATTCTGCTCCAGCCATTACCACGAGCCCATCCTCCCCAATTAAGGTGCCACCAACCTCCTGTGGTTGATACATTTTTCATTAAGGCAAATCAAGTCTGACATTTTTAAGTGGAAATTACAAACTTTAGAAGCCATTTTAAACATCAAATACACTACATATTTCAATTTCCTGCTGTGCTAAAACCATTCATTCAACAACAGGATGATCAAATTAAGATATGGCATCTGTATAGCCCAAGAGATTAGGACACAGATAAGGTATCACCAAAACGTTGTCCCACAAGACAACGAGAGAGAGATGGGGGGGAGGGGGAGGGAGAGAGAGAGAGAGAGAGAGAGAGAGAGAGAGAGAGAGAGAGAATGAAAGCCCTTAAATTGAAATTGAAATGAAAGCCCTTAAATTGAAATTGAATTGAAATTGAGAATGAGAGAGAGAGATGCTGCATGAATGAGAAGTGGATTATTTATATCAAACAATAGTGAGAATTGACATGAAGAACAGGAGGGGGATGCTTTGGCCACTTGTGTGTGAAGGATAGGGTCTAATGTGGCATCATCCATTCAAACCTGCAACAAGTGACAATTGAAAAGTTGATGCGTCATTTCTGACATTGTAACAGCTGTGTCCATTGGTTTTGTACACAGTATGACATTACACATCCCTAAAAAAACAAAAAAACAAAGCTTGATCTCCATCAAATGGAACCGACAGACAGACACGAGGGAAATGGCTCCTCATAAATAGGCCTATTCAAATAAACGGATTTTGGGTAACCTTTCGTTTGAGAAAAAGGTCTGTAGACGGTGGTTATAGTTAAACATACTCACCCAAATGAATTCACGATAGTCTCGGGCGCCGCTTTGATGTGAGGTTGGTCTTGTCACAACCTTCAACTTCTTAACTTGTGTAGTAGGCTTTACGAATTCTCGAATTTAAAGTAAAATTGTCTCCCTTGAAATTAAATAATTTGATAATAGAAGTGCCGTATTCCAACAGCAACCGGTTTCCGTGCTGGAGAGAGAGTAGGAGCCAGACTGCTTCGACGGCTCCCTTTATTTCAATGCTCTTTGGTAGCCCAAGCCTACAGGGGAGCTAGAGATACGCGACATACACGATGGCAAGCCCTCGCATACTTTTTAAATTTTTAAACCACATCAATATTCCTGTAGACTATAAAAGGTCCTAAATCAATCCACTGATTAGTCTACTACAATCACATTTATTCGATATGTTGCGTGCCATTTGCAAATAGGCCTACTGCACAGTACACAGGAGTAGTAGCCTAAAGGCAGGGTTGGGTAGGTAACTTTCTAAATGTAATCCGATACAGTTACTAGTTACCCGTCCAACATTGTAATCAGTAACGTAACTTTTGGATTACCCAAACTCAGTAACTTAATCTGATTAGGCTACTTGCAGTTACTTTTGGAGAAAAAAATTCCCATTAAGAGGCATTAGAAGAAGACCAAAAGGATCGATCATACGCATTTGGTGTGTCATCATAGTGGTGTCTCTGACTTGTGGTCAGACCAAGCACATATACAGTGGGGGGAAAAAGTATTTAGTCAGCCACCAATTGTGCAAGTTCTCCCACTTAAAAAGATGAGAGAGGCCTGTAATTTTCATCATAGGTACACGTCAACTATGACAGACAAATTGAGAAAAAAATTCCAGAAAATCACATTGTAGGATTTTTTATGAATTTATTTGCAAATTATGGTGGAAAATAAGTATTTGGTCACCTACAAACAAGCAAGATTTCTGGCTCTCACAGACCTGTAACTTCTTCTTTAAGAGGCTCATCTGTCCTCCACTCGTTACCTGTATTAATGGCACCTGTTTGAACTTGTTATCAGTATAAAAGACACCTGTCCACAACCTCAAACAGTCACACTCCAAACTCCACCATGGCCAAGACCAAAGAGCTGTCAAAGGACACCAGAAACAAAATTGTAGACCTGCACCAGGCTGGGAAGACTGAATCTGCAATAGGTAAGCAGCTTGGTTTGAAGAAATCAACTGTGGGAGCAATTGTTAGGAAATGGAAGACATACAAGACCACTGATAATCTCCCTCGATCTGGGGCTCCACGCAAGATCTCACCCAGTGGGGTCAAAATGATCACAAGAACGGTGAGAAAAAATCCCAGAACCACACGGGGGGACCTAGTGAATGACCTGCAGAGAGCTGGGACCAAAGTAACAAAGCCTACCATCAGTAACACACTACGCCGCCAGGGACTCAAATCCTGCAGTGCCAGACGTGTCCCCCTGCTTAAGCCAGTACATGCCTAGGCCCATCTGAAGTTTGCTAGAGTGCATTTGGATGATCCAGAAGAGGATTGGGAGAATGTCATATGGTCAGATGAAACCAAAATAGAACTTTTTGGTAAAAACTCAACTCGTCGTGTTTGGAGGACAAAGAATGCTGAGTTGCATCCAAAGAACACCATACCTACTGTGAAGCATGGGGGTGGAAACATCATGCTTTGGGGCTGTTTTTCTGCAAAGGGACCAGGACGACTGATCCGTGTAAAGGAAAGAATGAATGGGGCCATGTATCGTGAGATTTTGAGTGAAAACCTCCTTCCATCAGCAAGGGCATTGAAGATGAAACGTGGCTGGGTCTTTCAGCATGACAATGATCCCAAACACACCGCCCGGGCAACGAAGGAGTGGCTTCGTAAGAAGCATTTCAAGGTCCTGGAGTGGCCTAGCCAGTCTCCAGATCTCAACCCCATAGAAAATCTTTGGAGGGAGTTGAAAGTCCGTGTTGCCCAGCGACAGCCCCAAAACATCACTGCTCTAGAGGAGATCTGCATGGAGGAATGGGCCAAAATACCAGCAACAGTGTGTGAAAACCTTGTGAAGACTTACAGAAAACGTTTGACCTGTGTCATTGCCAACAAAGGGTATATAACAAAGTATTGAGAAACTTTTGTTATTGACCAAATACTTATTTTCCACCATAATTTGCAAATAAATTCATTAAAAGTCCTACAATGTGATTTTCTGGATTTCTTTTCCTCATTTTGTCTGTCATAGTTGACGTGTACATATGATGAAAATTACAGGCCTCTCTCATCTTTTTAAGTGGGAGAACTTGCACAATTGGTGGCTGACTAAATACTTTTTTCCCCACTGTATATACACTAGATGAATGATAGGGCCGCTGTGTTGAAGCCACCATGCCTCCATCTTCGCCCCCCACCATTGTCAGAAATATCTTGGAAGCTATAAAAATGCAATTATTAATGTCTACATTCGTTTTTGCTTCGTTTATTCTATTACACACACCTTAATGCATACTTTCAAATTATATTGTGTGAGCTAAACATATATATTTTAATATATCTCCTTCTCACGTCATTTCACACCTGATTCATTTAACAAAAGGCACATCTCAATAGGTGGTCCAGGTAAATCATGACATAGCACAAGTGGGGTGGTTGGCCTTTCCTCTTCTGTTCTCTATGGCTCCTCAAGCAAGGGGGATGCCAATGACATCACAGATTCCCATCAGACCAACTCCTTTAATGAATGTTACTTTTTTATTTTATTTTTACCCCTTTTCAATTGGTAGTTACAGTCTTGTCCCATCGCTGCAACTCCTATAAGGACTCATGAGAGGCGAAGGTCGAGAGGCATGCATCCTCCGAAACACGACCCAGCCAAGCCGCACTGCTTCTTGACACACTGCTTGCTTAAGCCGGAAGCCAGCCACACCAATGTGTCGGAGGAAACACTGTACAACTGGCGACCGAAGTCAGCATGCATGCGCCCGGCCCGCCACAAGGAGTCGCTAGAGCGCGTTGGGACAAGGACATCCCGGCCAAACCCTCCCCTAACCCGGACGACACTGGGCCAATTGTGCGCCGCCTCATGGGTCTCCCGGTCGCAGCCAGCTGTGACACAGCCCGAGATCGAACCCGGGTCTGTAGTGACGCCTCAAGCACTGCAATGCAGTGCCTTAGACCGCTGCGACACAAATTATATTTTTGCCCTTTAGTCTGTGTACTTTACTGTATTTATACTTGGGATTTCACTTTTCAACAGTAAAAGTAAAAAAAATCACTGGAGGACATCTTAAAAGTATAATTTTTTGAGACGACTAATGTTACTATCTGGCCCTCATACCATCATGGCCACCTAATCATCCTCAGCTTCCAATTGGCTCATTCATCCCCCCTCAATGACCTTTAACTATTCCCCAGGTCATTGCGGTAAAATGAGAATGTGTTCTCAATCAACTTACCTGGTAAAATAAGGGTAAAATAAAATACAAATGAAATAATGTCCCCACGATAACAAAAAATAAAACATTTAATTGACATACTGTAGAATTCCATTCATTCCTATGTAGGACTGCTCCTACTGGTGAGTGCCAATATGGCTGACCGGTGGCTTCAAAGCCTCTCAATGGCCAATACATAGCATCAGCAATCCAGGGTTTATATACATCATTGGTTCAGACTCGCTCAGGTGGAACAAACTTAAACTTGTGCCTTTTTTCAGTGCTGAATTGAATGTCATTGAGAAAACAGAAAGTTGTCATAACGTATTTTTATTTCTCACAAACATCATTTCTGAATTTAAAAGTAATCCAAGAAGTAATCATCTAGTTTTTCAAAAGTATCTGTAATCTGATTACTGTTATGTCTCGTGGGTTTCATAACCACGTGTGTATAACAACTCAATAATGATGAGAAGTAGACAGGAATTCAGTTCAACCATTTATATGAACTACTCATCTCAACACATATTACCATGATGCTCTGCGTATACAACTACGGTGCATATAGTACAACCCTAATACACAATAATTACAATATTTTTGCGGTTAACGTCACTGATAACGGTTACAGTTTTTTTGTAATCAGATTACATGTAACTGATTATGTAATCAGTTACTCCTCAACCCTGCCTACAGGTAGGCTAGGCCTAAAATATCCCTTGGCTGTTCTATAGGACCTCCGCTCTGTCTATGATCAACTCTCTCTGAAACCATTTAATTGCACCAAATAAGGCGAAGGAGGAGAGATGAAATATACAAGCCAACCCTCCCCTAGGAAACCCTAGGAAAATAAACAAAAGCTGTTATAGAAGTGTCATTCCTGGATGGAAATGCTGGAGAAAATAAGAGGATGCGCACTGTGGTAGAGTAGACTATATGCTTCCCGAGTTGAGAGAATGCAATTTCATCAGTGACACTGTGCCCAAATGGAATTGTGTGAGTCTTTGAGGTATTAAAGCCTATTCAGAAGAATAGGCAGTATGGTTTCTACTCCACAACACCACACATGAACATTAGTATTCCCAGGATATTACCAAATGACCTCGATTTTGGAACAGGCCCCTCTGTGCACTGTTATTATGTGTAGCCTATAAATTTGATCCAAAAGTGCATGGCATTTCATTAATTCATCTCACCTTTCATCACACTCATACCAGACAAAAATGTTCTGCAAGCCTAGAGTGTAGACACCTGTCAAACAACGATTCATATATACACTAGTTTTGAAGCCACCGCACCTCCATCTTGGCACTCTCCAACCGTTGTCAAAAATATTTTGGGAGCTATAGAAATCCGTTTATTAAAGTCTACATTTATTTTTGCCATGTTTATTATATTCCATATACCTTAATGCATACTTTTAAATTATATAATGTGAGCTAAATATATATATATATTTTAAATTTTAATATGTAAAAACATTTTCCTTAAAGTATACATTTTAGAAAGTTCTAATGTTACATTTTTAAATACATGGAATTTTTTCCTTTAAACATTTCATTAAAATACTGTAGAATTCCATTCATTCCTATGGAGGACTCCTTCTTCTAGGGAATGCAAATATGGCCGACCAGTGGCTTCAAAGCATCTCGCTGGCCAATACACAGCATTTGCAATCCAGGGTTTATATGAATCATTGGTGTCATCGGTTTACGTTCGGACCCCCATTTGTGTGTAAAATTCAGGTAAAGATATTGTGACCTCTACTGGTTTCATAAGGTTATAACACCATGGCAAACTAATTATTATGCAATTTATGTAGGCTACTAATACCTCTATAGTATATCATCCATGATGGGTATGGAAAGTGTTTGGCTGAGGCATTTGACTCATCTGAAGAGAAAGTAGTTGGAAGCTATCCACAATAAAATCGTATTACCATGCATAGACCTAGGCTGTGTTCAATGGTATTTATCAAACGAAGTAGTCTAGAAGTTACAGAAAAATTATTTGTCTTCCCGAAAATATAAATTATATGCGGGAATATTGCCTAATTAGCCTATTTTAAAGGGATAGTTCACCCAAATTACAAAATGACACATTGGTTTCCTTACCCTGCAAGCAGTGTATGGACAAGGTAACAGTAATCCATGCTTTGTCAGTGGAGGCTGCTGAGGGGAGGACGGCTCATAATAATGTCTGGAACGGAGCAAATGGAATGGCATTAAACACATGGAAACCATGTGTTTGATGTATTTGATACCATTCCACTGATTCTGCTCCAGCAATTACCACGAGCCCATCCTCCCCAATTAAGGTGCCACCAACCTCCTGTGGTTGGTTTTATTTCCCTGGCACTGTTTCCAAATGCTAATGTTTCAGTATTTGTGGCACAAATCTCATTCAAGTCATGGGACCGATATAAGCATTTTCCGCGCATCATGTACAAATCATACGAAAGTATAAAAAATGTAGCGTCAAGCTTATCAAAGTCACTTTATTTGAACATGATGCGCAAAAAAAATGCAAATATCTGTTCCATGACTTAAATCGGATTTGTGCCACAAATGCATTTGGAAACAGTGTCAGGGTAACTAAACCAAAGCATGGATTGCTGTCATACCTTGTCCATTGACTGCTTACATGGTAAGGAAACAAATATGTAATTTTGTAATTTGGGTGAACTACGCCTTTAAATGCTAAATAGATAACATCTACTGAAGAAATCTGATAGGCCTCTTGTAGCCTACACCAATATTTAGAATTCTCTGTTCATCTATACTTAATTCTGTCAGTGACAAGGCTGTGTGTCCACCAATATTGCTTTTGGAATTAGATCCAAGAAAGGGTAACCAACATAAGGTGCTACAAATATTACACACCAATACAATAACAAACACGTAACATTAAACAAAATATTTACTGTAGGCTATTTCCACAAATTCTCACTAATTATTTTCACCCCAAGAAAGTCACATATAAATATAATATAAGACTGCTTGAAATACACACTTTGCTGTTTTTTTGTACATTTGTCAGTAGGAAAATATTTTGTTCCTATCGTACTTTCCCTTTAATGTTTTTTTAGAAACATACCCTTTAATAATTTACCTGGCCATACCTGAATTTCCACCCACTGAAAATAAGTTGCACAAAAACAATAGAGGTGGGAAAACGACGTAAGAGACATTCCATAAAATTCCCACGCTCGTTGTTTGATAAGCGCTGAGGTTGGGTGAGTGTTACACTTTTATGTATTTTCAGTTGTATTTTCCAGCTTTGTATAACTAGCAGTCTTCTTGCGTGGTTGAAAGTCCAACATTTTATCTAGTGCGCTGGTATGAGAAACTTCCGTGTTGTGATCTGGAGTGCGCTTTGAAGGTCTGTGTACAACATTTGTCTTGACAGTTAACACATTCAGGCAACTTTATAACTCTATTTGTGTCTGTAATATATTTTATTTAGTGGTTTCATATTGCAAGCGTATTTTCTTTGTTAGTCATGCGTAAATAGAGCCTTTCTTCTCTTAGACTACTCAAACAGCACAGGCCATAATGAGATGCATTGGGCGGAGCTTTGTTTGCAAGGGGCAGGGAGGGATTCTACTTGTCTTATCGTTCTTTTAATTTTAATTTTATATTATTATTATACTTTTTTTCATTTATCAGACGCTATTATCCAGAGCGACTTACAGTTAGTGAGTGCATACATTTTTCATTCTTGGCTTACCTTACCTGTCGTGGAAAAGTGTCCACCTTAGAGACTTTTGTGTGATAATTAATGACACTAGAATGCTGTCTGGAGTTACATCTTATCGGTTTTGGGGCATCATCTCTTGCGTGGGAAGACATGTATGACCTATGAATGTGCACTCTGTAAATGTACTTTTCTTTGTAGGTGAAGAAGAGCAGTTTACCATAAAACCAATAGAGCTGGGACACAAAGAAAGAAACAGACAATGTGATGTGACTTCAGTCAAAGTAAAAACACTCAATCAAGCATAGACTTACCGGTACTAACAGATTCACCAAGACAGATGGACGAAGTCTGGAGACATTGAACACCTAAAAAAACAATGTCTGAGATCCTACCGTCAAACCTGGAGCTTCTAGAAGACAGCCCCTCCAAAACCAGCGGGGTGACTGCTAAACCCCAAACCCCAACATGGGGGGCAGAGGAGGAGAAGGTGATTAAAGAATTGGAGGAAGATTTGGAAAAGGGGAGGGAAGGAGTGGTGGAAGAAGAAGAAATGGTCAGCTCGGCTAAATTGGAGCCTACCACTCTGCAATGGTCGGATGACAGGGGTGTAGAGAAAACAACGAAGAAAGGAAGTGCATTGACTGCGAAAGAAGATAAGGGAAGGGGAAAGGGGGATGACCCAGAGGGAGAGAGGAGGAACGTGCGCTCCATGTGCACCTCTCTTCAAGAAGGAGAAAGCCGGACGGAGAGCGAGAGAGGGCTGGGGTTGGGAGCGGAGAGAATGGGGGAAGAATGGATGGAGATGGAGAGAGAGGTGCAGGACCCCGGGCTGTGTAAGAGAGGGAAGAAGGTGCAGGTAGATATAGAGGTGGAAGATGGTATGAACTCTTTGCCTGAGAAGGCAGCACAGGTCTTCAACCCATCCGTCACCATCCTACACTCCTCTAGTGCTCCGACGTCTCCCAGAGAAAGTGAGGCATTCTGGGTTGTGGACGCAGAGAAGAGCCCCCTCCTCGTTCCCCGCAGAACCCCACCTGATGGCTACTACCACCACTGGCCAGTGGAGGGGAGGTCCTCAAAATGTAAAGAGATGCACCAACATTTCATCTTTCTGTCATTTGGCCTTCAACCTCTCTTTCTCTCCATGTCTCTTGTCTTTCTCTTTGCTAGTCTCTCCCTTGTTCATTCGGCTCTGCTCAAATAATTTTGCGAGTGCAAATTCATCCTTCCCTCTTCCCTTATTTGAGGTAATCTAATCTATAAGTGGTAGTGTTTCCGTTCGCTTTCTTTTACTTCACAGAGGGCAGGAAGACTAATAGTCTCTCCTTTCTTCTCCCCTCCAGGTGGGTGTGACTGTGCCAACAGGGATGCTCTCAAAGTGGGCGTGTCTGTGTTCACTGCAGCTCTCATTTTCCCCCTCCTGGTGTGGGGGGGCTATGTCTTCCTGCCTTTTGATGCCCCACTGCTGGACAGTGCCCCCCTCAGGCTGGTCTATACGCTACGCTGCTCTGTTTTCGCTGTGGTGCCCATCATACTGGGTGAGTGGCTCATTGGTCATTCAGCAGATGTTCTTTACCAGAATTACTCAGGTGTGAACAGCAAGGTGGGTCGAACAACAACACTAACTTCACAAGCTAACCCTCATGTTGTCCTCCCAGGCTGGTTGGTGCTGGGTGTCTCCAGGATGCGGTTGGGTGACGTGAAGCCGCTGTGTGAGGTGGAGGCCTGGCAAGTGGGTGTGCACCGGCGCTATGTGGATGACTCCATCACCCTCTTCCTTCTCTACTTCCTGCAGCTGGCCGTAATGGCGCCCTACCTGAGCCAGAACCTGCTCAAACTGGTGCCCCTGCTCACCATCATCTTCGCCTTCGGAAGGTAAAGAAACAACAATTAAAGAAGAAAAAAAATAAGATGTTTCTTTTATTGTCACATACACAAGAGAGATGCAGTGAAATGTGTTGTCCAATTTCAGTGCTCAGTCAGTCATAACCCTATACCTACCCTATATGACATGTGATCTCAATATAAGGCGGTCTGGGCAGACTATAGAAATGACTGCATCTGTCTAATGTCCATCTCTCCTCTGTGCCAACAGGCTGATGTACTGGGTGGCAGCTGCACTGGGCAGCAGTATTCGGGGCTTTGGCTTCGGCCTGTCCTTCCTGCCCACCGTGGCCATGCTGGGTGCCAACCTCTACTTCATCGTCACCATGGACGCTGGGGGCACCATCTTCGCCCAGGATGTGGTGCACCAACAAGACCCACCCCCAGACTCCCGCCAGAGGTTCTGGGGATAGGGGGATGGAGGAAAAACAGAAGGACTGGAACGATGGGGAAGAGGGACAGGATCTGTTTTACCTACTGGTGGAATTTAACTTTCACAGGGTTACTATGTAAACGGTAGTGGATCGTTCTAGAGTGTGATTAAACCATACTGATGATGTGTATAATAGACTGGGCAGTGGTAGTCAGTGATAGAGCATGTAAAAACAATAATTGGAGAAAGGGTGTCTACGTTATATTTCATCTTCTTGCATGGCATTAAACCGTCACTTTAGTGAAAGAGTAGAATGTATTCTGTAGAATATCTGCTAATTGACAGAAGGACAATTAAGTACCATGGAATAATGTTGAAATCACAATTGTTGTCTCAATGCAAAGAGTTAATGAAAATAGAGTTTGTAGTTCCACTCAGAATTGTGCCACTTGGGGAAGTTTCGACAACAACCAAACCACTGTCTTCCTCAGAAATATCTAGCTAGGCCTGCTGCAGACAAATAGTTTGCTGAACTGTACTGTTTGGTTTGACAAGTATATCTGTACTTGAGGCATCCTGTAATCTATTGTATTTGGTAATGAATCTGGTATTACAGGCTAATAACATTAATTGTATTGACATTTGGGATGTAATATCAGGTTTATAGAGAAAAACTAAGACTTGCTCTAGACCTTATAGTCAATCAATTTCCTCTTGAAAATGTTCAATATAACCAATCAAAAAATCATGTTCTGTGATAAGGTCATCGACTACTGAGTGGACATTTTGTCTCATATCTTCATGACTGTATTTCCTTTTAAAAGGATGTCCACACATTAGCAATGCAATTTTAACAGCTAACAAGTCATTTAAAGATAATGGATTTAGTACAAAGATTCTGACATTGAGAACCATTTTACAATTGGAGAATGTGGATTGCATGGCATTTTGTGTCCCCACAAAAATGGCAACGTCCTTATAGAAATCCAACCTGTCCCAGCAAATACCTACCTGCCCAAGCGGTCCAACCTCCATGCCTTTATCTCTGAAAACGAATCCTTTCACAATACAGCACAGCCCTGTAAGGGCGATTGTGAATGGAGTTGTTACTGTATTTTAAAATAGACCAATAATAGAAATGTATCTATTTTTAAATGTTATGAATTAAATCTGATTTTTACAGTGCAGGTATAGAATTTATGAAATGTATAACTACACTGATTTCATTCTACATTTCCAAGTAAACTTCAGCTAATTACAGTCTAAAAGTGTAGAGTCTATTTAATGTCTATGATAGTCTTTTCTTATGATTTTCTTTTACTTTTTATATATTTTCTCAAAATGATAAATGTAAATAAATTATACTTAACAAGTGATATTTTTATTGGCCTTTCATTTGCATCTTTAGGGAAGCTGGCAATTTTATTGGTATGAAAGCTTTTTAGTGACCAATAAAAATCAGCAAGCATTTAAGGTAGACCTACAGTCGTGGTCAAAAGTTTTGAGAATGACACAAATACTAATTTTCACAAAGTCTGCTGCCTCAGTTTCGATGATGGCAATTTGCATATACTCCAGAATGTCATGAATCAGTGATCAGATTAATTGCAATTAATTGCAAAGTCCCTCTTTGCCATGAAAATGAACTTAATCCCCCAAAAAACATTTCCACTGCATTTCAGCCCTGCCACAAAAGGACCAGCTGCCATCATGTCAGTGATTCTCTCGTTAACACAGGTGAGAGTGTTGACGAGGACAAGGCTGGAAATCACTCTGTCATGCTGATTGAGTTAGAATAACAGACTGGAAGCTTTAAAAGGAGGGTGGTGCTTGAAATCATTGTTCTTCCTCTGTTAACCATGGTTACCTGCAAGGAAACACGTGCCGTCATCATTGCTTTGCACAAAAAGGGCTTTACAGGCAAGGATATTGCTGCTAGTAAGATTGCACCTAAATCAACCATTTATCGGATCATCAAGAACTTCAAGGAGAGAGGTTCAATTGTTGTGAATAAGGCGTCAGGGCGCCTAAGAAAGTCCAGCAAGCGCCAGGACCGTCTCCTAAAGTTGATTCAGCTGCGGGATCGGGGCACCACCAGTGCAGAGCTTGCTCAGGAAGGGCAGCAGGCAGGTGTGAGTGCATCTGCACGCACAGTGAGGCGAAGACTTTTGGAGGATGGCCTGGTGTCAAGAAGGGCAGCAAAGAAGCCCCTTCTCTCCAGGAAAAACATCAGGGACAGACTGATATTCTGCAAAAGGTACAGGGATTGGACTGCTGAGGACTAGGGTAAAGTCATTTTCTCTGATGAATCCCCTTTCCGATTGTTTGGGGCATCCGGAAAACACCTTGTTCGGAGAAGACAAGGTGAGCGCTACCATCAGTCCTGTGTTATGCCAACAGTAAAGCATCCTGAGACCATTCATGTGTGGGGTTGCTTCTCAGCCAAGGGAGTGGGCTCACTCACAATTTTGCCTAAGAACACAGCCATGAATAAAGAATGGTACCAACACATCCTCAAAGAGCAACTTCTCCCAATCATCCAAGAACAGTTTGGTGACGACCAATGCCTTTTCCAGCATGATGGAGCACCTTACCATAAGGCAAAAGTGATAACTAAGTGGCACGGGGAACAAAACATCAACATTTTGGGTCCATGGCCAGGAAACTCCCCAGACCTTAATCCCATTGAGAACTTGTGGTCGATCCTCGAGAGGCGGGTGGACAAACAAAACCCCCACAAATTCTGACAAACTTCAAGCATTGATTATGCCAGAATGGGCTGCCATCAGTCAGGATGTGGCCCAGAAGTTAATTGACAGCATGCCAGGGCGGATTGCAGAGGTCTTGAAAAAGAAGGGTCAACACTGCAAATATTGACTCTTTGCATAAACTTAATGTAATTGTCAATAAAAGCCTTTGACACTTATGGAATGCTTGTAATTATACTTCAGTATACCATAGTAACATCTGACAAAAATATCTCATAACACTGAAGCAGCGAACTTTGTGAAGACCAATACTTGTGTCATTCTCAAAACCTTTGACCACTACTGTATGTGCATTACAGTTGTTCTGAATGAGCACCTGTTTTCGGATGGTGCTATTGCTGCATTCATAACCAAGTGGGAAGGTGGTATTTATCACCTATGACTGGGAGAAATCCACTTGAACACACTTCCAACTCGTAATTACTATTGGAAAACCATAGAGATAGTTAGAGGATCCAACATTGTATCAGTCCCATTATGGCGTCTGTGAGAGCATGGGCTGCACCATTGAGGCCATCTCCATTTTGAAGTAGTACATTTTCTTCTACTACTACTATGAGTTGGTAAATAAACTGAAAGGGTGCATACATGCCACCTGGAGTGTGTTGTTTGAACAGGTATAAAGCCTTGGTGATTTAATGCCACCTGCAGTTATGGAATGTTTGCTCACGAGTGTAATTCATTGGCTGATCCCTCCTGATGACCTGGATGGAAATATATAATCTTTCCTTAACCTGTAGGAAGTCCCACCCAGTTGACTACTTAAAAATGGTGAAACTCCTCAACGGCACTGCCCATGCTAAAACTGGCTTTTAGGCACTAGAGTCCTCTATCTATCTCTGTGGGAAACTCGTCTATCACCCCTGATCGCAGACTTCTCCCACATGCTGACCTCTGACCTCACCTACTAAGGAAATTACCTTGATAACAGCATTTTCAGCAGTTAAATGTAACAACAAAACATTGTTTATAAAAAGCAATCTATTGATATGTTTTTTGAAAACTATAATTTGTTTACAAGCATGATAGCTGTACTTTTAGTTTATGGTTGACGCAGCTTGTTGGCCATTAGCCAACTGGCGTTTGTCAACGAGTTCAAAGCATGTGAATGCATACAACTGGTCGGAGATATCCGAGTTCCCAGTTGTTTTGAACGCGGCATAACATCAAGCCTATGACATAGGCCTACATTTTTCGAATAACTGGTTCCCATTTTTGTCGGAGGTAAAATATTGTTCACGTACACCCAAACTTCTCCTTTATTTATGGTCTGGCCACAGGGAAGTCTGTGTTCAGAATGACAAGAAAGCTACCCCTTGCACGTGAGTTTTAAAGTAGGCCTATCTCATCTGTACCCCAGGGGTATTTACCACTAAAGTTATCGAAGTGAAGGAACGAGGAGTAAAATATGGCAGCTGCCCCAGCTAGAAGAAAACACGGCGCATGTCTGCTTCGAATCAAAGAAAATTGTCCATTGCGAAAATTTAGGAAAAACAGGTGTTACGGTAAGAACACAATTGTTTTCAAGAATTGATGGATAAAAATATATAGCCTATAAAAATGCATAACATTTACGTATAGACGAATTATACCACCCAGGAAGTTAGAATTGAAGTTGACACCACAGATCCCTGTCGGCCTTGCACTGTATGAATTTGACAGTAAAACGTCTATTGAATTTGATAGCCTAAATGCTATAGCCTGATAATACATTAGGGGTAGGCCTATTCTAAATAATAATCTTACATTTTAAAGTTTTATTTACTATAAAGCTACACTATAAAATGTGTATAAAAGGGAGCAAATGCACACATTTTCCACATGCAAACACCTTTATATATAGTGCTGAAGGAATAACATTCTAGAAGAGAAACATTACATAATTTGTTTACCAGTATACATTTTATGTCAACATAAACATAAACAATGGAGTAAAACGGCCTTATATTACGATAAGACTACTGTACTTATCAAATAATGAATAATAAGTAATATTCATCCAAATCAAATGGTAGGCTATATTGCATTAGTTGAAATTACTGGAAATCTGACTGTGGCTTTAAAATAAGTAGTCTGTGTTGTTAACTGCCAATGCTGATGCTCCACCACCATTGTTTGCAACAGTTTTGAGGAAGTTGGAGGCCAAAGTAGTAAGGCAACATTTAGTCCCAACGTATCATGCGGTTGCTTAAGACTTGGCCATCAGGATTGCCATACCTGTCCGAAAGTACCCGCACTACTCTACGCCTACACCTGAACACCTCCTGTCAAGTACTTCAGTTGCACTTGCTGTCAAGAGCTGGTTGCCCAGGGTGGGTGCATGTCAGCAGTGTAAAAAGGCTTCCTGCATGGTCTCCTCTCCTTCAACTGGACTAATCTGAAAATAATTTGAAGTAAAATCGTTGAAGCTAACTACTGAAAATTGCTTTCACCAGTCCAGTTCTTTCACATCAGTGCAGATGAAGGAAATTAGATAAGGAGAGGAAATCACTTCAGAGTATTGATACTTAGGCCTAATTGTCTTTTTTACATTTCCCTTTGGCAGATGTTACAGCCGCACCTTCGGCTGGTGGTGGGGTGTGTTCAGGAGACTTCAGTAAGCACCCCATTTCTGCATCCAAAACCGGACCTATCAGCACCATCTATGTAGAGCCCCTCCCTCCCTCCTATCAGTCTATTTACCATCCCCACCAATCACAGGACCCCATTGGTAAGACCATTAAAACACTTGCATGGCCATCTTTCCAAATGTCTTGTTGAGTGGTCTCCAAAGGCTAATTGTTAACTGACCTCTTTTATCAGGAGCTGTGATATGGTAGTTACTGGTTATTATTAGTATTAGAAGTTACCTCTCTCGATCTCTCTGATAATCCTATTATAAATGGGAGCAATATTTTGGGAACATTGCTCTCACCTATGCAGCTTGTCAGATCAGTGATTGTTTTGTTGAAGTAATGAAGAATGTATGCTATTGGGAAGTGCTTCACAGAGCTATACACTGAGTATACAAAACATTAAGAACAACTGCTCTTTCCATGACAGACTGACTAGGGGCCTCATTTATAAACCGTGCATATGCAAAAAATAGACCCCAAAACATGCGTGTGCCAGTTTTCACACAAAAGTTGGCATTTATAAAAACTGAACTTGACATGAAAATGTGCTCACCTTCCCACAAACTTTAGACCATGCGTAAACACAGTTTCTAGTGGTTGAAGTATTGCATTGCAAGCAGGCAAGTAGATTAGTATTTTGTGTAAATAGGGGATATGAACAGGTTAAACAGGTTAATAACAAGATGCAATCATTTGACGTTAGTGAGAAGAGAGAAAATCTATTTAGTTTATCTTTGCATTTTAAAATAATTAGAAATAGGCATCTATTTCCTAAGCTATTATTTATTTAATTTCCATGATCATTGCATTGTAAATTCCTCACCTTCTCTGTGATGGTTTCATACTCACGAGGTAGCATAGGCGGTTGTAGGTTACTTCTGTAGCTTACATCAGAATACTGTAATTTCACATTTCTCGAGTAGACAATATTGCATTTATACACATAATCCATATTTTCATAACCATTGCAGAATAGATTAGTCACCTTTTCTGGCCATGATGGGTTCATATTCCCGAAGTAGCCATAGCCTACAACAAATTACCATGCGTATCTCATTTAATTGACCATTCGCTATGCCCCGCCCCAGGATTTTGGGCAACCAATCGTTTGAAACGCATCAAAGCTATTAAGGGATTTACAAAAACATTGTTTAAATGGCTAAATAATTTAACAGTGCACCAGGGGTACTTGCTACTGTGATTCCTGTAGGGCTGACCCCAATTAGTTGACTGGCCAGTTGTTTGGTCGATAGGCTGCTGGTCGACCAAGATTTTCTTTAGTCGAGCAGTAGCAAATATATATACAGAACCAGTCAAAAGTTTGGACACACCTACTCATTCAAGGGTTTTTCTTTATTTTTACTACTTTCTACATTGTAGAATAATAGTGAAGACATCAAAACTATGAAATAACACATATGGAATCATGTAGTAACCAAAAAAGTGTTAAACAATTCAAAATATATTTTTTATTTGAGATTCTTCAAAGTAGCCACCCTTTGCACACTCTTAGCATTCTCTCAACCAGCTTCACCTGGAATGCTTTTCCAACAGTCTTGAAGGAGTTCCCACAAATGCTGAACACTTGTTGGCTGCTTTTCCTTCACTCTGCGGTCCAACTCATCCCAAACCATCTCAATTGGGTTAAGGTTGGTGATTGTGGAGGCCAGGTCATCTGATGCAGCACTCCATCACTCTCCTTAATGGTCAAATAGTCCTTATACAGCCTGGAGGTGTGTTGGGTCATTGTCCTGTTGAAAAACAAATTATAGTCCCACTAAGCGCAAACCAGATGGGATGGCGTACCGCTGCAGAATGCTGTGGTAGCCATGCTGGTTAAGTGTGCCTTGAATTCTAAATATATCACGACAGTGTCACCAGCAAAGCACCATCACACCTTCTCCTCCATGCTTCACGGTGGGAACCACACATGCAGAGATTATCCGTTCACCTACTCTGCACCTCACAAAGACACGGCGGTTGGAACCAGATCTCTCAAATTTGGACTCATCAGACCAAAGGACAGATTTCCACCGGTCTAATGTCCATTGCTTGTGTTTCTTGGCCCAATCAAGTCTCTTATTATTATTGGTGTCCTTTAGTAGTGGTTTCTTTGCAGCAATTTGACCATGAAGGCCTGATTCACACAGTCTCCTCCGAACAGATGATGTTGAGATGTGTTTTTTATATTTTTTATTATGGGGTAGATCAGCTTTAATATTGCAGATAGATTGTAACTTCCATCAATGTACAGTGAGGGAAAAAAGTATTTGATCCCCTGCTGATTTTGTACGTTTACCCACTGACAAAGAAATGATCAGTCTATAATTTTAATGGTAGGTTTATTTGAACAGTGAGAGACAGAATAACAAAAAAAAAATATATATAAATTGATTTGCATTTTAATGAGGGAAATAAGTATTTGACCCCCTCTAAATCAGAAAGATTTCTGGCTCCCAGGTGTCTTTTATACAGGTAACGAGCTGAGGGAGTGCTCCTAAGCTCAGCTTGTTACCTGTATAAAATACACCTGTCCACAGAAGCAATCAATCAATCAGATTCCAAACTCTCCACCATGGCCAAGACCAAAGAGCTCTCCAAGGATGTCAGGGACAAGATTGTAGACCTACACAAGGCTGGAATGGGCGACAAGACCATCGCCAAGCAGCTTGGTGAGAAGGTGACAACAGTTGGTGTGATTATTCGCAAATGGAAAAAACACAAAAGAACTGTCAATCTCCCTCGGCCTGGGGCTCCATGCAAGATCTCACCTCGTGGAGTTGCAATGATCATGAGAACGGTGAGGAATCAGCCCAGAACTACACGGGAGGATCTTGTCAATGATCTCAGGGCAGCTGGGACCATAGTCACCAAGAAAACAATTGGTAACACACTACGCCGTGAAACCCTGAAATCCTGCAGCGCCCGCAAGGTCCCCCTGCTCAAGAAAGCACATATACATGCCCGTCTGAAGTTTGCCAATGAACATCTGAATGATTCAGAGGAGAACTGGGTGAAAGTGTTGTGGTCAGATGAGACCAAAATGGAGCTCTTTGGCATCAACTCAACTCGCCGTGTTTGGAGGAGGAGGAATGCTGCCTATGACAATATCCCCACTGTCAAACATGGAGGTGGAAACATTATGGTTTGGGGGTGTTTTTCTGCTAAGGGGACAGGACAACTTCACCGCGTCAAAGGGACGATGGACGGGGCCATGTACCGTCAAATCTTGGGTGAGAACCTCCTTCCCTCAGCCAGGGCATTGACAATGGGTCGTGGATGGGTATTCCAGCATGACAATGACCCAAAACACACGGCCAAGGCAACAAAGGAGTGGCTCAAGAAGAAGCACATTAAGGTCCTGGAGTGGCCTAGCCAGTCTCCAGACCTGAATCCCATAGAAAATCTGTGGAGGGAGCGGAAGGGTTCGAGTTGCCAAACGTCAGCTTCGAAACCTTAATGACTTGGAGAAGATCTGCAAAGAGGAGTGGGACAAAATCCCTCCTGAGATGTGTGCAAACCTGGTGGCCAACTACAAGAAACGTCTGACCTCTGTGATTGCCAACAAGGGTTTTGCCACCAAGTACTAAGTCATGTTTTGCAGGAGGGTCAAATACTTATTTCCCTCATTCAATTGCAAATCAATTTATAACATTTTTGACATGCGTTTTTCTGGAGTTTTTTGTTGTTATTCTGTCTCTCACTGTTCAAATAAACCTACCATTAAAATTGTAGACTGATCATTCCTTTGTCATTGGGCAAATGTAAAAAATCAGCAGGGGATCAAATACTTTTTTCCCTCACTGTAATTGTCTGCATCACTTCCAATCCCCCATTGTTGATGAATGCATCCAGGTCTCCCTCAACGGAACTGGGACCTGCCTGTTTCATCATGTAGCTCACAATGCCTTCTATGGGAACATGGGACAACATTAAATGAGTGATACATACACTAAAACACATACAGTGGGGAGAACAAGTATTTGATACACTGCCGATTTGGCAGGTTTTCCTATTTACAAATCATGTAGAGGTCTGTAATTTTTATCATAGGTACACTTCAACTGTGAGAGACGGAATCTAAAACAAAGATCCAGAAAATCACATTGTATGATTTTTAAGTAATTAATTAGCATTTTATTTCATGACATAAGTATTTGATCACCTACCAACCAGTAAGAATTCCGGCTCTCACAGACCTGTTAGTTTTTCTTTAAGAAGCCCTCCTGTTCTCCACTCATTACCTGTATTAACTGCACCTGTTTGAACTCATTACCTGTATAAAAGACACCTGTCCACACACTCAATCAAACAGACTACAACCACTCCACAATGGCCAAGACCAGATAGCTGTGAAAGGACATCAGGGATGAAATTGTAGACCTGCACAAGGCTGGGATGGGCTACAGGACAATAGGCAAGCAGCTTGGTGAGAAGGCAACAACTGTTGGCGCAATTATTAGAAAATGGAAGAAGTTCAAGATGACGGTCAATCACCCTCGGTCTGGGGCTCCATGCAAGATCTCACCTCGTGGGGCATCAATGATCATGAGGAAGGTGAAGGATCAGCCCAGAACTACACGGAAGGACCTGGTCAATGACCTGAAGAGAGCTGGGACCACAGTCTCAAAGAAAACCATTAGTAACACACTACGCCGTCATGGATTAAAATCCTGCAGCGCACGCAAGGTCCCCCTGCTCAAGCCAGCGCATGTCCAGGCCCGTCTGAAGTTTGCCAATGACCATCTGGATGATCCAGAAGAGGAATGGGAGAAGGTCATGTGGTCTGATGAGACAAAAATAGAGCTTTTTGGTCTAAACTCCACTCGCCGTGTTTGGAGGAAGAAGAAGGATGAGTACAACCCCAAGAACACCATCCCAACCGTGAAGCATGGAGGTGGAAACATCATTCTTTGGGGATGCTTTTCTGCAAAGGGGACAGGACGACTGCACCGTATTGAGGGGAGGATGGATGGGGCCATGTATCGCGAGATCTTGGCCAACAACCTCCTTCCCTCAGTAAGAGCATTGAAGATGGGTCGTGTCTGGATCTTCCAGCATGACAACGACCCGAAACACACAGCCAGGGCAACTAAGGAGTGGCTCCGTAAGAAGCATCTCAAGGTCCTGGAGTGGCCTAGCCAGTCTCCAGACCTGAACCCAATAGAAAATCTTTGGAGGGAGCTGAAAGTCCGTATTGCCCAGCGACAGCCCCAAAACCTGAAGGATCTGGAGAAGGTCTGTATGGAGGAGTGGGCCAAAATCCCTGCTGCAGTGTGTGCAAATCTGGTCAAGACCTACACGAAACGTATGATCTCTGTAATTGCAAACAAAGGTTTCTGTACCAAATATGAAGTTCTGCTTTTCTGATGTATCATATACTTATGTCATGCAATAAAATGCAAATTAATTACTTAAAAATCATACAATGTGATTTTCTGGATTTTTGTTTTAGATTCTGTCTCTCACAGTTGAAGTGTACCTATGATAAAAATTACAGACCTCTACATGCTTTGTAAGTAGGAAAACCTGCAAAATCGGCAGTGTATCAAATACTTGTTCTCCCCACTGTACTTATTATGGAGACGGTATGTTTTACATTACATTTACGTCATTTAGCAGACGCTCTTATCCAGAGCGACTTACAACATTAGTTATCTTGTTGTTATTAGTTGCTATTAGTCCCAACCTTCAGCTCCATTCAACCCCTCCCAGTATTATTATATTATTGATCAATTGACTATGACTTTTCAGATAATGTACGTTAGCTAGCTAAATTAGGAATACAACTCTCATCTGCTGTCAACATCAGGATTAGATTTGAGAGCACAAGTTAGCTCCAAAAGTGGTTAGTAGCCTAACTTTGACTGCATGCTGACAGTGCATTCAGCCATTCAGTGGCTAGCCACACTACAACCTTCATTTTACCAGATTTCTGTGAAGTAATTGTAATGACAGTCCACTACAACATAACAGAGAGTATCCTGATTAGCAAGGGGTAGTCTGTGTTTAATTTAATTGTATCTTGAAAACCCGGAAAATGTTGTCCGAGGTTGCAACCGTAACTAAGGGGGGCGGGGCTTAGCGAAGGGTCAATTGGCCTATTAGATATGCTTTTATTTAAAGTATATTGCTCTATGCATCAGGAAGGAAGCATGGTTTATAACATACCAACTGTCTGTTCACCTGTATGTTATAAACCATGCTTCCTTCCTGATGCGTGGTTTATAACATACAGGTGAACAGACAGTTGATATTTTGCATTGGCTACTGCTGCAAGGAGACAATGTTTCAGAATTTGGGCAGTGCGGCATAAGCATAGGTTCGAGAAAAAGTAAATGCAAAACATTAGGCCCTATTAAATTAAATTAGGGGAGGGGGAATGGTTAGTGGAAAATAATAAACGAAAATATATATTTTGTAAAATATATTTTAAAAATATATATAAAATCATTTTTACAGGTCCACAGCAATTTGCAATTGTTGTCTTTCATAAACTTTTTGTCTGTCGGATAGCCTAGGCCTACAGCAAATATCACTGCAAAAGTGTAACGTTCTGCCTTCATCTACAAAGACATTTGATCAAGTTCGCTATTGCTATTTCCTTTAGAAAACTGCCTCGGGTTAATTGTAATACTTCCAAAGTATACAGAAAATAAGGGCGCTATTGTCACCATAAAAGGTGAATGATGGGCATTTTTCAGGCGGAGTTTTAATGCTCGTTCACGCGCGCAGTTTCAGAACGGGTCTGATTTATAACGGAAACATGCGTATGTATGGCGTGCACCAAGTTTATAAATCTCAATTTTTGTACCTGCGAAGTCTTTTCAGAAATGGCGCACAAAGATATTTAGTGTGACATTTAGGCAACGTTTATAAAAGAGACCCCAGGTGAATGCTATGATCCCTTAAATCCACTTCAATCAGTGTAGATGAAGGGGAGGAGACATGTTATAGAAGGATTATTAAGCCTTGAGACATGGGTTGTGTGTGTGCCATTCAGAGGGTGAATGGGCAAGACAAAATCATGTAAGTGCCTTTGAACAGGGTATGGTAGTAGGTGCCAGGCGCACCAGTTTGTGTCAAGAACTGCAATGCTGCTGGGGTTTTCACACTCAACAGTTTCCCATTTGTATCAAGAATAGTCCACCCAAAGAACATCCAGCCATCACACAACTTTTGGAAGCATCGGAACGCTTTCGACACCTTATAGAGTCCATGCCCCGACAAATTGAGGCTGTTCTGAGGGCAAAGGGGGGATGGGGGGGTTGCAACTCAATATTAGGAAGGTGTTTCTAATGTTTGGTATACTCAGTTTATACTTCTCACATCACTGATCACTTCCCTTTTTCTGGCCCTCCGCTGAGAGCAGCCGTGGATATGGAGGTGGTCCAACCCCATGCCCCTATTACAGGGGTCATGAGTCTCCCCCCATCCTCTGTACTGGCTCCAGGGCCTCTGGTTCCCAACCTCCAGCCTGCCTGCAGGCACAGGCGCCTCCCCTCCGCAGCACCCAGTGAGGCCAGCATGGGTGAGTCAACACACTTAACAGCGGGTACCGTCTGTGCCTTGTACTCATTCCTTAATTAAACAGTGTCAGTCACAGGTGCGTAGGTTTTAAAAAGTCATATCATGCTCAAAAAGTTAAATCAAAAGATACATACCCACACACTGTTGAAGAGTTTGGAAAAATTCAACATGCTAATACCTTCATTGCTTTGGAATGACTGTGCCGATTTCCTCTCCAGAGCTGGACAGCGGTGTCGACCCAGAGACTGGAGAGAGAGCCCAGGGATGACACCACACTCTTCTGCTGTTTCTACTGGCTTGATCATGGAGATCTGGGTCAGATATATTCAGTGTTGCAGATTTGTCTAGAACAGGTCAAGTGGTTTGGAACCTGGCTGTACGGACTAGCCCAATGTTGTGAAATACTTTTCTCATCTCCTTTACATTGGTAGGTGAACAAGCTTTAAAAAGTATCCATCAAGGAATATAGTAGGAGTGTTTTTTATTAGGGTGTATTGAGGCTTTTGGTACACTGCTATATGCTTCTGTACAGGGCAGGGAAAGGCAAACCTTGAAAGGCATTTCATTGCTCCCGTTTCGCATATTCACTGAGCCACAGAAGTAGAAGTGGCCAGATGACAGTCTACAAAGTAGGCTCCCTATTGCTTTGAATGGTCTTCTCAGGTCAGCGTAGAGACGAAGCCCAGGACTACATGTACTTGCAAGGTCTGTTGACAAGTTTAAAGTTGCAAACATGAGTCTAAAACAGGTAAACCATGACTTCATCCTATTGCATGGTTTTATGACTTCCTAAAAGGCCTATTCAACACATTCAGGGATGGGAGTTATGGCCCAGATAAAATAGAACCTTTTGATGTAACCAGAAGTTATTTTTATTATCTGTTGTGTACGCAGATCTTGTTTATTTCAATATGCTGTGGTGAATTGCAATGTTTTTTTTCTCATGCATTTAACTTTAATAAAGTTGAAGAGGATCTTTTTCTTCTCCACATTTGTTGCTCACTGAGGAAAAACTATCCTTAACAAAAGGCTCAAAACAGTATAACCTGTTTTAATTTAACTGGGTACTACAGTGCTATAAACAAATTCAAGTTTATTTAATCTGCCATGACAAAATAAGAGATACAATTAACTGTGAGTGAGTCAGACAGCATTCGATTTGAATTTTATAGCAAATCAAAAATAACTCACAAAAGCGATACATGGCTACGGAGTGACGCTTGACTATCGACACATTCTTGGTTGAGAACAGACTAACATATGTCTTTTTGCTAAATAGTGTCGCAAAAGAGAACAGTAGGCTGTACTATGTACACTGCCAGTCTGTTTGCCCACTGGTCTACCAACCCATTCCTTTCCTCCTCCATTCCCCACCCTCTCTATTCGGCCCCCTGTCCTCCTCCAGCCTGGTCATCGCCTTTCTTCTTGATTCCAGACACGATGTCATCAATGCGGAGCAGCAAGATGGCCGTCTGAAAGGCAAGAAGAGACCAACATTACATTAGTGGGGTTCACTTTGAAACCAGTGACTGTTTATTCAATCACAAAAGAAAAATAGACACCAAATGTGCTCCAAGTTTCATTGTATTCACTTTGATGTGAAGGAGATGAGGCACTGGGAAGCACTCATCCTTTTTAGAGTAGTAGAAGTGAAAATATGTTGTTTTTGCATGGTGTCTGACTGCATTCACTACTGAGAAAGTAACACAGAATTCATCCATGCCTTGTACAATATTTGAAACTGTTAGTCTCAAGCATTTGTTGCAGATACATTTGAGGTGAATATCACTTTCAACAGCAGCCCATTGGCCCCTCTTACCTCCACAGCAGTCTTGTAAGTCTGGGCCTTGACAGCCAGTGGCTCACAGATGCCCAGCTCCATCATGTCTGCCAATGTGCCAGTCTCTCCGTTCACTCCCCATGATGCACAGGCCTCCAGGGTGTGCTTGGCCTAGAGGTGGGGGGTAAGATTCATTTTTTTTTTTAAATTCTGCTGTGCCCAACATAATTAAAAAAGGTACCTATTTTAGAGTAAACACACACATACCCTGAGGGAGGTGAGCACACGGATGGTGGAGGCTCCACAGTTTTGGATGAGTGTACGGGGGATAACCTCCAGGGCCTGGGCCACAGCGCGGTAGGGCCACTGCTCCACCCCGGTCAGGGTCTTGGAACGCTCCATCAGCCTCTTTGACACGGCCATCTCCACCGCCCCGCCTCCAGGGAGTAGAGAGGGGTCCAGTAGCACGTTACGACACACCTGCATGGCATCCTGCAAGTTACGCTCCACCTCCTGAGGGAGGGAGAGAAACATTATCAACACTGTTTGGATCCACAATGAAGCATTGAGTGATAAGATAGCATGAGGTCCTTCTGCTGTAACGGAGACGTCTTGCCATATTCTTTGTGCATGAGGGGTGAACTTGTTACGTACAGCCAGGATCTCTTTGCTGGCTCCTCTCAGCAGGATGGTGCAGGCTTTGGGGTCTTTGCACTCTGTGACGAAGGTGAAGTACTCGTCTCCAATCTTCTTGATCTCAAACAGGCCAGCGCCGGTTCCCACGTCCTCCTCACGCAGCTCGTCTGTACGGCTGGCGATGCGAGCCCCACATGCCCTGAGAATGATATTAGCATTAAGGCATTTAACAGACAATTAAAAAAGTTACCACATCTTCAGAATACTACACCGTGTGTGGAATGGACCTTACCTAGAAATGCGGTTGTTGTCAGTCTTTCTGACGCGGCGGATGGCTGTGATGTTGGCCTTCATCAGATAGTGCTGTGCCAGGTCTGGGGAGATGAGAGTGGAGGGATGAGAGGAGTTTCTCTGGTCAGTGCAGGGGGAGCTTTGGAGGATTAACAGCCCTTTCTAGAATTGTACATTCAGATTTTGTGTGTGTAGTACCTGAGATGCCCTTCTCTGTGAAGATGAGGTCTGGCTTGAGGCGGATGATGTCTTCACAGATTGTCTGGATGTACTCTTCCTCCATCTGAAGGATCCTGGAAAAGTCTTCCTCACGTGTGATCTCAATGTCAGTCTGCATAGGAACACCATTTATTGGATAGTACCTGCAACTGTTACATTTATCCTGCATGTGTGTGCTGGTAATGTATTTGTGTGCATGTGTGAATGACACATTGAGTGTGTGTACATGTGTTTTCAGTACCTGGCTCTCGCCCTTCTTGTACTCCAGGGAGCAGTCCAGCAGGATGATGCGGGGGTTCTTAATCATTCTGCGCATGCGTGGGTGAGTGACGTCCTTGTTGACCATCACGCCTTTTAGCACACATGAGTCCTCAATGAAGCCACCAGGCACCTATAACCATAGCAAAACCATGAGGAATCAACCAACCTGGTGTGTCATTTTCCCAATGACCACACACACACAACCTCTTTGGCATACTTATTGATGTCAATCTTGTAACTGAAAGACGTATAACAGATACATGCAAACGTTAAAGCTTACCTTCTCCACTTTAGCGTACAGCTTGATGTTGATCTCCTTGCGTCCGTGCTCCTCCAACTCCACAGTGCGCACGGCGTCCAGGGCAATATTACACGCCATGGTAGACCAACGGCTCAAGGCCTTGGTGCAGATGGCAGAGTTGATGATCTTCAGCATCTGGGCCCGGTCATTTACGTCCACTGGGGTGCTGGGAGGGAACAGAGACCGTCGGTCAATAGAACTGAGAGTAAAATTGTGCAATTGAGTGTTCATCAGTGAGTATGTAGGTGTATACAATCTACCTGATGTCTTTGAGCATGTCGAGCATGTCGTCCAGGGCGTGTCTGTAGGCACTGATGATGACTGTGGGGTGCATCTGCTGCTCCAAGAACTGCTCTGCTACAGACAGCATCTCTCCAGCTAGAGACAGACAAAAGATTCAAGATGTTAGCCAAGAGCTGTTTTAAAATGTGCACACTCAGTACGATGGCTTAGAGGAGGATTGATTCTTACGCATGAAATGAAATGCTTCCACTACCGGGACACTTACCGAGGATGATGACTGACGTGGTGCCGTCTCCCACCTCCTCATCCTGGGTGCGGCTGATCTCAATCATGGACTTGGCTGCCGGGTGCTGCACTTGGATCTGTGTTTGTTTACAGGCAAGAGAACTTTAACAGACCTGAATTTGTTTACATTCACCATCTTCCAAAGCAGTGTAAGGGTGCTTATGTGAAATGTAGTGCAGAAACCTCACCTCTCGGAGGATGGCGTTGCCATCATTGGTCATGACAATGCCCCCCATGGGGTCTAGCAGCATCTGTTAGTAGATGGGGAAAGGTTAAGACAGTTGTATTTTGGTGTTACTTCAGGATTTAAGTATCTAGGGGCAGGAATTGTGTATTGGTACAAACCTTCATCATGGCTCTTGGTCCCAGGCATGTTCTGATGACGTCTGCTATTGCCTGTAAAATTAGACTTTGTAAGGCTGCAGGCATTTTTCTTGTTTCATTACTGCAATTAACACAAATGTCAATCAGAAAGAAAATGATGGGGTAACAGGAAGTCGGAGAGGAGTGGTTTGTCATCTTTACCTTTGCTGCACCGATGTTCCCTTTCTGGACCTTACGTCCAGACTCTCTTTTCATATTCTGGCCTAATGAGAGAGGAAGATAATTGAGGTGGCAGGAGACGGAGTGTCTTAACTAGGTCTATGCTAAAAATAAATGACTGTGATCATGATACTGCAGTTTGTACAGTGTATTTGACAACATGACGGACAAAATGGTAGACCAATAAGTGTGTAGTTAGATAGGAGTACATTTCATTTCTGAAATTACATTTGCAACATCGTTAGTTATTGTTTTGCCACTGCCCAAACCAAATCCTGAGACCATCCCCCAAAACTGGAAGACACCAGGGAAATAGCGCATGGCAGCTAGCAAATCAGTATCCATTCAAATTACCCGAAGGGTTTGTTAGCTACTGTACTTAACATAACCAAATGGTTAAAAAGTTAGCAGCACAGTATCCCTGTTTATTCTCCAAGTTGGATAAAAGTTTCTAGCGGATTGTTCCGCTAACTACGCAGCATTACTGTCACATCACTGGCTAGCTAGGCCCGAACCCCGGGCATTAACATCGCATGAATGAAACAGCTCACAAATATAGCAGGATGTAACATACACTTCAAGCTCTTCTGTATTTAATTAATTGATAAATGTTGTAACTTTGTTTATCACTCACTCAACACGACGATTGGTCTTCCCATCATTTTGGCAGCGTGCGTAGATCAACCGGCTACCAAGTTCTCAAACGCAGCAAAGGGAAGGCTAATTGTTTGTGGCTGGGCGGGTCGGGCAAACAAATGACCAATTCAGGACGAGGAAATTGTGATGAACAGCCATACAATCCAATGCGTGACTACGAAAGAGGAAGTCGCCAGTGGGCGCTATCTTCAAGCTCATATTGTTTTCCCGGTGTGGTTACCCTATCAAATCAAATCCTATGTCGCAGTAGACATATGGACATTTTATAGAAACCCAATAAATTACCAGCTCTGTGGTATAAATTATGTGCATGAAGGCATAAAGCTACCTGTATCTTCAAACGTTTAGCTAAATTTACTAGGCTTAACATTTGTTGCTCTGTACGGAACTGTGTGGGCAGTGCATTATTCCGTACAACCTGCATCACTGTTACACGCGCTGGTATTGCATTTTTGTATATGTAGTCCAGAAAGAAACTGCAACGTCTGTTATTTTATCAAATAATAACCATGAATTGGACATTGCCCTATCTTCATGTTGATAACCCTCTTTTCATGTAAGAAACCACAAATTATTTCAGTAGTTACACAAATGCAAATAAAAGCTAAATGACATGTAACAGTCAAAATAGAGTGATATGGAGTGTTTTACAGTATGTAAAAATCTAATGGAGTTCAATGTGATAAATTCGGTACTATGACGAGGCATTTCAAACTTTAAGGTTGCCTCTCCTCAAGGTCCTCTGTAGCTCAATTGGTAGAGCATGGCGCTTGTAACGCCAGGGTAGTGGGTTCGATCCCCGGGACCACCCATACATAAAAATGTATGCGCACATGACTGTAAGTCGCTTCCAAAGCGTCTGCTAAATGGCATATTATTATAAGAAGAGCATTTATGGAAGATGCACAAAAGTGTGCAAATGTACAGTTGAAGTCGGAAGTTTACATACACCTTGGCCAAATACATTTAAACTCAGTTTTTCACAATTCCCGACATTTAATCCTAGTAAAAACTCCCTGTCTAAGGTCAGTTAGGATCACCACTTTATTTTAAGAATCTGAAATGTCAGAATAATAGCAGAGGCCAAACAGTTCAATTTTTGTTTCATCAGACCAGAGGACATTTCTCCAAAAAGTAAGATCTTTGTCCCCATGTGTAGTTGCAAACCGTAGTGTGGCTTTTTTTAATGGCGGATTTGGAGCAGTGGCTTCTTCCTTGCTGAGCGGCTTTTCAGGTTATGTCGATATAGGACTCGTTTTACTGTGGATATAGATACTTTTGTACCTGTTTCCTCCAGCATCTTCACAAGGTCCTTTGCTGTTGTTCTGGGATTGATTTGCACTTTTCGCACCAAAGTACGTTCATCTCTAGGAGACAGAACGCGTCTCCTTCCTGAGCGGTATGACTGCTGCATGGTCCCATGGTGTTTATACTTGCGTACTATTGTTTGTACAGATGAACGTGGTACCTTCGGTGGTACCTTCAGGGGTTAGGAAATTGCTCCCAATGATAAACCAGACTTCTGGAGGTCTACAATTGTTTTGGCTGATTTCTTTTGATTTTCCCATGATGTCAAGCAAAGAGGCACTGAGTTTGAAGGTAGGCCTTGAAATACATCAACAGTTACACCTCCAATTGACTCAAATGATGTCAATTAGCCTAACAGAAACTTCTAAAGCCATGACATCATTTTCTGGAATTTTCCAAGCTGTTTAAAGGCACAGTCAACTTAGTGTATGTAAACTTCTGACCAACTGGAATTGTGATACAGTGAATTATAAGTTAAATAATCAGTCTGTAAACAATTGTTGGAAAAATTAATTGTGTCATGCACAAAGTAGATGTCCTAACTGACTTGCCAAAACTATAGTTTGTTAACAAGAAATGTGTGGAGTGGTTGAAAAACGAGTTTTAATGACTCCAACCTAAGTGTATGTAAACTTCTGACTTCAACTGTATGTCAAAAAGGAAGACATACAGTACATAGAATAGCCCAGGTGAGATGCTTGGCATAAAAGTCCAACTGAAATCTAAGCCTGTCCATAGTGCTTCAGTAGTCTTCACCCTATTTTCACACAAAAATAAAAAAAATGGATAATAGTGTAAGAGTATCTGCTAAATCAGGGTGCACGCGGGGGGGGGGGGGGGGGGGGGGGTTGGGAAACCCCATGCTGAATGATTTGTAAGTCGCTCTGGATAAGAGCGTCTGCTAAATGACGTAAATGTAATGTAAATGAATGACCAACATGTAATGTCAAATGTATTTTTTTGTCTAAATCTTTCTGTATCAGATATTATAATTTTTTTGAATTTTTATTTAACCCCCCTTTTCAATCTTGTCTCATCACTGCAACTCCCCAACAGGCTCAGGAGGAGAAGGTCGAGTCATGCATCCTCTGAAACATGATCCGCCAAACCGTGCTTCTTAACACCCGTCTGCACCAATGTGTCGGAGGAAACACCGTTCAACTGACAACCAAGGTCAGCCTGCAGGCGCCCAGCCCGCCACTAGGAGTCGCTGCGATGAGCCAAGTAAAGCCCTCCTGGCCAAACCCTCCCCTAACCCGGCTGACGCTGGGCCAATGGGACTCCCGATCACAGCTGGTTGTGATACAGCCCGGAATCGAACCCGGGTCTGTAGTGACGCCTCAGACCGCTGCGCCACTCGGGAGGCCCCTGTATCAGATATTTGATTCCATTTTTATCTAATTGCTTAGCAGACACTTTTCTCTTTGTACCCATAAGCAACTTTGCAAAAACGGTTGCACATAATTTTTCCTTACTCAGAGTCAAGGACGCTACACTAGTATGCCTATCTTGGGAATATTACTAGCAACCACCAAGTCACCAGTTTAACTGCAAAGCCAATCTGCACGTGCTGCCTATTACTGTGCTTGCAGATATTCTCACATTGAGAACATTACTCTTTTGAAGCTCCATGGAAAAAAACTGCTGATTGTTTAATTTAGAAGTCCTCTATGTTATGAGTATTCAGTGTTGCTGGTGTGGCACAGAAAACCAAAGGAGATCTTATGGTCTGAAACTGTGTGTTGCAATGGGTGGCTCCTTTTTTTCCTTATAGTTCATGTCTTCTGCTTCTTTGCCAGTCCACCCTTGTGGTTTTCTTTTCTTTCTCTTCATTGCACTCTCATAAGTCTTCTCTGGCAGTGCCCAGGACAAGGGGATGTGTGGCCGCCTCCTTCAGGTAGTTGAGGAAATCATTCACCTCACGGCCACCCTATTGACAGATACGGATGGTTAAAGCAGTGAAGGAATGTATCAGAATATTGATTACAGAGCATTAAGTGTTACTTCATCCATGTCCTTTGGAGGAGGAAAGGTGGTGTTGTAGCCTCACCTCGTATTTCCGAGGTTGGTCCTTCTGTCCTGCTGGGACGAAGAAAATAGTGGGGAAACTGGGAAGAAGGACAACAGCAGATGAGATGAAAATAGCAGATTACAGAGTAGTGACTTGAAATAGACAAAATCAAACTACATAAGAAGAAGTACCCCTGGACATCGTAGGTTGGAGGAACGTCATTAGCAGTGGCATCCATCTTTGCTATAACAATGTTGTTGTCAGTGGACAGCTGTAATGAAGTAACATTTATTTCAAAATAATGAGCGTATGGATGATGGTTTGTAACTTTCAAAACCAGGTAAGCAACACTTTCAGATGTGAACCTCACCTGTTCCCCAAGCTCTGTGTATTTGGGCTCCAGGCTTTTGCAGTGGCCACACCAGGGTGCATAAAACTCCACCAGCACGTCCTTGGAAGGGTTGTTCACTATCTCCTCAAAGTTGTCCGCCACCACCACCTGCAGAGGCAAAAGGGTTTTGTTTAAATGTCTTCCTATCATCTTTGAAAGCGGCAAACTTTTGTTGGTTCTATTCCGCACACCTTGACTGGGCCGTCGTTGTTTTCGGGGGCAGCCTCTGACTTGACCTGCCTCTTCAGTTTACCAGCAAAGTAGTCCTCCAAGAACCTCTCCAGGGATTTCCCATCCCGTCTGCAACAGACAGACAGATGAGCAGTGTGACAGCTGGCCAGACTGCGTAAGGAAGGGTCTGTGATGGTCATGTGTTATTGTAACTCACGTGAACTCCTCCTGCATGCTGTACTTGTGGCCATCCCTGTTCCTGATGGTGATGAGAGGCAGCTCTCCCCCGTCGGACGGCCCTAGGCCAAACTCCTCCTCCAGCTCATCCTGGAACTCAGCCCTGTTGGCCACAGCATAGCTCAGCCCCTGAGACTGGAACTGAGTGGCCACTTTCATCACCCTAGAGAGAGAGAGAAGGGGTAGTGAAAGAGTGAGGGAGAGAGAAAAAGAGAGAGGAGGGTATCAGGTAAGAGCAGTTTCTTTCCCCGTGCTGTGGCCCTCACCAGCTGGCCATCAGGTTCATAGGGACTAAGTGACTTTGCACCATGCCATCATCATTCTGTAAAACCTATAACCGCACTATACTGCAATTGCACTTTGTACACCTCTGCACAACACTATATACACACACACACGTACATCACGGTAGCATCCCTCCCTGTGCATATATTGATAAATTCCTACTGTAAATTGTATATCCTCACTGTAAATCATCTTATACTGTAGAGTTCTATGCTTACTGTATTTATATTGTATGTAGACTTTGTGCAAATTCCTCTGTCTGTACATTGTCTATAGATGGCAGCCCCATTTCACTGAGTCAAATTCTAGGTATGTGTAAATGTAATTGGCGAATAAAGGTGATTCTTATTCTGAGAGGAGAGCAGCTCTCACCTGTTCCTCCAGTAGTTGGTGCCCTTGATGTTGCGGAGGTAATCCACGTCGTAGTAGGCCACCAGCAAGTCACGTCCCCTCATGTTGTCTCTGTTCTCAGCAGTCAGATGGGGGCACAGCCCAAACACATTACCTCTGATGAATTGACGGAGAGAGGCGGTCGATACAGCCTCATCAGACTTCACCACGCTGTCCTCAAACTTGCTGTTGAGTCGTGGGGGCCGGAAGAGCACCACCGTGCTGGTTAAGAGACACACAAGAGGAGAGTGGACATCATTATAAGGTACCACTACTTGGCAATGTCTATGATGTCATATCCAACTAATGTGCCTTCATAGGGCTGAAGGTTCAGAACCCAGGTGGGATTATATGTAAGGGGAGCTACAGCACATACTCTGATTCCACGCCATGTTTGCGGCCCAGGCTCAGGTCTGCAGTATGGGCAAAGCGGTGGCTGTCTCTCATGGCACTAGACGCCTTCAGAAACACAGCCAGCTGAGAGCTGTCAGCACCTGAGAAAAAACCTGACAGCAGGGCGGGAGAATAAGTCACTCAAATAGTTCACTAAAAATATACATAAAATACAAATAATCATGCAATTGTTTTATTTCAATACACTAAAGGATCTCTAATTTGCTGTGATTAATGAAGTGAACTCACCAACCACACTGGCTTCAAAATTGTTGATGAATGCATCCAGGTCTCCCTCATTGTGCAGAGGAACGGAACTGGGACCTGCCTGTTTCATCATGTAGCTCACAATGCCATCTATGGGAACATGGGACAACATTAAATGAGTCATACATACACTAAAACACATACAGTGGGGAGAACAAGTATTTGATACACTGCCGATTTTGCAGGTTTTCCTACTTACAAAGCATGTAGAGGTCTGTAATTTTTGATCATAGGTACACTTCAACTGTGAGAGACGGAATCTAAAACAAAAATCCAGAAAATCACATTGTATGATTTTGAAGTAATTAATTTGCATTTTATTGCATGACATAAGTATTTGATACATCAGAAAAGCAGAACTTAATATTTGGTACAGAAACCTTTGTTTGCAATTACAGAGATCATACGTTTCCTGTAGGTCTTGACCAGGTTAGCACACACTGCAGCAGGGATTTGGGCCCATTCCTCCATACAGACCTTCTCCAGATCCTTCAGGTTTCGGGGCTGTCGCTGGGCAATACGGACTTTCAGCTCCCTCCAAAAACGTTCTATTGGGTTCAGGTCTGGAGACTGGCTAGGCCACTCCAGGACCTTGAGATGCTTCTTACGGAGCCACTCCTTAGTTGCCCTGGCTGTGTGTTTCGGGTCGTTGTCATGCTGGAAGACCCAGCCACGACCCATCTTCAATGCTCTTACTGAGGGAAGGAGGTTGTTGGCCAAGATCTCGCGATACATGGCCCCATCCATCCTCCCCTCAATCGTCCTGTCCCCTTTGCAGAAAAGCATCCCCAAAGAATGATGTTTCCACCTCCATGCTTCACGGTTGGGATGGTGTTCTTGGGGTTGTACTCATCCTTCTTCTTCCTCCTCCAAACACGGCGAGTGGAGTTTAGACCAAAAAGCTCTATTTTTGTCTCATCAGACCACATGACCTTCTCCCATTCCTCTTCTGGATCATCCAGATGGTCATTGGCAAACTTCAGACGGGCCTGGACATGCGCTGGCTTGAGCAGGGGGACCTTGCGTGCGCTGCAGGATTTTAATCCATGACGGCGTAGTGTGTTACTAATGGTTTTCTTTGAGACTGTGGTCCCAGCTCTCTTCAGGTCATTGACCAGGTCCTGTCATGTAGTTCTTGGCTGATCCCTCACCTTCCTCATGATCATTGATGCCCCACGAGGTGAGATCTTGCATGGAGCCCCAGACCGAGGGTGATTGACCGTCATCTTGAACTTCTTCCATTTTCTAATAATTGCGCCAACAGTTGTTGCCTTCTCACCAAGCTGCTTGCCTATTGTCCTGTAGCCCATCCCAGCCTTGTGCAGGTCTACAATTTTATCCCTGATGTCCTTACACAGCTCTCTGGTCTTGGCCATTGTGGAGAGGTTGGAGTCTGTCTGATTGAGTGTGTGGACAGGTGTCTTTTATACAGGTAACAAGTTCAAACAGGTGCAGTTAATACAGGTAATGAGTGGAGAACAGGAGGGCTTCTTAAAGAAAAACTAACAGGTCTGTGAGAGCCGGAATTCTTACTGATCAAATACTTATGTCATGCAATAAAATGCAAATTAATTACTTAAAAATCATACAATGTGATTTTCTGGATTTTTGTTTTAGATTCCGTCTCTCACAGTTGAAGTGTACCTATGATAAAAATTACAGACCTCTACATGCTTTGTAAGTAGGAAAACCTGCAAAATCGGCAGTGTATCAAATACTTGTCCTCCCCACTGTAAGAGACACAAACCATAACATAATGATTTTGCCACCTGCACTCCTGGGTCCATCATAAGCAGCAGAGTCCTCTCCATTGCGGAAGATTTTGAGTGTGGGGTACCCATTTACCCCAAAACGTCCGCACGTCTCAGAGTTCACCGTGCAGTCTACCTGGGGAAAATGACAGAAACCATTGATCAATTTAGCAAAAGACTGTTTAATAGCAGTGCATTCACAATGGCGGTATGCAGAGGCAGCCCTTATGTTAAAGCTACTGTGTGAACTGATCTCATTTCACCAACAAATATAAAAGGGAAGCGACACAGCTATCATGGACAGTTGACCCCAAAATTTTAACGCAATACCCATCCTGTGGAACAAAAACTGGCGAAAAAATAAAGGGTAGGGGTACACATTTTGAACAAATGGATTGTAACTAATCTGGATGCAAGAAAATACAATGCATCCTCTGGGGTATCATATGTGCACAAACTAGTATACTCACTTTAGCTAAAGACACTTTCCCTTTTAGTTTTGTTGCTGCCGTTTCATATTCTGGGGCTAGTTGCTGGCAGTGACCACACCTGAAAGAGATGAGATGAAGGGAGGAGCCATACAAAGAAAAGGAAGATAATTATCAAATGCTAAAGAGAGGCAATAGTGTGACAGCTGAGATATCTGGTGACTCAGAACAGTGTTAAAGAGACCTAGCCTAGTCATAATCCAGTACTCAAATATATCAGAGCAGAATGAACCGACTCAAGTCACGACTCCAATTATAGCTAACTAGATCCAATTATAGCTAATGATTTCAGTGTCAGATCACTCTCAGAAGTGAACTGGTAGTTTAATAGCTAACACGATTAATCTATCTAGAATTAGTATGCACTGCTTATGACGAAAATAATAATGTTACACTGTTATAGTTTGAATTGAGCAGACACATTGGGTCAAGATAGCGAGCTAGAGTGGAAGACCGCTAACGTTAGCCGATATAACTAACAAAAGCTGCACAGTTCTAAATGCAAATAGTTAATCTACAACACTGTGCGGTTAATCGATACTAAAATCAGGAATGAGTTTGTATTTACTATACATCTTTAGATGGCTGTCGTTCGTGCATGCTAATGAATTCGCTACAAAGCTAGCTATAACATTGCTTACCAAGGGGCGAAGAACTCCACCAGCACAGTCTCGTACTCTGCTACCGTGTAATCGAAATCAGAATCCCCGAGCTCGAGCACATCGCTGGCGGCTACAAATACGTGCTGCTGAGCGAACGCAAAAAGCAAGAAAATATTAAATGAACCCAAGGTACCCATCTCAGCTGAATTAATTGCTCCCAATAGCGATATACTGTAGCTGAAATCCTCTGCTTTTCACTACCTCTCACTGCTCTGCATTCAATGAGAAGTTCACTGCGGGGTGGTAGTGAGTGTAGTAGAGCCGTGACATGACCAATAACTTGTGTGGGTCTAGTAGACGTCTAGTTGTGCGCCTTGGAGATTGCACACCATCTCAGTCATAACGTAAATAATGAATCAAAAAAGCAAACGGATAAATTACGTTTATTTTGTATCAAATATAAAACTCTTATACAGGTATTATTACCGTGCATATTTCACATATTGTGCCATACATGCACAAATCAGGGAATTGAAAAAAGTATACAAAACATGTACATTCTTGGAATTATGTATTTATAAAACTTTTGCTACACTAAGAGACTATGTTCCCTTGTCCCTCAGTAGTGCATTTGAGTGATAACTTTTAGACAAAGGTTGTATTTCTTTCAATTAATTAGTAATGTACAGTTACACAGTGGCCACTGTTAACATTGGTTCTGGTAAAATTGAAAAGCTTCCATCTTCTTTCGAGCTGCTGGTGTTGCTTCAGCTCAGTGAAGGCTCAGGTGATTCTGATATGAGTTTATTAACAGTGTTCATATCCCCTCAATGTTGCTTCCAGATTTCCCCAGCCTTGAACTGGTTTGTGGAATATTTTTTATGTGGTATGAATATACTGCAGTCATGTGTAGAAGTGTCTGAACTTGGTTCTGTCCTTTTTGGGTTAGTTCTGTCCAGTTCAGTCCTGCTCCTCGTCTGTGACGATCTGCTGTTCAGTGTCCACAGCTTCGTCCTCTAAGTTGACCTGGCGGGCAGCGGTGTGGAACAGGCACATCAGGTCCCGAAACCGCTGAGACACCTGGACAAGAGAGAGGTAAAGGAGTCTGTGGACTAGGGTTCATTTCACAAGCCAATAATTTAACAAGTGCATTACTGTTGGATATTTTATAGTTTGGTTACAAAAAACAATCTTCACCTCATTGGGTGTCTTATTGCCAAGTTGGGTGGAAATTGCCTGGAAAGTACTCTGATTGGCACCTTGCTGCTGACAGGTGGTTAGAATGACACGGTCAGCCTCCCTGTAACCCAAAGAGGATTATCACTCTTTAACAAAAACCTTTTAAAAACATTAAACAAAGACCAAACATTTTCAGGCTTGTCTCTCTCACCTTGTCCAGAGTATGACTTTCTCCCCACTGGCAGTGAGGGAGATGTTTTTGGCACACACAGGGGGATCGGAAGGGGGGCTGGGACAAGGCTGCAGGGGGGTCAGGGGGTTCTCCATCTCCCCGCTAAGGGGTGTTGGGGGGCCATCAGACACCCCCGAGCCTTCTCCATCTCCCTTACTCTTCTTTGGCGAGGGGCTGTGTTCTCTCTCCCCATCCTTCCATTCTTCCTCATCCTCCTCAATTTTGTCATCTTCCTCTTCCTCTTCCTTCTCCTCAGGGAGGGGGAGTGAGCCTTCCTCAGGACCCTCCCATGAAGGGGCTCCTTGCTCTTCTGAAAAGCATAATGGTTGTTTATCTGCAACGTGTGAAAAAGTTTAAAAGGGGGCTGAACTTCCTGATTTGGCCCTAGTTTTTCAGCTTCACTGCCTGTTTTTGAGAATTTGGCAGTACGTCCAATCGGCCATCACCACCAGACCACGTGTATGGCGTTGTGTGGGCAAGCGGTTTGCTGATGTCAAAATTGTGAACAGAGTGCCCTATGGTGGCAGTGGGGTTATGGTATGTATGGGCAGGCATAAGCTACGGACAACAATTGCATTTTATCAATGGCAATTTGAATGCACAGAGATACTGTGACGAGATCCTGAGGCCCATTGTCGTGCCATTCATCCGACGCCATCACCTCATGTTTCAGCATGATAATGCACGGCCCCATGTTGCAAGGATCTGTACACAATTCCTGGCAGCTGAAAATGTCCCATTTCTTCAATGGCCTGCATACTCACCAGACATGTCACCCACTGAGCATGTTTGGGATGCTCTGAATCGACGTGTACAACAGCGTGTTCCAGCTCCCGCCAATATCCAGCCATTTCACACAGCCATTGAAGAGGAGTGGGACAACATTCCACAGGCCACAACCAACAACCTAATCAACTCTATGCGAAGGAGATGTGTGGCGCTGCATGAAGCAAATGGTGGTCACACCAGATACTGACTGGTTTTCTGTTCCAAGCCCCTAACTTTTAAAAAATAGGTATCTGTGACCAACAGATGCATATCTGTATTCCCAGTCATGTGAAATCCATAGATTAGGGCCTAATGAATTTATTTCAATCCTTATATGAACTGTAACTCAGTAAAATCTTTGAAATTGTTGCATGTTGCATTAATATTTTTGTTCAGTATAGATAACTTGACCAGGTCTTGTGTCTTGAAGTCGTCTAGGCTAGCTAGTGCTAGCAAACTTATTTCCCTATTTAACTTCCAATGTGAGCGACTGTGGCAAAGTTGGTTTGACATTGAATAGCCTCTCTGGGGCTAGTCAGGGACAGTCAATGAATTACACAATGGAAATGGGACAATATTTTAACGTTGTACATCTTTTAGTTGTCTCATTAAATGCTTCCAATATTTGTATACCCAATTCTAAAATGTATAGTTGGTTTGAGGTTTTTAAGTCATAGAAATATGGCACCATTGACATGTAAAAATGTTGTCCCGTGTACAATGGGACATTTACTGATGGTCCCCAACTAGCCCCATAGTGATATTGAATGTCAAACCAAATTGACCATAGGCATTTCAATCAGGTCGCCTGCAGCTGCTCCGAATTGATGATTACTTGGGTGCTGCCAGCTGTGGGCAGGATTGAAATAAACCCAAACCAAGGAAAACAGTACCCTTCATTCTGTGACATACCATTTTTTCCTACCATCTAGCAAATCTCAGTTTTGGACAAGACTGACTTTATGACTCATATCGATGCCACATAAGCCGTTTTCCCAAAAAAACTTTTCTCCCCAATTTCTATCTCGTCTCATCGCTGCGACTCCCCAACGGGCTCGGGAGGCGAAGGTCGAAACATCACCCGCACCAATGTGTCAGAGGAAACACCATTCAACTGATGACCGAGGTCAGCCTGCAGGCACCCGGGCCACTACAAGGGCGCGATGAGCCAAGTAAAGCCCCCCTGGCCAAACCCTCCCCTAACCCGGACGACGCTGGGCCAATTGTGCGCCGCCCAATGGTACTCCCGATCACGGCAGGTTGTGATACAGCCCGGGATCGAACCCAGGTCTGTAGTGACGCCTCTAGTACTGCGATACAGTGCCTTAGAACGCCGCGCCACTCGGGAGGCCCACGAAGTTGCTTTTTAGGGGCAGTCGCTCTTTAAAGTTTAGCATTCTATAGGTAACATAGTGTTTTTCAGCCGTTACTTATGTAGATCGGTTTTACTTTAGTTGCTTTTAACCAAATAATGACAACATTAATTCACACAGAAAAGGAAGTGCAATTCTTACCAGAATGTGGACTGTTGGCCCCACTGTCGACTTCATCTTTTACTTCAGCGTCCACCTCTTGCTCCTCCTCTTTATCTTCCTCCCTCTCCTCCTCTTTCTCGTCTTCCCTCTCTTCCTCCCTCTCCTCCCTGCCTGTCTCAGTGTGGAGGTCAGCAGTGGGGCTGGTTGCCGTGGGGTACAAGGGGTCAAGGCTCTTCATCGCCCTGGAGACGCCATCAGAGGCCTGAGAGAAGACCGCATGTCACATTCTGTCATCTCCATAACTCTCACTCATTTTATTCACAGACAGTTTAGAACAACAAAACACTAGACTATGAGGCTACCTTGTTGCCGTGGCAGCGAGAGCATCCTTTCCTCTTGTGTCTGCGAAGCTTGGCATCATGGCTGGCACCATGACAGAGGCAGAAGCAGTCCTTTTCTGGCCAACCACATTCCTGTGAAGGAAGACAACCAGACAAATCAGAATCATAATTGCAAATGCAATTAGAAATCAACTAACTACACCGTCCACATTTCCTCAAACCTTGTAGATGCCATGAGAACCGATCTTCCTCCTCCGTCTGCGACTGGTCATTGGTGGAATATCTTCTTCCTCTAGATCAGGGAGGGTCACTTCTTCAAAACCACCACTTGCCCCTCCCCCTGACCCCAACCCAACACCCTCGCCTCCGTCTATTCCGCCCCCTGCCTCCTCCAGCCAACAAGCCTCCTCAAACTGCCCTGGACGGGCTGAGGGTGGGCGGAGCTCGTCAAAGAATACCCAGAATTCCCCTTGCAAGTGGGTGTGGCCTTTCAGGAGGGAGGACATCTGTGCTTTAAGCTGTAGAAAGCAGAGGTGGATTACATTGGTGATTTAACATTGGTTTACTGTGGTGACAACTAATGTGAATGGTATAGAATACTGACATACCTCCTCTATGCTGGCAGGACTGAGGCCAGGTCCCCCCTGCAGAGCACGTACGATTTTCTGGTAGTGAGACAGGTTTTCCCCAAAACTAATCTCCAGCTGCCTCAGGAAGCGTCGACTGCGCTCAAATGCCTGCTGCTCCTCAAACTGGACAGGACAGAAAACATCACATAGTTGAAGAGTATTAATGGCTTTTTCAGCAGTTAGAACTTTTCAGATTCACTACAATGTATTCGGCTACATGAAAAATAAAAATGTTTGTTCTACATAATTATATTTATATATGAACGTTCTGTTACATTGGGCCTGAACCTTAATAAGTACCTGAATAAGCATCTATGAAAATATCCAATATTAAATGATAAGCGGCTGTGATGTCATCCTTACCAGGCCACACTCCAAAGCCTGCTCCGGGAGGAGGAAGGCAGCAAAGTCTCTGAGGAGGTCTGGCCATTCCCCCAGGACAGGACGGAGCTGGGAGAAGAGCTTCACTGCGCTACGCCCCTCACCCAGCTGCTCAAACTCATATAGTATCCCCAAGAACTCCTCCACCTTACCAGGTACGTCCTGAAGGGCTTCCCGCACCTGAAGGAGGAAGATGGGGTCAAGGGTTAAAGTTTACCTTTTTTGTTTTATTGGATAACTGCAACTAATGCTATGCAACTTGTTTTGAAGTATGTCATTTCGAGTATGCTACCCGAGATCCAAAATACACTATACAAAAAACACCAAATCCATTTTTGTCCCTTACCCTGTTGAGGTAGGCCTGTGCAAAGGCGAAGTCCTTGCTGTCTCTGAGGGGGTCGTTGTCTAGAATGTGGTCGTCATAGAGCAGCAGCAGCTTGGACGTGTCCTTACTGTCTCGCTCCGGACGACGACTACGCCTCAGACTGCGAGGAGGAGGCCTGCCTCGCCCTGAGGGTACCCAACCACAGGAAAAGAGAGAAGATACAAAACAAGGATTATATAATTAGTACTCATATGGAACTGAATACTTAGTAGACCATTTCTGAGAACATGAAAACATTTTGTAGTGGGTCTCCATCACCCCTAGACCTGAGACTGACCTCTGCCGCGTCCAGCTCCCTTCCCACTGGCTCTGGGGGTTCCCTCCCCAGGGGGCACGTCCTCCTCTCCAGGGACCTTACTGACACTGCCGTCCCCAGACTCAAGCTCCTCCCCCTTGGTGGGCCCCTCCTCCTCCTCAGAGTTCTCCTCCTGGGAGTTCTGGGAGACGGGGGAGTTGGGTGAGGTGGGGGAGTTTGGAGAGTTGTCCTCCTCGGAGTCACAAAGCCTCCCCTCTGAGGCCAGCCATGTCAGCTTCTTCATGGTCTCCTGTGGGATGGATGGTGGGCGACTGTTAGCAGGCTTATGGAGAACTAATGAAGAGAATATTCATAACTTTCTAGATATATTAAGGTAGAATGTTGTAAAAATAGAAAAATTAGCTAGCTGTCTGAACACGTAACCTTATGCTACTTTCATGCCAAAAAAGTCAGACAAACTTTTAAATCATGTACCTGCAGCTCGGGCACTGAGAGAACAGACTCCTCTGAGGCTGATGACATCACTTCTTCTTCATCTTCATCCTGAGTAAGGTCATCAAAGTCCTCCTCTTCCTCCTCCTCCCCTTGCTTCTCCTGCTCTCCATCCCCGTCTTTCTCTCCATCCTTCTCTCCTCCTCCGTTCTGTCCTCCATCTTTTTCTCCCGCTTCCTCCCCCTCTCCACTTCCCTTTCCATCTCCACCCTGCTCTCCGTTTCTCTCCCTACCTCCATTTCTCTCCTCTCCTCCACTGTCTCCTTCTCTTTGGTCACCCTCTTCTCCATCGCTCATCTCTCCTCCTCCAGTTTGTTCCTGTGCTACAGTCCTTCCACTCAGCATGCCCATGCCATGCACACCACACTCTCCCTCCTCTTCTTCCCATCGCTCATCCTCTTCACCACGATTTCCCTCAGGTGGTATGTCAGGTCTGTGCGTTGATGTAGCTGCCATGCACCACCTTTCTAACCCCACCTCTCTCCTCTCTTCTCCCCCTATCCTCTTCACCCCATCCTCCCCTTCCTCCATCTCACCAACCATCATTCTCTCCAGGGCATCAGCATGGCTTTCCAGGCTGGAGCAGGGGCTCCCAGAGGACGACTCAGAAAGTGTCAGGAGAGGACCCTCCACACCCCCCCATCCCTCCTTCTCCCCATCTTCCCGTAATCCCTCCACCAATCGGTGCAGCTGCTCCTCTAAACTCGACCTGGGAGCGTCTCCGCTGGTCAGAACACTGTCGCTGGGCAACCGGACACTCAGTGCTTGCTGGTAGCCCTGGGTGCCATTAGGTAAAGTGGTGAGTGGCGAGAGGCAGGAAGGTATGCCATTCGTTAACCCAGTAATATTGAGTTGGGGTGCAGGCGACAGACCAAAAGGAAGGCTTTCAGACCGGTGAAACCCATTCTCTGAAGCAGTGGATGACACAGACCCGTTTGAGATCAGGCAGTTTTTAGGCACCCAAAGCATTTGAGTAGAACTATGGGCCGCAGTTTGTACCAGTACATACTGGTCATTCTTAGGGGGTGAGAGGCTCTGGATGATTGACGGAGACATAATGGCATGGGAGCTGCTAGACTGGAGTGTGACAGCATCTGTATTTGTAGCATTCGGAGTGTATCCAGACAGGTTCTGGGAGTAGGTTAAGGATGGGTCAAACCCAACGTCATCTTTGACCTCTGCATGGATTGGTTGCCCCCAGTCGCTGTTCTGATTGTCCAGGGAGGGGTTCATAGGGCTGGCTTTGATGATAAGAGGAGGAGAGGGCGTGTGAGAGAAGAACATGGGGCTAGACTTGAGCTGGAGCCTGCTATCCAGGGGTGTGGGGGGATAGTTCAGGGAAACTTCCATGCTGGGTGGGGCAGGTAGGAGGGGCCTGGACAGAGTACGGGCGAGAGCTGCTCTGGTCTTAGCCTGAGTGTCCTGGTGGGAAGGGGTGGAGCGTGAAGGCCGCTTGGCCAATCTTGGAGCAGCACAGGCACGACGGGCAGAGTTAGTGACCAATGAGGGAGTACCACCATTCTCTGCTGGAGGAGCAAACAGGGGGGATGGGGGTGATGGCTTTGGGGTAGCTGGCTTGATGGGCAGCAGATTGCGAAGCGGTGCCCGGTAGGGTGTTTTTTTCTCTGTATGATTGGGCCTCGTTTGCATCACTGTGACCACACCCTGACCAAAGAGGGGGACTCCCATTGGGATGGAGGGTAAGACCTGGACCAATGGCACTGCTCCATGGGCAGGAGTGACAGGAGCCTGGGACAATGGCAGGGCCCTTCGGATTGGAGTGCTGGGGGCCTTGGCCAATAGGATGACCCCTTGCGAGGGGATAGGTCCAGGAACATGGGCCAGAAAGCGGAGTGTATCTGGCGGGGCTTTGGCTAGGGGCGGAAGGGGGGCGGAACGGGTGAAAGCGTAGAAGGGACGAGGTTTGGGGGCGCTGGGTGGGCGCTCGCCTTTGTAGTTCATGCAGGGGTGTAGGCGCAGGGTGACATTTCTAGGGAGAGATGGGGGATATCGCGTCCCATTGGGGAAGGTGTAAGGGGGTGCTGGAGGAGGAGGAGGTATTCTGGATGGCTTATTATACTCCATCACCACCCTGTGGATGAATGGTAGACTCTTCTATAGAGGAGAAACAATTTACATAGGAATTAGTACCTATTAGTAGTAATAGGGAAGTAAAATGGAGAATGACACATTTTCTAATACTGATAGTGGTGGTGGTGAGTTTCGTACCAGTAGCCAGTTGGGCATGACGGACATCTCTCTCTCCACTGGGGGGCGCTCCTCCCCTGGCATCACCTTGCCACAGGTCTCCTGCATGGCAGGAACTATGTTGTGCTGACAGTACAACTGAGAGTGAAGAAAATAACAGATAAAGCTCTATCTTTCCCATGGTTTCATGGTCCACCCAACATGGCAATAGGTGGTTACATCAAGGCATGATCAAAACATTAAGACTGATAAGTATCAATGAGTTGTGAGGTCCACACCTTGATAGTGTTGTCAGATGCCTTGGGGCCACACAGCTCCTTGACACGGGAGCGTAGCTGGTCCTGCTTCTTGGTACGGATGAGGTAGCGACACATGAGCTGGTAGGGGAGCTCTGTCTGGCGGAAGTGCTTCAGCCCCAGTACAATGAGTCTGGAACAAAAATCCACATTGTGAGTAAATATCTAGTTTTTAGTCTAACGTTCAAACATGCAAGGAGGAATTTGATGCTTGGTTGTAGCAGTAAAGATGACATAGGTCCTCATAGTTCCAACTATGTCGGTGAAAGGTCAATGAACGGCTTTGGAGCTAGCTAGAGAGACAGACCCTCTCATTTCAGGACGTGCAGCACGTGTAAATGTGTGTGAGTGCACGTGTACCTGTCCTCTCCGCGTGTGTAGAAGTTGTTCTTGGCGCGTGGGGGGTGCAGTGCGGGGTCCAGGCTGCAGTGGGGCAGGAGCTCTGGGTAGAGGAAGACGGAGCGGGTGGCGAACAGCCAGGCCGTCTCAGCAGACAGCAGAGGGTATGTACGCACTGCAGGGACAACCACAAACACACCATCAGGCAATTCACTAAACCAACCCTCTGACACATATAGATAACACCAAACAGCTACACACACAGGCTATCGATACCATTTACAAAGACACTATCTTTAGTACATACAGTACAGACAATTCAGACACTCACGTCTTTACATTACATATGAATTACACACATACACACACTAGACCTCCCTGTTCATTACCATTGTTAGAGCGCGTTTGAGGCCTGGCAGGGGGGGTTGGAGGAGAAGGAGCAGATTGCGAGACAGAGCTCTCCTGCTCCTGGACCAGAGACAGTGCCCCCTGGAGGTTACAGGCCCTGAAGATGCTGCTGAAGCCTGGGTCCCGGACTGACCTGATCGCTTCCTCACGCTGGGCAAACGACTGGAGCTCCTCCTGGGTGGGGGGCACACAGAGAGAGGGATGAGGAGATGGAGGGGAGGAATGGAAGACTAAGACTTGAGAAGGGTGGAGAGAGAGCGGGAGGGAAGGCAACAGGGAGAGAGGGGAGAATGGAGAGGAAAGAGAGAGAACAACAGAGAGAGAGAAGGAGAGAGAAGAAAGAAAGGTGAGAGAGAGGGAGGGAGCATGAGAGAGGAGAGTAAGACAGAGACAGAGAGAGAGACTGCCTCAGTAACTCACCAGGTATTGTTTGGTGGTGTGGGCCTTGTGGTGCAGGGCCTCCACAGGGCTGCACAGCAGGTGTACCTGGGTCAGCAGCTGGATGTGCTGAACAGAGAGACAAAACAGACAAGGGGGTCAGTGAGTCTACCAGTGTCATGTGTCAATATTTCAACAATTAGAGAGGAATGAACATGATTGGTGTCAATAATAAGGCAACTTGAAAAATCTAATGTTATATTCCACCAACTTCACTTCCTCAGTTCTTTTAAAATGAGGTTTTACGAGCGAGCCTGCCTACCTGTTGGACTTGCTGCTGCAGCTGTAGTTTCTGGGTGTGGTCGAGCATGAGGGCGGGGCAGGGCAGAGGTGGCAGCAGCACCATGGGGGGTGATCCCGTGACGACGGGGGTGGAACGGCCAGAGGTCTCCTGGAGGGCTCTCCGCTGCTGCAGAGCCTCCATCTGCTCCCTCACAGTACGCCGCCTCTCTGTTAGCATGTTAGCCAGTGGCTCCTGAAACCTGCAGAGATCAGAAGGCAGGGGTCAGGAAGGGGAATAATAATCATATTGATGACATAATAATAATAATTTCAACTTTTATAGCACTATTCATTGCATAAATAATCTCAAATAAAAAAAGAGAAGCAATTTAGAATAGGATCATTCATGAGATGGAAGGTCATGAGTAGGTGGGGAAAGTTCATGGCTTGAATGGTCATCGGAGGAAGGTGGTCATAAGGGAAGAGCAAGCAAAGATCGCAGGCAGGCAGCACAGTGTCATCAAGGTGTCTCGCTGTCCCTGCGGCTTCTCCATAGTAGGGCTCGGATGAAGTTTGAGCTCAGCTACTGCAGTTCATGGACTCCGTAGTAACGTTAGGTGTAGCTAGCTAGCTACTCCTTCACTACTACCAAAATGAAGTACCCATTGGGTGAATCTACAACAGTCATGTGGCGCCAGAAAGCACACCACATTTCAATAACAATTTAAGAATAGCCTTGTAGGGAGTAGTCCTCCCTACGATCCTCATCACTGCACACCTCTGCTGTGCCGTCTTGTTTCAGGCTTCTCTCCATCCCCAACCTCTGGACACTGGCTGGCATTCGATTATGGTCATTTAGCAGACGTTATCCCAAAAAATTATCGGTACATGTGGCCCATGGGACTGAAGACACACTTGACTGGAATTATACTGAACGAAAATATAAACTCAACATGCAACAATTTCAAAGATTTTACTGAGTTCCAGTTCATATAAGGAAATTAGTCAATTGAAATAAATAAATTAGGCCCTAATCTATGGATTTCACATGACTGGGCAGGGGCGCAGCCATGGGTGGGCCTGAGAGTGCATAGGCCCACCCACTGGGGAGCCAGGCCCAGCCAATCAGAATATGTTTTTCCCCAAAAAAGGGCTTTATTACAGTCAGAAATACTCCTCAGTTTCATCAGCTGTCTGAGTGGCTGGTCACAGATTATCCTGCAGGTGAAGAAGCCAGATGTAGAGTTCCTGCACTGGCGTGGTTACATGTGGTTTGCGGTTGTGACATACTGCCAAATTTTATAAAATGATGTTGGAGGCAGCTTATGGTGGAGAAATGAACATTCAATTCACTTTTAACAGCTCTGGTAGAAATTCCTGCAGTCAGCATGCCAATTGCACGCTCCCTCAAAACTTGAGACATCTGTGGCATTGTGTTGTGTGACAAAACTGCACATTTTAGAGTGGCCTTTTACTGTCCCAAGCACAAGGTGCACCTGTGTAATGATCATGCTGTTTAATCAGCTTCTTGATATGCCATACCTGTCAGGAGTATCGTGGCAAAGGAGAAATGCGCACTAACAGGGATGTAAACACATTTGTGCAGACAATTTGAGAGACATAAGCTTTTTGTGCGTATGGAACATTTCTGGGATCTTTTATTTCAGCTCATGAAATATGGGACCAAAACTTTAAATGTTGCATTTATATTTTTGTTCAGTTTGGATTATGAAATATACTGCTTAAAAAGGCTCTACAGTCTACGCAACGGATCCGACGGAGGTTCGTTTGTGTAGCTCTCTACGTACTTTCGTACGGCTGAACTTTTGGCACGCGACGACAGCGTAGCTCCGCTTGCGTAGACTGAAATCACTGTGGAGAGACTTAACACTCTCTACACACCTCCATTATCCTCTTCTACTTTTCCTAACGTTGCTGAGTCATTAGTGGTAGCACTGTCACAGAGCCCAGACTCCACACAGTGTGGAAAAACCTGTCTTCCCCACGTCATACTGCATCGTTAACATTTAGAGACACCCATTACAGCCAGGACCAGGACACAGTAACGTGTGTAACAGAGGTGTGTGTGTACGTGTGTGGAGGGTTGCTGGAAGGAAGTAAAGCGCTCTCTGCTCCCGTCAGTTCAGAGAAGTGGCCTGAAAACGGCACGTCGCACACATAGAAACCTCTCAACAGACGCACAGTTCAAACATCAAAGTGGGCACAGGTGCCAACCATCTACTGAACACCTGGCGCACTGGGAGTGTGTGAGAGACACAAAGTGAGTTTGTTAGCGGTGTTGTGTGTGTGTGTGTGTCTTTTGTTAGTAAGTGTGAGTTGCTGTAGCTCCAATGTGAGTCCTGTGTGTTAGTGTGGATTGTAGCTCTACTGTGTGTTCTGTCCACCTCCTGACACTTCAGAGGAAGAGAAAACACCAGAGCATTTCTCTGCCTCCCTACCCAAGCAGATACAGCACCCCTCTGCTGCTCTGTCCCGAAGGGAGGCCTTGGTGTGTGTGTGTACGTCATTTCAAGTAATTCCTAGAATGTCATAGATGGATAGGCTCAAACGCATGGGCGGCTGCAGTCACGTGTCCTGCAGTTGTTCATAACACATACGACAGATGGCCAACTTGGCTCACCAACCAGCACAAAGTCAACAAGAGGAGGACCGTGTGTGTGTGTGTAGAAAAAGGAAGCAAGGGTGAGCTAAACTGTCACACATTCACATCCATTAAGTGCTGAGATAGATAGCACCGTTGACTCAAGGAGGACCAGGAAACAATGGATTATATGGCTCATCATAACGCTATTTTATGAAACATAAGCGCATCTCAAAAGTCTAGTTGCTTCCTCTTGTTGTTTGCTCTGCATTAAAAGCTCAATATCACTATTAATATGGGGTACTGGGTTGGTGGACCAACTCAGTGACCTTGTGGTTAGTGTCCACCCTGAGATTGGAAGGTTGGGAGTTCGATTCCTGGCCGAGTCATACCAAAGACTGTAAAAATGGGACCCAATGCGCCTCTGCTTGGCACTCAGCATTAAGGAGATAGATTGGGGGTAAGGCCCTGCGATAGACTAGCGTCCTGTCCAGGGGGTCTACTTGTACATCAAGCTGCCTCATGCTACAGAAACAGGAGATCTGCTCCTACGAGCTGTTCCGGCTCAAGGCTACTTACTTACTGGGTTTGCGGTACACTTTTTGAAAGGCCTTTCTTTCCTGAGAGAAATAGGGAGAGGGTTAGGGTGGAATCATACCGAATGGCTTGTGGAACGTTGAATTGAGGAGCGCTCTGGGGTGGAGCTGCTTCCTCCCTCTCTTCATCTTCTTCGTGCCCATCGTCATCCTGCCCATTCACTATTAGCTCATCATCCTGGAACTAAAGGGGTTAAAAGACAGTGAGATTCAGAAAAAGAAAAAATATTATTGAAAAGAGAGACTTGCAGATATAATACCATAATCCTCCTCACCGTCTCGAAAAGCTCCTCCAATAGCTCGTTCACTTCCTTTTCTGAAAGAGAGGGAGAAAGGAAATAGGTTGGTTTATTTTTTTCCTTAAATTAAACAAATGGAATTTACCAGGCCCCCATATATCTGTGGTTAGGATTGATGTATGGAAACATTATGACAGAGACTCACTGGTGATGCGTACAGCCCGGTCGTTCCTGTAGTCCTCTCGGTCAGGCTCATCCAGATCCTCCAGGAAATTATACTCTGGGTCATCATCATCATCACCCTCTTCTGCGAGAGAAAAGACAAGGCGGAGATAGCGAGAGACACAGAGAAACATTTATTTTAAACTGTTTAAAAGTTAAGAAAGATACAGTGCCTTGCAAAAGTATTCATCCCCCTTGGCATTTTTCCTATTTTGTTGCATTACAACCTGTAATTTCAATTAATTTTTATTTGGATTTCATGTAATGGACATACACCAAATAGTCCAAATTGGTGAAGTGAAATGAAAACAATAACTTATTTCAAACAATTCTAAAAAATTAATAACGGAAAAGTGGTGCGTGCATATGTATTCACACCCTTTGCTATGAAGCCCCTAAATAAGATCTGGTGCAACCAATTACCTTCAGAAGTCACATAATTAGTTAAATAAAGTCCACCTGTGTGCAATCTAAGTGTCACATGATCTGTCACATGATCTCAGTATATATACAGTGAGGGAAAAAAGTATTTGATCCCCTGCTGATTTTGTACGTTTGCCCACTGACAAAGACATGATCAGTCTATAATTTTAATGGTAGGTTTATTTGAACAGGGAGAGACAGAATAACAACAACAAAAATCCAGAAAAACACATGTCAAAAATGTTATAAATTGATTTGCATTTTAATGAGGGAAATAAGTATTTGACCCCTCTGCAAAACATGACTTAGTACTTGGTGGCAAAACCCTTGTTGGCAATCACAGAGGTCAGACGTTTCTTGTAGTTGGCCACCAGGTTTGCACACATCTCAGGAGGGATTTTGTCCCACTCCTCTTTGCAGATCTTCTCCAAGTCATTAAGGTTTCGAGGCTGACGTTTGGCAACTCGAACCCTTCAGCTCCCTCCACAGATTTTCTATGGGATTAAGGTCTGGAGACTGGCTAGCCACTCCAAGACCTTGATGTGCTTCTTCCTGAGCCACTCCTTTGTTGCCTTGGCCGTGTGTTTTGGGTCATTGTCATGCTGGAATACCCATCCACGACCCATTTTCAATGCCCTGGATGAGGGAAGGAGGTTCTCACCCAAGATTTGACGGTACATGGCCCCGTCCATCGTCCCTTTGATGCGGTGAAGTTGTCCTGTCCCCTTAACAGAAAAACACCCCCAAAGCATAATGTGTCCACCTCCATGTTTGACGGTGGGGATGGTGTTCTTGGGGTCATAGGCAGCATTCCTCCTCCTCCAAACACGGCGAGTTGAGTTGATGCCAAAGAGCTCGATTTTGGTCTCATCTGACCACAACACTTTCACCCAGTTCTCCTCTGAATCATTCAGATGTTCATTGGCAAACTTCAGACGGGCCTGTATATGTGCTTTCTTGAGCAGGGGGATCTTGCGGGCGCTGCAGGATTTCAGTCCTTCACGGCGTAGTGCGTTACCAATTGTTTTCTTGGTGACTATGGTCCCAGCTGCCTTGAGATCATTGACAAGATCCTCCCATGTAGTTCTGGGCTGATTCCTCTCCGTTCTCATGATCATTGCAACTCCACGAGGTGAGATCTTACATGGAGCCCCAGGCCGAGGGAGATTGACCGTTCTTTTGTGTTTCGTCCATTAGCGAATAATCGCATCAACTGTTGTCACCTTCTCACCAAGCTGCTTGGCGATGGTCTTGTAGCCCATTCCAGCCTTGTGTAGGTCTACAATCTTGTCCCTGACATCCTTGGAGAGCTCTTTAGTCTTGGCCATGGTGGAGAGTTTGGAATCTGATTGATTGATTGCTTCTGTGGACAGGTGTCTTTTATACAGGTAACAAGCTGAGAATAGGAGCACTCCCTTTAAGAGTGTGCTCCTAATCTCAGCTCGTTACCTGTATAAAAGACACCTGGGAGCCAGAAATCTTTCTGATTGAGAGGGGGTCAAATACTTATTTCCCTCATTAAAAGGCAAATCAATGTATAACTTACATGCGTTTTTCTGGATTTTTGTTGTTGTTATTCTGTCTCTCACTGTTCAAATAAACCTACCATTAAAATTATAGACTGATCATTTCTTTGTCAGTGGGCAAACGTACAAAATCAGCAGGGGATCAAATACTTTTTTCCCTCACTGTATACACCTGTTCTGAAAGGCCCCAGAGTCTGCAACACCACTAAGCAAGCGGCACCACCAAGCAAGCGGCACCATGAAGACCAATGAGCTCTCCAAACAGGTCAGGGATAAAGTTGTGGAGAAGTACAGATCAGGGTTGGTTTATAACAAAATATCAGAAACTTTGAAAATCACACGGAGCACCATTAAATCCATTATTTAAAAAATGGAAAGAATATGGCACTACAACAAACCTGCCAAGAGAGGGCCGCCCACCAAAACTCACAGACCAGGCAAGTAGGGAATTAATCAGAGGCAACAAAGAGACCAAAGATAACCCTGAAGGAGCTGCAAAGCTCCACAGTGGAGATTGGAGTATCTGTCCATAGGACCACTTTAAGCCGTACACTCCACAGAGCTGGGCTTTACGGAAGAGTGGCCAGAAAAAAGCCATTGCTTAAAGAAAAAAATAAGCAAACACGTTTGGTGTTCACCAAAAGGCATGTGGGAGACTCCCCAAACATATGGAAGAAGGTACTCTGGTCAGATGAGACTAAAATTGAGCTTTTTGGCCATCAAGGAAAACGCTATCTCTGGCGCAAACCCAACACCTCTCATCACCCCGAGAACAAAGCCAAGTTAGTGGGTTCGATCCCCGGGACCACCCATACACAAAAATGTATGCACGCATGACTGTAAGTCGCTTTGGATAAAAGCGTCTGCTAAATGGCATATTATTATTTTATTATTTAACACCATCCTCATTCTTCCAGAGATTTGAGACTGGGCCGGAGGTTCACCTTCCAGCAGGACAATGACCCTAAGCATACTGCTAAAGCAACACTGTGGTTTAAGGGGAAACATTTAAATGCCTTGGAATGGCCTAGTCAAAGCCCAGACCTCAATCCAATTGAGAATCTGTGGTATGACTTAAAGATTGCTGTACACCAGCAGAACCCAACCAACTTGAAGGAGCTGGAGCAGTTTTGCCTTGAAGAATGGGCAAAAATCCCAGTGGCTAGATGTGCCAAGCTTATAGAGACATACCCCAAGAGACTTGTGGCTGTAATTGCTGCAAAGGGTGGCTCTACAAAGTATTGACTTTGGGGGGTGGGGGGGGTGAATAGTAATGCACGCTCAAGTTCTGTTTTTTTGTCTTGTTTCTTGTCGTTTCACAAGAAAATATATTTTGCATCTTCAAAGTGGTAGGCATGTTGTGTAAATCAAATGATACAAACCCCCCCAAAAAAACAATTTTAATTCCAGGTTGTAAGGCAACAAAATAGGAAAAATGCCAAGGGGGTGAATACTTTCGCAAGCCACTGTATATGGCCTAAGGGTAAAAGGGCTGTCAACACACAACCATAGCCATAACCAGTGAAGAAGAAGTGAGAGAGATGAGGCAGAGGGAGGCAGAGTGGGAGAGACAAACAGGAGGAGAGCAGAAGTGGGAGAAAGGTCAAAATGAGCAAAACATGACAGAGCAAACAGACCGAGAGCAATTAAACCGGCAATACACACACATACCTCCCGTAAAACACGTGTACACACACAGGTTAAATGCAGCCCCATCTGTCTCCGTCTGCCTGCTTGACACTTTTCAGTGTTTGGAGGAGTGCCAACTTCTTTGTGTATTTCACTAATAAAGTATTTGCTCCAGAACAACTGAATCCATGGCCCATTTTTGAGAATGATGTGTTCCATACGCAACAGTGTAAAATCCTATTGCATCGGTTTCTACATGATTGGACCATTCCATTTCTATAGTACATCGCCCATCCTTGAACCCTCCCTCTCTGCCATCATCCCTTTCTTTGACTCCTAACCTTCATTCTCCATGTCGGATGTCATGAGGCCCTGCAGCCACTCGCTCCAGTCGCGGTCCTCCAGGGCCAAGCTGTAGTCGTACATGTCAGGCGTGATGTCAGGGGCATGTAGCTCCGCCTCCAGCTTGCCCAGGGGCACGTTCCTCAGGGTCCGTTTGGAGCGGGTACGACACGCCACCAGGCTAGACCCTGCACCTCCAGTCAGAGGCTGGAAACAGAGAGATGGAACCAATGAAGAAACAGACACATTGATCCTGATATGGCTGAATAGTCTCCTGATAAGAGTCAGGTGATTTCCTAGTATAGCTGAATAGTCTGCTAGTATTCACGGGTTGTAAGGTTCATTACAATTTTGTTTTGAACGTTCTCGAGGACTGATGCCCGAATGAACGTTCTACTCAATGCATTGTCAATGGGGTTGATGAAGATGCCATCAAAAGTGCATTACAGTGGCTTGAAAACACGATGACATTTCAAAAGGAGGCAAATAATTAGTAGGAAAACCTTTTGTCATAATTGTGATGTCGCCAGATTGACTTTAGATGCAGTATAACTTTAGCTAGCTAGCCAAGATTGAGGGGACAGCACTGAATTTTTGCTAGCTATTTTTGACAAACTTTGCTAGCTAATGGCAACATTGCCCTCTCTCTAAAGTAAGTTTAACGACATCATAATGATGGAAAAGTCATTTTCGACTAATTATTTTCCTACTTTAGCGCTGTCATCCTATGTCCAAGCCACTGTAGTGTAATTTAGACTAAACAGGCAATTAGCCCCCGTCCAAAATGACTGGGCATCAGTTCGGGCACCAATATGGCTGCGGCGTCTGTATAACGTTCATAACAATGGCAACGACGTGCCCACGTGACGGAAGTGCAATCTATGAATAGTTTAACAGTTTCAGTACCTGGAAGGGTTCGGTGGAGATGGGGCTGAGTTCCAGCTCTTCCTCCACTGCATGAAGCTTCTCCAGGAAGGTGCAGTCTTGGGCCCTGAGGGGTCGTGAGGGGCCAGTGGAGGACGGGGGCGGAGGGGGCCCCATAGGAACAGTATCCACCCTCAGATGTCTGGGCTGCCTTGGCTTCTAAACATAAACCAAGACCAACATTACAGTTAACTCTTACTCATCCAGTGCACATTGTAAATATTAACTCCGTCAGTTAACTCTGACCCTGTATATAGAATGTTTACTTACTTTCTTGTGTTCTTATTTCTATTTCTTGTGTGTTTTTGTTCTACCTTGTGTTACATTTAGTATTATATTTCACTGTACTTGTGCATGTGACAATAAAAAATTTGTTTTCTTCTTTTCTTTCGAGAACTTTCAATCAAAGGCCAAATGCAGAGGTGCGGTGTGTTACCTGTCTGGGACTGTCAAATCTGTCCTCCTCACACTCAGAGTGTCCAGGGGTCCTGGGCCGCGCCCCTCGGGCACATCGTGGGGACGAGGCTGTGCTGTCCACGTCGCTCCAAAACGTCTGAAACAACAAAGTCACAGGCATGACATCTTAGTCATATAGCACACACTTTTGATGGAACAAAAATGAATTGACTAACGGAGCAGAGATGGAATTTTTCCACACCTCCTCTGCAGTCTCATCCTCCTCATCCTCATCGGGGCAGTACTCTTCATCAGAGGAGTCCTCCTCCTCCTCCAGAGGGATGTCAACAAACTGAGGGGGCTGGGGAGAAAGTAGGGCGCGAGATGAAAGTGGGAAAGAGCGAAACAGAGATAGACAAAGCAACAGAGACTACACACAATAGTGAGGAGTAATAAAGGACTTTGCTCACAGAAAATATTTGACATGACACTAGCGCTATGTGTGACAGGGACATACCTTCACTTCAAGGGCCCTTCTGATAGGAGAAATATTCCAGGTGGGGATGCCCTGCAAGAGAAGAGGAAGCCACTTTAGACTATTGAGATGCACCCAGGAAAAAATATTAAAAAGGTTGCTGCAAGTTGTGTTACTGGACACTCACCACCCCCTTTTCTACCACCTCCTTCAGTCTGGAGCGGGTCATCTTGGGCTCCTGAGGGAAGCAAATAGAAGATAAAAACAACATTGAATTCAGGAAGAGGAGAGAGAAATTATTTAAAACATGCAACTCCCAAGTGATATTAGCAACCAATTTCTGAGTTGTACTGTCAGTATTACTTGCTGTAAGTTGACACTCACAAATAGGGGTAGGTCCTGCGTCTCCTGGATGGCTGCTTTCATCATGGCCACTACATGCTCGTTGGTTATCACCTCCTGAGGGCAACATTCACAAGTGTCAGTCAAACATTTTCAACACTAACATTAGTACTTGGCAGTTAGTATTAACCCCTCTTTTGCCTGGATTGAGACTCAAGCTAACTCACGTGGAGGATGGTCCGGACATTGACCGAGGTCAAGTTGTGTTGGTGTGACTTCCTCTCCAGATCCATATCCAGCTGCTCAAACTCATCCTCCTCGCTGTCACTGGATGAATCTTCCGACGACCTTTTTCCATCCACAGAGTGTCCCTCATCCTGCCCATTGTCTAAAGCGCTCTTCATTTTTGAGCTGCTCTTCCTCGTCATCAGCCTCTGGCCCCCACAATCCTCTCCATCTTCAGACAGAAGTAAGTAATGAATTTGTGCACATCAAAACAGAAACATGAAATCCAATTCTCATACACTACAAATCTGATTCAGTGTTTCCAAAATGGTGGGTATGTCCACTTCCTATAGAGCAGGGATGAGCAACTTTGATGGGGGTGGGGGCCACAAAAAAATCTGAACTCCTCATGAGGGGCTGCAGTGGCTCGCGGGTCTGCGTACCAACATCCATACCCACACATGCAGTCAGAGCAGGCCCTAGCCTTTTGGGGACACTAAGTGACATTTTGTTGAGAGCAAAACATTTTAGCGGCCCCCCACTTGACAGCGGAGAGAGCTAATTTCCTGCAATTCCACACATTTTGCCAAGGGGTGTGAAAGCATTTTGCCAAGGGGTTTGAAAGCAAGTTTGCTGCAATTCTACATATTTTGTCATGGGGCGGAGAGAAGATTGAGCAATTTAATAACTCATTTCATGCAATTTTTTAAAAAATGCCATGGGGCAGAGAACAAATTGCAGTTTTATAGCTAATTTCCTGCAATTTCCCCAGGTTGTTAATTTGACCATTAAATGTTTGTCATTTAGCAGACGCTCTTATCCAGAGCGACTTACAGTTAGTGAGTGCATATATATATATATATATATTTTTTTTTCATACTATACTGTTTTTGGAAATTGGTCTTGTCTATTTGGCGTGTCACAAGAAGCAGAGTTGAGAAGCTCACCTAAGGTGATTACCAGGCCCAGTCCTGTGTCCTCTTCCTCTGCCTCGAAGGGGCTGGGAGATCGCTGACAATCCTCCCCATTCATAAACTGACCTGCAGCAGACACAAAACAAACAAAGATTTAACAATGAGAAATTCCCCACCAACCAGCCAAGTACAGGTATTCAGACTGATGAATACTCCATGAGATAGGAGTTGATCACATTCCCACCACCGAAGCATGTAAAACCAATGAAATTCCCCTGCACACAAACTCCCACATCCCTTCATATCTCCGCAACACACACTATGTGTTACTTGTCATTCCTCCCTCTAGTTCTCCATTCCCCCTTCCCTTTCTCATCCCTCCATACCTGAAGCAACAGGCTTCTGCTTGAACCTGGGAGAGTTCCTCCTTGGTGACAGCCCATCTGGGACCGTCATCCCAGAGCCCTTTCCCTTAGCTGGGGTGGGTATGGAGATATGTCTGTTAACTGAGAGAGTGCAGAGTGGACCACCATTGGAGATCTGGGGGGCACAAGTTGTCTCATCCCTCTTTAAGGCTTTAGAACGCATGGGCCGTGGTTCTGGGGTGCTCGATTTGCGTTTCTGGCCTTTCATGCTTCGAGGCCTGAAAGAACACCACAACAGCTTAACGTTACAGTTACATGAGGGGGTCTAACGTTAGCAGACTGTAAAATGCACTTTGTTATAGAATAAGACAATAGGATGAACAATTTGCAGTAGTTACTAGCGAGACAAAATTAATATAGCCGAGTAAGACAGCTAGCTGTGTCTCATTTGTGTGCAAATCCAAGCTACTATCTAGTTAGCTGTTATTAGCTAGCCAAGTTAGCAGGCTAGTTGTGCCACTTTCTCGGTTGCGCTGAGGTTAGAGTATAAAAAGCACAACCAAGTCAACACAGATATATAAAACATTTCTTAGTAGCTAAAATAATCTTATGATACAAGTCACGCTAATGACCCTGATGTAGTTGTTTGGTAACTTTAGTTAGCTTGTGTTGTTGTTATTAGCTTGCTATCTAACGACTTATATTTGTGAACAAGTAACCTTGTGTGTTTGTGTGTCTCGAAACTGGACGCCCGACTTTTCTAGGATGTCAGTACATTGACCTTTCCAATGTAGTAACTTTATTGGTATCACTTACCCGCAAATCGGCATTTCGTGCCATGAGAAGCTAGCGAGCTAAGCAAATCTTTACAGCGCCCTTTCCCGCGTGTCACACATGAATCCATCCCCAGTTAATTTTCCAATAGCGTTACAGATCCTACCTCAAGTACGGTAGGCCTGCTATCGGCAGTGAAATGGTTGTGGTATGCCATTCAGTTCACGTTGGTTCAGCATCCTACAGTAAATGTTTGTGTTATTAACCACACACATCTTTCAAGTTGTTTTCTTACAGTTGTGGTTTTCTTACAGTTGTGTTTTTTATGGATGGAGGAAACATTAACAATTGCGCACATGCACACACACGCACTTAGATTATTTATTAGATTATTTGTCGTGGTTGTTTGTTAAAAAAAAGAAGAAGAAAAAAAATACCCCAAAACATTACTCTATTTATGTTATTTATTTGGAGGGATCTGGATAATCTTGCACCTTGATATCTGAAACCAACCATATGACAGTAAAGCTGCGAGCTACTAGGAATGGATGCTCCAAAAATCTATCTATGCGCACCTCGATTATGATGCATCGTTCCAGAATCCTTGGAGAAGCACCAACAAAGTATATGAATATAGAATAAACATAGCTACGGATGAAACTTAAAATAACTGCTTTTATCAGCAAACTTCCATTGAAAGCTTTTTTAAAAATTAAATTTTCTACATATGAATGCCTGAAATGGAAACTGTGAGTATTAGTATTGTATTCTTTACAATAAACACGTTTAAGCTACTTTTATCCTAAAATGTTAGTCAAAGTGGACTGGTTTTGCCTGTTAAAGCCATTCTAAAAAAGTGCTTTATAATGTTCAGTACTGGTCAAAGTTCACCCTCAGCCTTCCAAATCAAGATATTAATGTATTTAGTGTCAATTCAACTTGTTTGTAAACTCAGAATATGCTCTCTCCAATTTACAGATATCCATAGCATACAAGTCAGGGAACCCCAGGCTCCAAAGTGACAGAGGCCTAGAGGTCAAGTTTCTGGTCTCCAGGGGTAACAGCGAAGCCACACCTCCATCTTTTGGCTCAAAGGGAAAAGCCACTCACAGCGCTACTGCTGACCTGTACCACCCCCGAAAGCCCCAAAAGGCTAAAGTCCTATATGAGTCCATCCTGCTTGTTGACCCCAGTAACCCCAATGAAATCAGGATGATCCTGAGGAAGATTGGCTGCCCCTTGACAGAGAAGCAGCTGAACAACATAAAAAAGAAAGAAATTAAAAGATTGGAAGATATCAAAAAGAAAGAAATGAAAAGAAAGGAGATGGAAAAGAAATGGAGCCAGCTGCAGAGGCCTAAATGGATCCTCAAGCTCATCAAGTTGCGACAGGGGACAAAACCCGCCCATGGCAGCAGTGGACTGAAGACAACAGCCAGCCAGAGTGTCCGTACATCAGATAAGGCGGCTAGCAACAAGGGGCAAAAGAGAACAGCCAGCCAGATGGAAGGAGAAAGAACATGTACCTTAGAGGCATCTGGAAGGGGACCGAAAAGAGCAGACAGCCAGCTGGAACGAGTAGAACTCAACTCATCCAAAAGCTTCTTCAATATCCCTCCCAGCCAGAAGAAGTTGAGAGTCATTGATATTTACTCATATGTATTTGCACCCAGCCACATAGCCGATCACACATATGCACGCAAGAATAGTTCTTAACTTGAAGATTGCAACAAATAAAGTTGGTAACAAAAACTTGACATAACAGTCATCAGTTTTGATTCACTATTCTTAGCAACAACAGCCAGAGAGAGCTGCCCATTGGACATGTAACGTAGTAATGTAACCATCCTAGAGCTATACTGCTGATAAAATCTTCAATGCTTGATATAATAATAATATGCCATTTAGCAGACTTACAGTCATGTGTGCATACATTTTTTCTACGTATGGATGGTCCCGGGGATTGAACCCACTACCCTGGCGTTACAAGCGCCATGCTCTACCAATTGAGCTACAGAGGACCACCTAGTTAGGTTTTGTTTGTGCTCTATAAACCATTAATCAACACGATTAATGGTTGAACGTTTTCGTAATCTTTTAGCACTTATAAAATAATGGTTTATGACAGTGTCATTGATGATTTGAATGCACAGAGGTGCTTATAAAGTTAACCTCAGTATGGCAAGGGCATCTGTTAGACAACCCCGTGGGAGGGGTCAGTTCAGATGTTGACTGACTGAAAAAGACACCGTTTATTGACGTCAGGAAGTAGGGGATAGTTCATGGGAACCATTGAGGCATGTGATATACCTGTAATTTAAATATATGGGCACTGCTTTATCTGTCACTTCAGAAGCATATCTCCGATAAATTGGACACTCCTTCATTCCTTGACTAGTCTGCAGTCGAATATGGTCCTCAAGTCTTACACTAAATCAACAGAAAAAGATTAGCAAGTGTAAAACAGTGGCATTCTCTTCTCCAAACGATAAGCTACAGCAGGCCAACAGTGAGGTCTACTGGCTTCGTTAACGCCGTCTGAATGTGCGTAAAAGTGGATGTGCATAAAAGTTGATGTGCGTAAAAGTAATCGGATCCCATTCAGAAAAATCGGAAATGTCAACGCAACTGCGACTCCAACCGACCCAGACGGCTGCAAATACAAAACATATATATTTAAAGGACATGGTGATGACACCTGACCGCATCCCAAAGTTTACCATTCCGCCCCTGGTACAGGCGCGCCACGCACGATGTCTGCAAACTCCTAGGGACCGGAAAGGATGCGCGCTGGTCTACCCACGTCGCTATACAATTCCACTGTTGCCGCGCTCCACATCTGTCTTCTGTCGAGCACTGAATCACGACGGTCCTATCCCGGAGCATCAATATATGGTAAGAGAAGATTTGGTGGATCCAACGACACGGGCGGCAATGTCTCTTCCGCATTTACCCAAAATCACAACGCCATATGGCTTCCTCACTCTGGGCGAAAGCCCCTGCGTCCGAAGAAGGGAGTCATTATTTTTCAAAGATGACTTGACACAGCCTTGCATGATCAACGGGACACAATGGGCCAGCACACCCTCGTCGACTAAAACTCAGACCCAAAGCCCTCTATCCAGTGGCGGTTCTAGACACATTTTACTAGGGGGGCCAAGGAGGGGCCAGTGTTTAATCAGGGGGGCACACATAAAAAAACTGGCAACACATGATATTCAAAGATTATAAACTTTATTTTACTTTAAAATCATATGACATTTATTATAACACGTATTTTGTACAAGAGTGCAGATGCAAGAGAGATAGTGCCATAAAAATGAAAAAAAAAAAAAAAAAAAAAAAGTACAGGGTACAAATACAGGGTTCATATTCAATGTGAACAAAACTCCAGGATACAACAAAGGGTACAACAATGTGCCATTTCCTATTTATGGAAGCCCCACTACTGTGGACAGTTGATTCCACATTTTGTTTTAAGAAAGAAAACTTTCTGAGTGATTTATAAACAAAACACACTACCCTGTATCCATTTAGGTAAAATAAACCAAATCAGAAAAGAAATTCAATTCAAAGAGGCTTTACTAGCATGACCATATTGACATACAGTATTGCTAAAGCACATAAACAGGGAAACGTGTTACACATTAACATCCAGTAGTCCAATAGGATGCAGACAATAAACATTAAGTTAACATTCGTTTAAAAGCAACAATCATGTCAACACAATGTAGCAATATGAACAACACTGATGGATATCAGCAACAACATGAAAACAAGAATATTACAGGTGTCTGTGTGTGTGTGTGTGTGTCTGTGTCTTTGTGTACTTCACTGTCAGTTGATGAGCAGGTGTACAAAAAAAGGCTTTACAACATATATGGGCAAGTCCATTTAGGACAGCACATTTCCACCATAGTTCACATTAGGAAAAAATGACAGCATGAATGCTCACTAAACAAACATATACTACATATACCTTTTTATACACATTTTTTTTCAGTAATTTTTTAAGAGTGAAAGGGAAGTAAGCAATCGCTCATCATAGGATCATACATATTTCAGTTACAATATTAGTTACAATATTAGTGTTAGTTAGATCATCATGTCAAAGCTGGACCTGCAAAGTCTGAACGACACAAGTGTGCAATGATTGGAGTGATTTTGTTTCTTTTTTTTCTTGCTTTGCTTGTTTTCAAAAGGAAAAATCATAGTTGGTAAAAAATAAAATAAACTTTCGTTGAAAGGTATCACACTGTATAATTTACAAATATCTAAAGAGGTTTAGTGGATGCCATAAAACATCTGTGGAGCTTGAAGATTTGTAGTACATAGATGTTTGGCAGAGATAATTCAAAAGAATAAAATCATAAACTCTAACTTTTTTGTTTGCTGGGGCAAAAAATGACTTTATGTCCCTTCCTCGTTTCATGATAACTATTAGAAGAAGAAAAAACGTAGGGGCATGCATTACATTTTGTTACCTAACCATCCCTCCCTACTTAACACTGGCAGATAACCTGTTGATTACTTTACTAAAAATGTATTTGTTATCGCGATGCAACAGCCAAGACGGATGAAGTTACGTGGTTAACATCACAACATTGTGTAGACCTAGCAAGGATAGCCTACTAACATTTGGATATTTGCTTCTGCTTCGATGAGTTTGCTTAGATATGATTACATTTCTAAACAAATCGAGACCAGACATTTAAAAACTTGATTTGATTTATGTGTGAGGAACAAAAGGAACATGTAGGCTATGTGCAAGAACAACAAGTCACTTATGATATTAAATCGTTTTGCTTACCTTCGACCTTCGGGTGCGCCACTCTAATTTACCCGTGTAGAACGTTGCCGTGTAGAGCGTTGCATTAGTTCCGCTTTTGGCGCTCGCGTGTAAAATAGTTATAAATTCATAATTTTTTATTTGGTCAGCACGGGGGGGCCACAGGGGTGGCCAGGGACATTTCCAGGGAGGCACGGGCCTCCCCCGGCCTCCGTGTAAAACCGCCACTGCCTCTATCAGATTTTTTAAACATCCCTGGCGCAAGGAGGATAGCGCACTCCTTTTCGTACAACGTGGCGTCAACTCACCGTTTCGCCTCAAGTCAGTCGGAGAACGATCCACATTCTGCGCATCTCTGTCTGGACACTGATCATCCCGGATCTCTGCCACTGGGTTCCCGGTGGAATAGACAAATAAAGCGACTATTCAAGAAGCGCCTGGCTTCAGTTCGGACAATGTACCGCAGTCAGCGGTCGGCGAAAAGAGACGCTCCATTTGTGCAGAGCGACAACATTGTGGGGACAGGGATCCAGGCGTCAGACTGTTGATGTGCCACATAAGCGAAATTGCCACCGGGGATGCCCCCAATATCAGAACAGGTCGATTCGTCGTCCTCGTGTGGGCATATACCGGTCATTAAAATTATTCATGCCAATAGACCACTGATTGGCCAACTCATCCTCCTCAGGGGGAAATAGCAAGTATTTAGGAAACAGTCTGTTTGAGATATAAGTTTGAGGTGGGTTTTTGAAGTGTTTCTTTTTCTTCTCAAATGTATGCTTTGGCCACAAATACAAGTATAGGAGTCAACAACATTATTTGGGTATGAGTATTATTTGGGTATGAGGCTTCCACTTATACTGTGTTTTCAAAACACCCCTCCATATACCCCTCAAGAGAGGCATAGTAAGTCATGTCAAACTTTGTAGAATTGCAGGAAATTCGTTTTTAAAAGTCGCCCATGATGTGCCATATGAGATATTACAGTCAAATTAAATAATAATGCTGTTCTTTCAATCCACAACATTGTCCAGGGTTCCCAGATACATTTCACAAACATTTGAACACACTGTTCAGTATACTGTCCTACTATATGGCCTCTTTTCCTTCTGTGCAAACTTACCCATGCTCTTGACTTGAAGAAATGAATGCATTAACAATATATATATTTTTACATGGTCTATTTGAGTTTTTACCCCAATAAATATGACAGTTGAAATGAGTCAAACAACAAGCAAGCTCAATGAAATAGAGTAAAATAATGTTTAGGTACTGTATTTCAAAGCTACAATAGAAACAGTTATATACATTTTCTACTTCACTCAAGCACTTGATGTTACAGAGATCAAACACATACTTCACAGGCTTCAAGTCTCATTAGATAACGACTACATTACCTTATGATGGATGACAGGTTACAGTTTAAGGCTTATCCTAATATCCACCTTTGGGCTATGATCTAAAGGAAAGGGTTACATTTGATCCTTGGGGAGAGAGATTAGTCAGTCCGAGATGATTGACTGAGAAAGAGAATAGAGGGAGAGAGACAGGGAGAAAGAACGCTAAACTACAGTATTGCTCATTTTGTCTAGGCTGCCCTGGATTAGAGGAGGGTTTAATTAAGTAATCTAAAGATAATTGATAGTGAAAGTGGGGATCAGATATAGTTTAAATGACATTCGGTAAGTGATGTAAGAGTTTGGTGGAGAAAACATACCTGTTAAAGACTTGTAAAGGTGGCTGATTTTTTTACCCTCCTCTCACACACGCTCTGAATAGTGAATACACTTACATACACGCTACCACTGATAGGGACACACAGAACTAAAACAGCCACTAATACACATATACCATATTTACTGATTCAAACCGAAAAACACGAGGAGAAAATACATGTCGACAGGCTGATATATGAGGTCTTACAGACATTATTGATCTGTTCAACACTTCTGAACAGATGAACACTGCTGGCTTGATACGCAAAAAAACAATACCATTCTCCATTAATCTCAAACTCAAAGCTTACTGTGAACACTAAACCAAAATATGGCACTTTATACACATCTACCCCAGAATTCATTTAGTCCTTTCGACACGGTTTGTTATTGCAAAGTTATAGAGGTTCTCAGTGTGTACCATTTCTAAGAGTTTCCTGGTGACCTCTTCATTTTATTCCAGGGGTGTTTTCAGAGTAGCAGTTCAGACAAATGCATTGAGGAAATCAGGAGCCTGTGTGTCCAGCTGTCCATCCACAATTTTCATAAAGCTTGCCTCTGTCAAGAGCCTGTCTTTCCAGCAGAAAACAGTTACCAGTCTTCAATTTCTGTTCAATACAGGTAACTGCCAAAATAAAGGAAACACCAACATAAAGTCTCTTAATAGGGTGTTGAGCCAGAACAGCTTCAATTTACCTTAGCATAAATTCTACAAGTGTCCTGAACTCTTTTGGAGGGATGCGACATCATTCTTCCACGAGAAATTACATTATTTGGTGTTTTGTTGATAGTGGTGGAAAACGCTCAAGAATATCCCATAAGTATTCAATTGGGTCAAGATCTGGTCACTGAGACGACCATGGCATATGGTTTACATCGTTTTCATGCTCATCAAACCATTCAGTGACCACTCGTGCCCTGTGGATGGGGGCATTGTCATCCTATGGGGGGCATAGCCATGGTAGCAAAAATAATAGCCTGCCCAGCATTTGTATACATGACCCTAAGCATGATGGAATGTTAATTGCTTAATTAACGAACCACACCTGTGTGGAAGCACCTGCTATCAATATAATTCGTATCCATCATTTACTCAAGTGTTTCCATTATTTTGGCAGTTACCTGTACTGATCAAAGTCATGCCACTTTCAATGTGTATGATGTAAGCTCAGCTGTATGTTTCACTAACAACAATAATGCATAACACTGAATCATATTACACAGATTCATAGGCAATTGTACATGAGAATAATGAAATTGTATATGGTGCCAAAGAAGTGGGATGCTTGACTTTATTTCACCAGAGTAAGAGGATGTTTGTTAAGTGCATTTCTGTGAATTGCCCTTTAGGCAATAGAAAAGTAATCTATTGAGAAATAAACAACATCTGTATTGTACAAAATAATAAGACTGATATGACTGTAAACAGACAAATCATATACACTGATATGAAACACACACACACATATAACACAAGTCATTTCAACTCCAGAGTAGGCTCAGTTATTGTGGTTGGGATCTGGGGATACATGATCACAAACACTACCATGGAAATTAATCAAATGATAAATCCCACTGGCCAACAGCAGTTTGAACGTAATTTCCATGTAATTTCAACCCCAAAAATGTATGTGTTGATGTTGAATCAACGTGGAAAACTGATTGGATTTGCAAAAAGTAATCAATGTAAGGGCATTTCGTATTTTTTTCACCCAACTCTTCACCTAAATCCAATGACACAGTGACATTTGTTGCTGACTTCACGTTGAATTCACATTAGTTGACAACTCAACCACATTTAAATCATAACTAGACGTTGAACTGACGTCTGTGCCCAGTGTACTCATAAAATATTCAAAAAACAGTTACATAATGTGACCATCAGGTAGCAATATCCACAACCTCCTGTAAAGGTTTGTTTGTGAACCAATTTATTTTCATCCGATCTAAAATACCATCAGTGTTGCATCCAAAACCTCCAACATCGAAATAAAACTGGACAAACTTATACACAGAACATCACACACACACTCTCAGAGCATGTAGCTTTCTATATGTCCTTAGAATCTAGATGTTCGAGTGCAGGAGGGATAAAGTGAAGAAAGTTCTCCACATCCTCCTTCTCCTCCTTCCTTGTCCTCTTCATCTTCCTCCCCCCTCCCCACCTCATTCATTCACCAGGCCTCTTCATTTGTTCACTTGCTCCAGAACTTCAATCAGTGGTTCCCACTATTTGCTGATGTTTGCCTCTACCACTTCTTCATTCATGACCTTCATCCCTATCCTCCTGACTGATGGTTTCCTGGCCTCCTGCCCTCCTTCCCTTGGCTCGTCCCCTTAGCTCGTTGACTCGTTGCTCTTGCTCTCTCCCAGTAGCCAGTAGGTGGTCATTTTCCCCTTCCCCTTCATCTCCACGTCTCCTCTCAGCTCCAGCTGGAAGCAGTTGAACTCCTGCAGGACGTCACGCGTGGCCGCAGACACATGGATCTTCAGCGCTGTGAGGGAGAGAAGGTGAGGGGAGCAATCATTCATCAATCAATTAACTATCACAGAGATATAAAAACCAGCGGGACTGTGGAACTTGAATCCCTGATTTAAAACCCACATGTTGTATGACTACTCGGCGGCTTACCTTCTCCATTGGACTCCAGTCGTGAAGAGGTGTTGACTGTGTCTCCAAACAGACAGTACCGTGGCATCTTCAGCCCCACCACTCCTGCACACACCGGGCCTGAATATAGAGTGGAGTGAATGGGTCAATCACACAACTGAAATTGGTATATCATCACTGTGTCTGTTAGTATGTGACCATCGCGTGCCGCTCACCGCTGTGGATGCCGATACGCAGTTTGAGCTGCTGGTCAGGCCGGTGGCGTATTTTAAAGGTGCGTACAGCATTGAGCAGAGCCAGGGCCATGCGGGCGATCTCTCGGCCGTGTAGCTTCCCGTTCCTCACTGGCAGGCCGGACACCACCATGTAGGCATCGCCGATGGTCTCCACCTGGGGGCGCCACAGAGACAGCAGGGGCAGGGAGGTCAGTGTGTGTCCTAATGGAGCATCTCAATAGAGGCTTCCTCTCCTCTTATCCTTTCCTTCATCTGCACATTGATGAGAAATATAATGTTACCTTGTAAACATCAAAGTTGTCAATGATGGCATCGAAACAGGTGTAGAGGTCATTGAGCAGGGTCACAACCTAAAGGGGCAAAACAACTTTAGAGCAGAATGGGAATTGTTGGGTATGACTATGGCCTCCCTTGTAAGGTCTACCTTTGTAACTTGTCACACTGTGGGAGTAGTGTCACAATGTGCTCGTGCTCTCTCACCTGCATTGGTGTGCTCTCAGCTGATATGGCTGTGAAGCCCACAATGTCACTGAAGTAGATGGTGACTGAATCAAAGGCCTCGGCCTGCACCGTCTCCCCTCTCTTTAGCTGCTCCGCCACTGAACTGCAGGTACAGACGGTAACATTACGCACTGTGTGTGTTTGTGTGTGTGTATAGCATTGACTTACTGTGTGTGTGTTTGTGTGTGTGTGTGTTTGTGTATAGCATTGACTCACTGTGGTAGTATCTGGTAGAGCAGAGCCTCAGCCTTGCGTTTCTCCTCGTGGTAGGCCTGGGTTCTCTCCTCCACCAGCTCCTCCAGGTTGTTAGCATACTGCTCCATACGGGACAGCAGGTTATCCAGGATGTTAGTGCTGCACTCCCTACACACACACACATACACGCACACGCACACACACACACACACACGCACACGCACAGATATAGTCATACTCTTTTTTTGGAGTGGCTCAGTTGGTAGAGCATGGCGCTTGCAACGCCAGAGTTGTGGGTTCGATTCCCACGGGGGGCCAGTATGAAAAATGTATGCACTCACTAACTGTAAGCCGCTCTGGATAAGAGCGTCTGCTAAATGACTAAAAGGTAAATGTAAAATGAGACCCACAGACATTAATGACATCAACGAACACTCACTCACTCTCCCCACTTCCACCCCCCTACACCCACCTGTTCTGTTTGCGCAGCAGCAGTTTAATGTGGTTGAACTCGGGCCTCTCTGTGGGCTCCTCTGCCCAGCAGCGCTGCATGAGTTGGCCCAGCTCCTGGCTGTGGATCTGAGGGTTGACTGCAGGCCGCAGGCATGGCCACTCACCCAGAGCCACCCGGTCCATGATTTCTAGAGGAAGAAGGGGAGTGTACAAAACATTATGCTCTTTCCATGACATAGACTGACCAGGTGAATCCCGTATTGATGTCACTTGTTAAATCCACTTCAAAATCAGTGTAGATGAAGGGGAGGAGACAGGTTAAAGAAGGATTTTTAAGCCTTGAGACAATTGAGACATGGATTGTGTATGCGTGCCATTCAGAGGGTGAATGGGCAAGACAAAATATTTAAGTGCCTTTGAACAGGGTATGGTAGTAGGTGCAAGGAGCACCGGTTTGTGTCAAGAACTGCAGCGCTGCTGTGTTTTTCACGCTCAACAGTTTCCCGTGTGTATCAAGAATGGTCCACCACTCAAAGGACATCCAGCTAACTTGAAACAACTGTGGGAAGCATTGGAGTCAAGATGGGCTAGCATCCCTGTGGAACGCTTTCGACGCCTTGTAGAGTCCATGCCCCGACGAATTGAGGCTCAATATTAGGAAGGAGTTCTTAATATTTTCAGTGTATAAAGCATTCCTATAGATGGTGAAATGTCATATTTTCTATCTAGTGTCATTCCTTCCGCTTTCATCTTCTCAGAGATTCCAGTCCAATTTCCTTTCCATTGTGTTCATATCTATGCTTTCACAATCTTTCCATTATCTCTCCCTCCCAATTTATTCTATCCTCTCGTTCACACTTTTATAATTTCTCACCCTCTTCCCCTATTTCTGCCCTCACTCAGAAAAAAATTAAGCATGCAAGCACATGCACGCACACACACACACACGCACGCACACACACACACCCCCCTCGGGCACATCGTGGGGACGAGGCTGTGCTGTCCACGTCGCTCCAAAACGTCTGAAACAACAAAGTCACAGGCATGACATCTTAGTCATATAGCACACACTTTTGATGGAACAAAAATGAATTGACTAACGGAGCAGAGATGGAGCTTTTCCACACCTCCTCTGCAGTCTCATCCTCCTCATCCTCATCGGGGCAGTACTCTTCATCAGAGGAGTCCTCCTCCTCCTCCAGAGGGATGTCAACAAACTGAGGGGGCTGGGGAGAAAGTAGGGCGCGAGATGAAAGTGGGAAAGAGCGAAACAGAGATAGACAAAGCAACAGAGACTACACACAATAGTGAGGAGTAATAAAGGACTTTGCTCACAGAAAATATTTGACATGACACTAGCGCTATGTGTGACAGGGACATACCTTCACTTCAAGGGCCCTTTTGATAGGAGAAATATTCCAGGTGGGGATGCCCTGCAAGAGAAGAGGAAGCCACTTTAGACTATTGAGATGCACCCAGGAAAAAATATTAAAAGGTTGCTGCAAGTTGTGTTACTGGACACTCACCACCCCCTTTTCTACCACCTCCTTCAGTCTGGAGCGGGTCATCTTGGGCTCCTGAGGGAAGCAAATAGAAGATAAAAACAACATTGAATTCAGGAAGAGGAGAGAGAAATTATTTAAAACATGCAACTCCCAAGTGATATTAGCAACCAATTTCTGAGTTGTACTGTCAGTATTCCTTGCTGTAAATTGACACTCACAAATAGGGGTAGGTCCTGCGTCTCCTGGATGGCTGCTTTCATCATGGCCACTACATGCTCGTTGGTTATCACCTCCTGAGGGCAACATTCACAAGTGTCAGTCAAACATTTTCAACACTAACATTAGTACTTGGCAGTTAGCATTAACCCCTCTTTTGCCTGGATTGAGACTCAAGCTAACTCACGTGGAGGATGGTCCGGACATTGACCGAGGTCAAGTTGTGTTGGTGTGACTTCCTCTCCAGATCCATATCCAGCTGCTCAAACTCATCCTCCTCGCTGTCACTGGATGAATCTTCCGACGACCTTTTTCCATCCACAGAGTGTCCCTCATCCTGCCCATTGTCTAAAGCGCTCTTCATTTTTGAGCTGCTCTTCCTCGTCATCAGCCTCTGGCCCCCACAATCCTCTCCATCTTCAGACAGAAGTAAGTAATGAATTTGTGCACATCAAAACAGAAACATGAAATCCAATTCTCATACACTACAAATCTGATTCAGTGTTTCCAAAATGGTGGGTATGTCCACTTCCTATAGAGCAGGGATGAGCAACTTTGATGGGGGTGGGGGCCACAAAAAAATCTGAACTCCTCATGAGGGGCTGCAGTGGCTCGCGGGTCTGCGTACCAACATCCATACCCACACATGCAGTCAGAGCAGGCCCTAGCCTTTTGGGGACACTAAGTGACATTTTGTTGGGAGCAAAACATTTTAGCGGCCCCCCACTTGACAGCGGAGAGAGCTAATTTCCTGCAATTCCACACATTTTGCCAAGGGGTGTGAAAGCATTTTGCCAAGGGGTTTGAAAGCAAGTTTGCTGCAATTCTACATATTTTGTCATGGGGCGGAGAGAAGATTGAGCAATTTAATAACTCATTTCATGCAATTTTTAAAAAAATGCCATGGGGCAGAGAACAATTTGCAGTTTTATAGCTAATTTCCTGCAATTTCCCCAGGTTGTTAATTTGACCATTACATTTTTGTCATTTAGCAGACGCTCTTATCCAGAGTGCATATATATATATTTTATTTCATACTGCCCCTCCCCCGTAGCGCCATGCTCTACCAACTGAGCTACAGGAGGCCCATGATTACTACAAGTTTAGATAGCTGGCTAGAATAACTTACCAGTCTAAAAAATTTTTGCTGACATGGGCTAATTGAGGGACTGTCAGTGACTGACATAACAAGAGAAATACTGCTGATGCACAACCAAATTTCGAAAGGGCAACATGTGTATTCTACTATTCAAAATAAAATGTTTGGGGGGGGGTTGTTTTTGGAAATTGGTCTTGTCTATTTGGCGTGTCACAAGAAGCAGAGTTGAGAAGCTCACCTAAGGTGATTACCAGGCCCAGTCCTGTGTCCTCTTCCTCTGCCTCGAAGGGGCTGGGAGATCGCTGACAATCCTCCCCATTCATAAGCTGACCTGCAGCAGACACAAAACAAACAAAGATTTAACAATGAGAAATTCCCCACCAACCAGCCAAGTACAGGTATTCAGACTGATGAATACTCCATGAGATAGGAGTTGATCACATTCCCACCACCGAAGCATGTAAAACCAATGAAATTCCCCTGCACACAAACTCCCACATCCCTTCATATCTCCGCAACACACACTATGTGTTACTTGTCATTCCTCCCTCTAGTTCTCCATTCCCCCTTCCCTTTCTCATCTCTCCATACCTGAAGCAACAGGCTTCTGCTTGAACCTGGGAGAGTTCCTCCTTGGTGACAGCCCATCTGGGACCGTCATCCCAGAGCCCTTTCCCTTAGCTGGGGTGGGTATGGAGATATGACTGTTAACAGAGAGAGTGCAGAGTGGACCACCATTGGAGATCTGGGGGGCACAAGTTGTCTCATCCCTCTTTAAGGCTTTAGAACGCATGGGCCGTGGTTCTGGGGTGCTCGATTTGCGTTTCTGGCCTTTCATGCTTCGAGGCCTGAAAGAACACCACAACAGCTTAACGTTACAGTTACATGAGGGGGTCTAACGTTAGCAGACTGTAAAATGTACTTTGTTATAGAATAAGACAATAGGATGAAACATTTGCAGTAGTTACTAGCGAGACAAAATTAATATAGCCGAGTAAGACAGCTAGCTGTGTCTCATTTGTGTGCAAATCCAAGCTACTATCTAGTTAGCTGTTATTAGCTAGCCAAGTTAGCAGGCTAGTTGTGCCACTTTCTCGGTTGCGCTGAGGTTAGAGTATAAAAAGCACAACCAAGTCAACACAGATATATAAAACATTTCTTAGTAGCTAAAATAATCTTATGATACAAGTCACGCTAATGACCCTGATGTAGTTGTTTGGTAACGTTAGTTAGCTTGTGTTGTTGTTATTAGCTTGCTATCTAACGACTTATATTTGTGAACAAGTAACCTTGTGTGTTTGTGTGTCTCGAAACTGGACGCCCGACTTTTCTAGGTTGTCAGTACATTGACCTTTCAAATGTAGTAACTTTATTGGTATCACTTACCCGCAAATCGGCATTTCGTGCCATGAGAAGCTAGCGAGCTAAGCAAATCTTTACAGCGCCCTTTCCCGCGTGTCACACATGAATCCATCCCCAGTTAATTTTCCAATAGCGTTACAGATCCTACCTCAAGTACCGTAGGCCTGCTATCGGCAGTGAAATGGTTGTGGTATGCTATTCAGTTCACGTTGGTTCAGCATCCTACAGTAAATGTTTGTGTTATTAACCACACACAATCTTTCAAGTTGTTTTCTTACAGTTGTGGTTTTCTTACAGTTGTGGTTTTTATGGATGGAGGAAACATTAACAATTGCGCACATGCACACACACGCACTTAGATTATTTATTAGATTATTTGTCATGGTTGTTTGTTAAAAAAAAAGAAGAAGAAAAAAAACACCCCAAAACATTACTCTATTTATGTTATTTATTTGGAGGGATCTGGATAATCTTGCACCTTGATATCTGAAACCAACCATATGACAGCAAAACTGCGAGCTACTAGGAATGGATGCTCCAAAAATCTATCTATGCGCACCTCGATTATGATGCATCGTTCCAGAATCTTTGGAGAAGCACAAACAAAGTATATGAATATAGAATAAACATAGCTACGGATCAAACTTAAAATAACTGCTTTTATCAGCAAACTTCCATTGAAAGCTTTTTTTTTTTATTAAATATTCTACATATGAATGCATGAAATGGAAACTGTGAGTATTATTATTGTATTCTTTACAATAAACACGTTTAAGCTACTTTTATCCTAAAATGTTAGTCAAAGTGGACTGGTTTTGCCTGTTAAAGCCATTCTAAAGAAGTGCTTTATAATGTTCAGTACTGGTCAAAGTTCACCCTCAGCCTTCCAAATCAAGATATTAATGTATTTAGTGTCAATTCAACTTGTTTGTAAACTCAGAATATGCTCTCTCCAATTTACAGATATCCATAGCATACAAGTCAGGGAACCCCAGGCTCCAAAGTGACAGAGGCCTAGAGGTCAAGTTTCTGGTCTCCAGGGGTAACAGCGAAGCCACACCTCCATCTTTTGGCTCAAAGGGAAAAGCCGCTCACAGCGCTACTGCTGACCTGTACCACCCCCGAAAGCCCCAAAAGGCTAAAGTCCTATATGAGTCCATCCTGCTTGTTGACCCCAGTAACCCCAATAAAATCAGGATGATCCTGAGGACGATTGGCTGCCCCTTGACAGAGAAGCAGCTGAACAACATAAAAAAGAAAGAAATTAAAAGATTGGAAGATATCAAAAAGAAAGAAATGAAAAGAAAGGAGATGGAAAAGAAATGGAGCCAGCTGCAGAGACCTAAATGGATCCTCAAGCTCATCAAATTGCGACAGGGGACAAAACCCGCCCATGGCAGCAGTGGACTGAAGACAACAGCCAGCCAGAGTGTCCGTACATCAGATAAGGCGGCTAGCAACAAGGGGCAAAAGAGAACAGCCAGCCAGATGGAAGGAGAAAGAACATGTACCTTAGAGGCATCTGGAAGGGGACCGAAAAGAGCAGACAGCCAGCTGGAACGAGTAGAACTCAACTCATCCAAAAGCTTCTTCAATATCCCTCCCAGCCAGAAGAAATTGAGAGTCATTGATATTTACTCATATGTATTTGCACCCAGCCACATAGCCGATCACACATATGCACGCAAGAATAGTTCTTAACTTGAAGATTGCAACAAATAAAGTTGGTAACAAAAACTTGACATAACAGTCATTAGTTTTGATTCACTATTCTTAGCAACAACAGCCAGAGAGAGCTGCCCATTGGACATGTAACGTAGTAATGTAACCATCCTAGAGCTATACTGCTGATAAAATCTTCAATGCTTGATATAATAATAATATGCCATTTAGCAGACTTACAGTCATGTGTGCATACATTTTTTCTACGTATGGGTGGTCCCGGGGATTGAACCCACTACCCTGGCGTTACAAGCGCCATGCTCTACCAATTGAGCTACAGAGGACCACCTAGTTAGGTTTTGTTTGTGCTCTATAAACCATTAATCAACACGATTAATGGTTGAACGTTTTCGTAATCTTTTAGCACTTATAAAATAATGGTTTATGACAGTGTCATTGATGATTTGAATGCACAGGGGTGCTTATAAAGTTAACTTCAGTATGGCAAGGGCATCTGTTAGACAACCCCGTGGGAGGGGTCAGTTCAGATGTTGACTGACTGAAAAAGACACAGTTTATTGACGTCAGGAAGTAGGTGATAGTTCATGGGAACCATTGAGGCATGTGATATACCTGTAATTTAAATATATGGGCACTGCTTTATCTGTCACTTCAGAAGCATATCTCCGAGAAATTGGACACTCCTTCATTCCTTGTCTAGTCTGCAGTCGAATATGGTCCTCAAGTCTTACACTAAATCAACAGAAAAAAAAAGATTAGCAAGTGTAAAACAGTGGCATTCTCTTCTCCAAACGATAAGCTACAGCAGGCCAACAGTGAGGTCTACTGGCTTCGTTAACGCCGTCTGAATGTGCGTAAAAGTGGATGTGCATAAAAGTTGATGTGCGTAAAAGTAATCGGATCCCATTCAGAAAAATCGGAAATGTCAACGCAACTGCGACTCCAACCGACCCAGACGGCTGCAAAGACAAAACATATATATTTAAAGGACATGGTGATGACACCTGACCGCATCCCAAAGTTTACCATTCCGCCCCTGGGACAGGCGCGCCACGCACGATGTCTGCAAACTCCTAGGGACCGGAAAGGATGCGCGCTGGTCTACCCACGTCGCTATACAATTCCACTGTTGCCGCGCTCCACATCTGTCTTCTGTCGAGCACTGAATCACGACGGTCCTATCCCGGAGCATCAATACATGGTAAGAGAAGATTTGGTGGATCCAACGACACGGGCGGCAATGTCTCTTCCGCATTTACCCAAAATCACAACGCCATATGGCTTCCTCACTCTGGGCGAAAGCCCCTGCGTCCGAAGAAGGGAGTCATTATTTTTCAAAGATGACTTGACACAGCCTTGCATGATCAACGGGACACAATGGGCCAGCACACCCTCGTCGACTAAAACTCAGACCCAAAGCCCTCTATCAGATTTTTTAAACATCCCTGGCGCAAGGAGGATAGCGCACTCCTTTTCGTACAACGCGGCGTCAACTCACCGTTTCGCCTCAAGTCAGTCGGAGAACGATCCACATTCTGCGCATCTCTGTCTGGACACTGATCATCCCGGATCTCTGCCACTGGGTTCCCGGTGGAATAGACAAATAAAGCGACTATTCAAGAAGCGCCTGGCTTCAGTTCGGACAATGTACCGCAGTCAGCGGTCGGCGAAAAGAGACGCTCCATTTGTGCAGAGCGACAACATTGTGGGGACAGGGATCCAGGCGTCAGACTGTTGATGTGCCACATAAGCGAAATTGCCACCGGGGATGCCCCCAATATCAGAACAGGTCGATTCGTCGTCCTCGTGTGGGCATATACCGGTCATTAAAATTATTCATGCCAATAGACCACTGATTGGCCAACTCATCCTCCTCAGGGGGAAATAGCAAGTATTTAGGAAACAGTCTGTTTGAGATATAAGTTTGAGGTGGGTTTTTGAAGTGTTTTTTTTCTTCTCAAATGTATGCTTTGGCCACAAATACAAGTATAGGAGTCAACAACATTATTTGGGTATGAGTATTATTTGGGTATGAGGCTTCCACTTATACTGTGTTTTCAAAACACCCCTCCATATACCCCTCAAGAGAGGCATAGTAAGTCATGTCAAACTTTGTAGAATTGCAGGAAATTCGTTTTTAAAAGTCGCCCATGATGTGCCATATGAGATATTACAGTCAAATTAAATAATAATGCTGTTCTTTCAATCCACAACATTGTCCAGGGTTCCCAGATACATTTCACAAACATTTGAACACACTGTTCAGTATACTGTCCTACTATATGGCCTCTTTTCCTTCTGTGCAAACTTACCCATGCTCTTGACTTGAAGAAATGAATGCATTAAAAATATATATATTTTTACATGGTCTATTTGAGTTTTTACCCCAATAAATATGACAGTTGAAATGAGTCAAACAACAAGCAAGCTCAATGAAATAGAGTAAAATAATGTTTAGGTACTGTATTTCAAAGCTACAATAGAAACAGTTATATACATTTTCTACTTCACTCAAGCACTTGATGTTACAGAGATCAAACACATACTTCACAGGCTTCAAGTCTCATTAGATAACGACTACATTACCTTATGATGGATGACAGGTTACAGTTTAAGGCTTATCCTAATATCCACCTTTGGGCTATGATCTAAAGGAAAGGGTTACATTTGATCCTTGGGGAGAGAGATTAGTCAGTCCGAGATGATTGACTGAGAAAGAGAATAGAGGGAGAGAGACAGGGAGAAAGAACGCTAAACTACAGTATTGCTCATTTTGTCTAGGCTGCCCTGGATTAGAGGAGGGTTTAATTAAGTAATCTAAAGATAATTGATAGTGAAAGTGGGGATCAGATATAGTTTAAATGACATTCGGTAAGTGATGTAAGAGTTTGGTGGAGAAAACATACCTGTTAAAGACTTGTAAAGGTGGCTGATTTTTTTACCCTCCTCTCACACACGCTCTGAATAGTGAATACACTTACATACACGCTACCACTGATAGGGACACACAGAACTAAAACAGCCACTAATACACATATACCATATTTACTGATTCAAACCGAAAAACACGAGGAGAAAATACATGTCGACAGGCTGATATATGAGGTCTTACAGACATTATTGATCTGTTCAACACTTCTGAACAGATGAACACTGCTGGCTTGATACGCAAAAAAACAATACCATTCTCCATTAATCTCAAACTCAAAGCTTACTGTGAACACTAAACCAAAATATGGCACTTTATACACATCTACCCCAGAATTCATTTAGTCCTTTCGACACGGTTTGTTATTGCAAAGTTATAGAGGTTCTCAGTGTGTACCATTTCTAAGAGTTTCCTGGTGACCTCTTCATTTTATTCCAGGGGTGTTTTCAGAGTAGCAGTTCAGACAAATGCATTGAGGAAATCAGGAGCCTGTGTGTCCAGCTGTCCATCCACAATTTTCATAAAGCTTGCCTCTGTCAAGAGCCTGTCTTTCCAGCAGAAAACAGTTACCAGTCTTCAATTTCTGTTCAATACAGGTAACTGCCAAAATAAAGGAAACACCAACATAAAGTCTCTTAATAGGGTGTTGAGCCAGAACAGCTTCAATTTACCTTAGCATAAATTCTACAAGTGTCCTGAACTCTTATGGAGGGATGCGACATCATTCTTCCACGAGAAATTACATTATTTGGTGTTTTGTTGATAGTGGTGGAAAACGCTCAAGAATATCCCATAAGTATTCAATTGGGTCAAGATCTGGTCACTGAGACGACCATGGCATATGGTTTACATCGTTTTCATGCTCATCAAACCATTCAGTGACCACTCGTGCCCTGTGGATGGGGGCATTGTCATCCTATGGGGGGCATAGCCATGGTAGCAAAAATAATAGCCTGCCCAGCATTTGTATACATGACCCTAAGCATGATGGAATGTTAATTGCTTAATTAACGAACCACACCTGTGTGGAAGCACCTGTTATCAATATAATTCGTATCCATCATTTACTCAAGTGTTTCCATTATTTTGGCAGTTACCTGTACTGATCAAAGTCATGCCACTTTCAATGTGTATGATGTAAGCTCAGCTGTATGTTTCACTAACAACAATAATGCATAACACTGAATCATATTACACAGATTCATAGGCAATTGTACATGAGAATAATGAAATTGTATATGGTGCCAAAGAAGTGGGATGCTTGACTTTATTTCACCAGAGTAAGAGGATGTTTGTTAAGTGCATTTCTGTGAATTGCCCTTTAGGCAATAGAAAAGTAATCTATTGAGAAATAAACAACATCTGTATTGTACAAAATAATAAGACTGATATGACTGTAAACAGACAAATCATATACACTGATATGAAACACACACACACATATAACACAAGTCATTTCAACTCCAGAGTAGGCTCAGTTATTGTGGTTGGGATCTGGGGATACATGATCACAAACACTACCATGGAAATTAATCAAATGATAAATCCCACTGGCCAACAGCAGTTTGAACGTAATTTCCATGTAATTTCAACCCCAAAAATGTATGTGTTGATGTTGAATCAACGTGGAAAACTGATTGGATTTGCAAAAAGTAATCAATGTAAGGGCATTTCGTATTTTTTTCACCCAACTCTTCACCTAAATCCAATGACACAGTGACATTTGTTGCTGACTTCACGTTGAATTCACATTAGTTGACAACTCAACCACATTTAAATCATAACTAGACGTTGAACTGACGTCTGTGCCCAGTGTACTCATAAAATATTCAAAAAACAGTTACATAATGTGACCATCAGGTAGCAATATCCACAACCTCCTGTAAAGGTTTGTTTGTGAACCAATTTATTTTAATCCGATCTAAAATACCATCAGTGTTGCATCCAAAACCTCCAACATCGAAATAAAACTGGACAAACTTATACACAGAACATCACACACACACTCTCAGAGCATGTAGCTTTCTATATGTCCTTAGAATCTAGATGTTCGAGTGCAGGAGGGATAAAGTGAAGAAAGTTCTCCACATCCTCCTTCTCCTCCTTCCTTGTCCTCTTCATCTTCCTCCCCCCTCCCCACCTCATTCATTCACCAGGCCTCTTCATTTGTTCACTTGCTCCAGAACTTCAATCAGTGGTTCCCACTATTTGCTGATGTTTGCCTCTACCACTTCTTCATTCATGACCTTCATCCCTGTCACGGTTCAGACAGACGACCAGAGGACCACAATTGCGTCACACCAGAAAGTTTATTAAAACTTAAGGGAAAAGGGAAGTAGGGAGTGAATGAAGGCTCCAGGGGTAACAGGGATCCCGTCCAATGTGCTGGGTCTGTGCCCCCCCCAGTGGCAGCGATGCGTCCTATGAAGCCGGTGGTGGGTGGTCCAGAAGTCCTGGGGGGGGGAGACACAGACACAACAGGGCGGAATGAAACAAGGCAGCAGTACAGTTCAAGGGAAATCCAAAATACGTAGTAGCAAGGCAGAAGGCTGGTCAGAGTTACCGGGATTGAAGAGTAGTCAGGAGTCGTAATGGCAGAAGCAGGTCTGGATCTCCTGGGGCAGAAGAGTATCCAAAAATCAGGCAGGTCCGGGGTCACAAAACCAGGGTGAGCCAGAAGCGCGAGCAAACAGGTTCCGGGTGTGAGCTTTGCAGACGATCTGACACCGGAGAGCTGAAAGACAGGGCCTTAAATACTGGGAGAGGTAGTGGGTAATGCAGCGCAGCTGGCAGAGTAATTAGAGCAGAGCAGAGCAGGGACAGGTGGAGCTAGTTAGGCTGAGTAGAGAGAGTGGTGAGCAGAGTGGAAGAAAATTAAGGTGGTAACCCGGTGGAGTGAGAGGCTCATGACAGAACCCCCCCCCCAAGGGACGGCCCCAGAAGTCCCAAGAGCAACACCACGCCGGGCGGGAGGAGGGGAGCCGGAGGAGGGCTAGAACTCCTCCGAACGGTCCGAGTGAACGTCCTCATCCTCGGAGGAAGCCGGAGGGCCGTGGTCGGGAGATGGGACAGGTCCCGAGACAGGATCAGGCACAGGACAGGAAGCCGAGCGGGCAGGACGGTTAGGGACCCCTCTGGGGCGGCCCCTACGGATTGCAGGTTGATCAGGATGCCGTTGGTGGAAAGCGGTGATGAGAGTCCTATCCACAATCCGACTAGCTGGCACCCAGGTCCTTTCCTCAGGTCCATAGCCCTCCCAGTCAATGAGGTACTGGAGACCCCTACCCCTCCGTCTGGACCGAAGCAGGCGGCGGACGGTGTAAACCAGACCACCATCGACGAGCCGTGGAGGAGGAGGACAAGGCGCAGCAGGGACCAGCGGACTCTCATGGATGGGCTTAATCTTAGACACATGGAAAGTGGGGTGCACCCTCAGGGAATTAGGCAGTTGGAGCCGGACAGCAGTTGGGCTAATCACTCTTATGATAGGGAATGGGCCAATGAACCGAGGTGCCAGCTTCTGCGACTCCACCCTGAGTGGCAGGTTCTTCGATGACAACCACACCCTTTGACCAACATGGTAGGTGGGAGCAGGAATTCTCCGACGGTTGGCCCCGGTAGTGTAGCTGGCAACGGATCTGAGGAGTGTGGCTCGGGCTTGTGACCAGGTGCGGCGACATCGACGGGCAAAAGCAAGTGCAGATGGGCAAGTAACCTCCTCTTCCTGGCTGGCAAATAGAGGAGGCTGGTATCCATAAACACATTGGAAAGGGGACATACCGATGGCAGAGCAGGTCAGAGAATTGTGTGCGTACTCCACCCATGTCAATTGCTGCGACCAGGAGTGGGGGTTGCGTGAAGTCATGCATCGCAGTGCCTTCTCGAGCTCCTGATTAGCCCGCTCTGACTGCCCATTGGATTGGGGATGGAATCCGGAAGTCAGACTGACTGTGGCTCCCAGCAGGTGACAGAACTCCTTCCAAAAAGCGGAGGAGAATTGTGGACCACGGTCAGAAACTACATCCTTTGGCAGTCCGTGGATCCGGAAGACGTGTTCCAGGACCACCTGGGCGGTCTCCTTGGCGGTTGGGAGCTTGGGGAGGGGAATGAAGTGTGCCATCTTGCTGAAACGGTCAACTATGGTGAGAATGACGGTCATGCCACTTGAAGGGGGCAGCCCCGTGACAAAGTCAAGGGCGATGTGAGACCAGGGACGTCTGGGCACAGGCAGGGGCTGCAGCAATCCGGCTGGGGGCTGGCAGGACGACTTGTGTTGGTTGCAGATGGGGCAGGCTTGGACGAATTCCCGTACATCCTTCCTCAGAGAGGGCCACCAGAACCTCTGGGCGAGCAGGTTGTAAGTGCGGGTGGAGCCAGGGTGACAAGCTAGGCGGGAGTCATGTCCCCACTGAACGACCTGGGACCTCAGGTCTTCGGGGACAAAAAGGCGGTCAGCTGGGCAAGTGCTGGGACCTGGCTGGTTACGGAGAGCCTCCAGCACCTGTTCCTCAACAGCCCAGGTCAGAGCTGCAACGATGCAGGGACTTGGCAGAATCGACACAGGGTCCTTGGAGGGGGTGTCATCCTTCTGGAATTGACGGGAGAGGGCGTCTGGCTTGGTGTTGCGTGATCCAGGCCGGTATGACAGAGTGAAATTAAACCTGGTGAAGAACAGGGCCCAGCGGGACTGCCTGGAGTTCAACCGTTTGGCCGTGCGGATGTACTCCAAGTTCTTATGATCGGTCCAAACGAGAAATTGAATGGTGGACCCCTCCAGCCAGTGACGCCACTCCTCCAAGGCAAGCTTCACAGCCAGCAGCTCACGGTTCCCTATGTCGTAATTGCACTCAGAGGGGGACAACCGACGTGAGAAAAAGGCACAGGGATGGAGCTTCCTATCCTCCGCAGCCCACTGAGAAATCACAGCACCAACTCCCACATCCGAGGCGTCCACCTCCACAATGAATTGCCGGTCCACATCAGGCATCTGGAGGATGGGAGCGGAGGTGAACCTCACCTTGAGGGTACTGAAGGCTTTGTCGGCTGCTGGGGTCCAGGTGAAGGGTTGCTTGGTGCTGGTTAGAGCAGTGAGAGGGGCAGCAACGGTACTGTAGTTCCGGATAAACTTTCTATAGAAGTTAGCAAACCCCAGAAACTGTTGCAGCTTCTTTCTGTTCTCCGGAACTGGCCATGAAGTGACTGCTGATACTTTGGCAGGATCCATTTGGATACTTCCCTCTGCCACTATGTACCCCAGGAAGGCCACTGTCTTGACGTGAAACTCACATTTCTCTGCCTTGGCGTAGAGGGAATTCTCCAGAAGACGATGAAGGACTTGCTGGACATGGCGGGTGTGTTCAGACAGGTTTCTGGAGTAGATTAAGATGTCATCCAGGTAAACGAAGACAAACTTGTTTAACATGTCCCGCAGTACATCATTCACTAGAGCCTGGAACACAGCAGGAGCATTGGTGAGGCCAAAAGGCATAACCAGATACTCGTAGTGGCCTGTTGGTGTATTGAATGCGGTTTTCCATTCATCTCCCTCCCGGATCCGCACTAGGTGGTACGCGTTTCTGAGATCCAACTTGGTAAAAACAGTGGCTCCCTGGAGCAACTCAAAAGCAGAGGTGAGCAGAGGCAGAGGGTAACGATTTTTCACTGTGATGTCGTTGAGTCCCCTGTAGTCGATGCAGGGGCGAAGAGATCCGTCCTTCTTCCCCACAAAGAAGAAGCCAGCACCAGCAGGAGATGAAGATGAACGGATTAATCCTGCGGACAGAGAGCCATTGATGTAGTCCTCCATGGACTTTCTTTCAGGAGCAGACAACGAATAAAGACGACCCTTTGGAGGGGCTGTTCCAGGGAGGAGGTCGATGGCACAGTCGTACGGTCGGTGAGGGGGCAGAGATGTGGCTCTTGCTTTGTTAAACACCTCTCTGAGACCATGGTAGCATTCTGGGACATTGGAGAGGTCAGGAGCGGAGTTAGTAGGTACTGGCCGAGGGGGTAGTGCGGCAGCAAGCAGGCAGGTTCGGTGGCAGTCCTCTCCCCACTCCCTGATCACCCCGGTCACCCAGTCGAGCTGAGGGTTGTGCCGGCGGAGCCATGGGTAACCCAGGATGAGGGGTTGGCCTGGAGAGGGGAGCAGGTGAAACTGGATAGTTTCTTGATGGTTTCCGGACAGACCCATCGAGACCGGGGCCGTGACATGAGTGACCGATCCGAGTAAGTGTCCGTCCAGTGCCCGGGCAGGAATAGGAGGTGTCAAACGGAGGTTCTCCAGTCCCAGTTGGCGTGCCAGCTTGATGTCCATTATGTTGGCTTCGGCGCCAGAATCCACCAGAGCAGCCAGGGTGTGAGTTGAGTCAGAGAGGCGGAGGTGAACTTGCAGCAGGGGTTTGCGGTCGGAGGACTGGATGGTCATTGAACTCAACCGGACTCCCCCTATGCCCGGTGAGCTTCGGCCCTTTAAAGGGCAGGTTACCACACGATGTCCATCACCTCCACAATAGAGGCAGAGGTTTGAGGTGAAGCGGCGCTGGCGCTCTGCAGGAGTGAGAGAGGCTCGCCCAATCTCCATAGGCTCAGACTGATCAAGCTGACCTGGGTGAGTGGCAGTAGATGACAGGAGCCCAGTCGGATCTCTCCGAATGCCGGTAGTAGGTGGACCTTGGCGCCCCCTCTCACGACGACGGGTCTGTATCCTTCTGTCGATCCTGACAGTCAGTGCGATGGCTTCATCAAGAGTGGAAGGCAGTTCATGGGAGACCAACTCGTCCTTGATATAGTCAGCCAAACTATGGAAGAACGCGTCCACCAACGATGGTGTGTTCCAAGAACTTCGTCTAGCCAGGGTTCGGAAGTCGATGGAATGGTCTGCGACTGTACGTCTGCCTTGTCGAATACTGAACAGTTCACGAGACGCCTCTGCGGTTGGTGAATCCAGGTCAAACACCTTCAGCATCTCCTCAGCAAACAGGTCGAAGGTTGCACATGCGGGGGTTTGACGTTCGAACTCTGCTGTTCCCCAGAGTCGAGCTCGGCCCGTCAGGTGAGTGATGGCATACCCAACTTTAGCCCCCTCCGTGGCGAAGGTCCTTGGCTGCAAGGAGAACTGAAGTCGGCAGCTAGTCAGGAATGGCCGGACCTGGGTTGAATCGCCGTTGAACCGCTCGGGGTTTCCAATCTTGGGTTCCGGAGCAGCGGCTGCAATGACCGGGGCAGGTAACTCGGGGGCAGGGCTGGTGGGCAGACTGGCTGGGGTAAGGTTGGTGAGGAGTTGAATGATCATGGCGAGTTGTTGTTGCTGCTGCTGGAACTGCTGCTCATGCTCATCGGTTTCCATGTCGGGGAAAGTGTGCGCTGAGTCCATAATGGTCAGATCGTACTGTCACGGTTCAGACAGACGACCAGAGGACCACAATTGCGTCACACCAGAAAGTTTATTAAAACTTAAGGGAAAAGGGAAGTAGGGAGTGAATGAAGGCTCCAGGGGTAACAGGGATCCCGTCCAATGTGCTGGGTCTGTGCCCCCCCCAGTGGCAGCGATGCGTCCTATGAAGCCGGTGGTGGGTGGTCCAGAAGTCCTGGGGGGGGGGAGACACAGACACAACAGGGCGGAATGAAACAAGGCAGCAGTACAGTTCAAGGGAAATCCAAAATACGTAGTAGCAAGGCAGAAGGCTGGTCAGAGTTACCGGGATTGAAGAGTAGTCAGGAGTCGTAATGGCAGAAGCAGGTCTGGATCTCCTGGGGCAGAAGAGTATCCAAAAATCAGGCAGGTCCGGGGTCACAAAACCAGGGTGAGCCAGAAGCGCGAGCAAACAGGTTCCGGGTGTGAGCTTTGCAGACGATCTGACACCGGAGAGCTGAAAGACAGGGCCTTAAATACTGGGAGAGGTAGTGGGTAATGCAGCGCAGCTGGCAGAGTAATTAGAGCAGAGCAGAGCAGGGACAGGTGGAGCTAGTTAGGCTGAGTAGAGAGAGTGGTGAGCAGAGTGGAAGAAAATTAAGGTGGTAACCCGGTGGAGTGAGAGGCTCATGACACATCCCTATCCTCCTGACTGATGGTTTCCTGGCCTCCTGCCCTCCTTCCCTTGGCTCGTCCCCTTAGCTCGTTGACTCGTTGCTCTTGCTCTCTCCCAGTAGCCAGTAGGTGGTCATTTTCCCCTTCCCCTTCATCTCCACGTCTCCTCTCAGCTCCAGCTGGAAGCAGTTGAACTCCTGCAGGACGTCACGCGTGGCCGCAGACACATGGATCTTCAGCGCTGTGAGGGAGAGAAGGTGAGGGGAGCAATCATTCATCAATCAATTAACTATCACAGAGATATAAAAACCAGCGGGACTGTGGAACTTGAATCCCTGATTTAAAACCCACATGTTGTATGACTACTCGGCGGCTTACCTTCTCCATTGGACTCCAGTCGTGAAGAGGTGTTGACTGTGTCTCCAAACAGACAGTACCGTGGCATCTTCAGCCCCACCACTCCTGCACACACCGGGCCTGAATATAGAGTGGAGTGAATGGGTCAATCACACAACTGAAATTGGTATATCATCACTGTGTCTGTTAGTATGTGACCATCGCGTGCCGCTCACCGCTGTGGATGCCGATACGCAGTTTGAGCTGCTGGTCAGGCCGGTGGCGTATTTTAAAGGTGCGTACAGCATTGAGCAGAGCCAGGGCCATGCGGGCGATCTCTCGGCCGTGTAGCTTCCCGTTCCTCACTGGCAGGCCGGACACCACCATGTAGGCATCGCCGATGGTCTCCACCTGGGGGCGCCACAGAGACAGCAGGGGCAGGGAGGTCAGTGTGTGTCCTAATGGAGCATCTCAATAGAGGCTTCCTCTCCTCTTATCCTTTCCTTCATCTGCACATTGATGAGAAATATAATGTTACCTTGTAAACATCAAAGTTGTCAATGATGGCATCGAAACAGGTGTAGAGGTCATTGAGCAGGGTCACAACCTAAAGGGGCAAAACAACTTTAGAGCAGAATGGGAATTGTTGGGTATGACTATGGCCTCCCTTGTAAGGTCTACCTTTGTAACTTGTCACACTGTGGGAGTAGTGTCACAATGTGCTCGTGCTCTCTCACCTGCATTGGTGTGCTCTCAGCTGATATGGCTGTGAAGCCCACAATGTCACTGAAGTAGATGGTGACTGAATCAAAGGCCTCGGCCTGCACCGTCTCCCCTCTCTTTAGCTGCTCCGCCACTGAACTGCAGGTACAGACGGTAACATTACGCACTGTGTGTGTGTTTGTGTGTGTGTATAGCATTGACTTACTGTGTGTGTGTTTGTGTGTGTGTGTGTTTGTGTATAGCATTGACTCACTGTGGTAGTATCTGGTAGAGCAGAGCCTCAGCCTTGCGTTTCTCCTCGTGGTAGGCCTGGGTTCTCTCCTCCACCAGCTCCTCCAGGTTGTTAGCATACTGCTCCATACGGGACAGCAGGTTATCCAGGATGTTAGTGCTGCACTCCCTACACACACACACACATACACGCACACGCACACACACACACACACACGCACACGCACACACACGCACACACACAGATATAGTCATACTCTTTTTTTGGAGTAGCTCAGTTGGTAGAGCATGGCGCTTGCAACACCAGAGTTGTGGGTTCGATTCCCACGGGGGGCCAGTATGAAAAATGTATGCACTCACTAACTGTAAGCCGCTCTGGATAAGAGCGTCTGCTAAATGACTAAAAGGTAAATGTAAAATGAGACCCACAGACATTAATGACATCAACGAACACTCACTCACTCTCCCCACTTCCACCCCCCTACACCCACCTGTTCTGTTTGCGCAGCAGCAGTTTAATGTGGTTGAACTCGGGCCTCTCGGTGGGCTCCTCTGCCCAGCAGCGCTGCATGAGTTGGCCCAGCTCCTGGCTGTGGATCTGAGGGTTGACTGCAGGCCGCAGGCATGGCCACTCACCCAGAGCCACCCGGTCCATGATTTCTAGAGGAAGAAGGGGAGTGTACAAAACATTATGCTCTTTCCATGACATAGACTGACCAGGTGAATCCCGTATTGATGTCACTTGTTAAATCCACTTCAAAATCAGTGTAGATGAAGGGGAGGAGACAGGTTAAAGAAGGATTTTTAAGCCTTGAGACAATTGAGACATGGATTGTGTATGCGTGCCATTCAGAGGGTGAATGGGCAAGACAAAATATTTAAGTGCCTTTGAACAGGGTATGGTAGTAGGTGCAAGGAGCACCGGTTTGTGTCAAGAACTGCAGCGCTGCTGTGTTTTTCACGCTCAACAGTTTCCCGTGTGTATCAAGAATGGTCCACCACTCAAAGGACATCCAGCTAACTTGAAACAACTGTGGGAAGCATTGGAGTCAAGATGGGCTAGCATCCCTGTGGAACGCTTTCGACGCCTTGTAGAGTCCATGCCCCGACGAATTGAGGCTCAATATTAGGAAGGAGTTCTTAATATTTTCAGTGTATAAAGCATTCCTATAGATGGTGAAATGTCATATTTTCTATCTAGTGTCATTCCTTCCGCTTTCATCTTCTCAGAGATTCCAGTCCAATTTCCTTTCCATTGTGTTCATATCTATGCTTTCACAATCTTTCCATTATCTCTCCCTCCCAATTTATTCTATCCTCTCGTTCACACTTTTATAATTTCTCACCCTCTTCCCCTATTTCTGCCCTCACTCAGAAAAAAATTAAGCATGCAAGCACATGCACGCACACACACACACACGCACGCACACACACACACACCCCTCGGGCACATCGTGGGGACGAGGCTGTGCTGTCCACGTCGCTCCAAAACGTCTGAAACAACAAAGTCACAGGCATGACATCTTAGTCATATAGCACACACTTTTGATGGAACAAAAATGAATTGACTAACGGAGCAGAGATGGAGCTTTTCCACACCTCCTCTGCAGTCTCATCCTCCTCATCCTCATCGGGGCAGTACTCTTCATCAGAGGAGTCCTCCTCCTCCTCCAGAGGGATGTCAACAAACTGGGGGGGCTGGGGAGAAAGTAGGGCGTGAGATGAAAGTGGGAAAGAGCGAAACAGAGATAGACAAAGCAACAGAGACTACACACAATAGTGAGGAGTAATAAAGGACTTTGCTCACAGAAAATATTTGACATGACACTAGCGCTATGTGTGACAGGGACATACCTTCACTTCAAGGGCCCTTTTGATAGGAGAAATATTCCAGGTGGGGATGCCCTGCAAGAGAAGAGGAAGCCACTTTAGACTATTGAGATGCACCCAGGAAAAAATATTAAAAGGTTGCTGCAAGTTGTGTTACTGGACACTCACCACCCCCTTTTCTACCACCTCCTTCAGTCTGGAGCGGGTCATCTTGGGCTCCTGAGGGAAGCAAATAGAAGATAAAAACAACATTGAATTCAGGAAGAGGAGAGAGAAATTATTTAAAACATGCAACTCCCAAGTGATATTAGCAACCAATTTCTGAGTTGTACTGTCAGTATTACTTGCTGTAAGTTGACACTCACAAATAGGGGTAGGTCCTGCGTCTCCTGGATGGCTGCTTTCATCATGGCCACTACATGCTCGTTGGTTATCACCTCCTGAGGGCAACATTCACAAGTGTCAGTCAAACATTTTCAACACTAACATTAGTACTTGGCAGTTAGCATTAACCCCTCTTTTGCCTGGATTGAGACTCAAGCTAACTCACGTGGAGGATGGTCCGGACATTGACCGAGGTCAAGTTGTGTTGGTGTGACTTCCTCTCCAGATCCATATCCAGCTGCTCAAACTCATCCTCCTCGCTGTCACTGGATGAATCTTCCGACGACCTTTTTCCAGCCACAGAGTGTCCCTCATCCTGCCCATTGTCTAAAGCGCTCTTCATTTTTGAGCTGCTCTTCCTCGTCATCAGCCTCTGGCCCCCACAATACTCTCCATCTTCAGACAGAAGTAAGTAATGAATTTGTGCACATCAAAACAGAAACATGAAATCCAATTCTCATACACTACAAATCTGATTCAGTGTTTCCAAAATGGTGGGTATGTCCACTTCCTATAGAGCAGGGATGAGCAACTTTGATGGGGGTGGGGGCCACAAAAAAATCTGAACTCCTCATGAGGGGCTGCAGTGGCTCGCGGGTCTGCGTACCAACATCCATACCCACACATGCAGTCAGAGCAGGCCCTAGCCTTTTGGGGACACTAAGTGACATTTTGTTGGGAGCAAAACATTTTAGCGGCCCCCCACTTGACAGCGGAGAGAGCTAATTTCCTGCAATTCCACACATTTTGCCAAGGGGTGTGAAAGCATTTTGCCAAGGGGTTTGAAAGCAAGTTTGCTGCAATTCTACATATTTTGTCATGGGGCGGAGAGAAGATTGAGCAATTTAATAACTCATTTCATGCAATTTTTTAAAAAATGCCATGGGGCAGAGAACAATTTGCAGTTTTATAGCTAATTTCCTGCAATTTCCCCAGGTTGTTAATTTGACCATTACATTTTTGTCATTTAGCAGACGCTCTTATCCAGAGTGCATATATATATTTTTTTTTCTTCATACTGCCCCTCCCCCGTAGTGCCATGCTCTACCAACTGAGCTACAGGAGGCCCATGATTACTACAAGTTTAGATAGCTGGCTAGAATAACTTACCAGTCAAAAAATTTTTTGCTGACATGGGCTAATTGAGGGACTGTCAGTGACTGACATAACAAGAGAAATACTGCTGATGCACAACCAAATTTCGAAAGGGCAACATGTGTATTCTACTATTCAAAATAAAATGTTTGGGGGGGGGTTGTTTTTGGAAATTGGTCTTGTCTATTTGGCGTGTCACAAGAAGCAGAGTTGAGAAGCTCACCTAAGGTGATTACCAGGCCCAGTCCTGTGTCCTCTTCCTCTGCCTCGAAGGGGCTGGGAGATCGCTGACAATCCTCCCCATTCATAAGCTGACCTGCAGCAGACACAAAACAAACAAAGATTTAACAATGAGAAATTCCCCACCAACCAGCCAAGTACAGGTATTCAGACTGATGAATACTCCATGAGATAGGAGTTGATCACATTCCCACCACCGAAGCATGTAAAACCAATGAAATTCCCCTGCACACAAACTCCCACATCCCTTCATATCTCCGCAACACACACTATGTGTTACTTGTCATTCCTTCCTCTAGTTCTCCATTCCCCCTTCCCTTTCTCATCCCTCCATACCTGAAGCAACAGGCTTCTGCTTGAACCTGGGAGAGTTCCTCCTTGGTGACAGCCCATCTGGGACCGTCATCCCAGAGCCCTTTCCCTTAGCTGGGGTGGGTATGGAGATATGTCTGTTAACAGAGAGAGTGCAGAGTGGACCACCATTGGAGATCTGGGGGGCACAAGTTGTCTCATCCCTCTTTAAGGCTTTAGAACGCATGGGCCGTGGTTCTGGGGTGCTCGATTTGCGTTTCTGGCCTTTCATGCTTCGAGGCCTGAAAGAACACCACAACAGCTTAACGTTACAGTTACATGAGGGGGTCTAACGTTAGCAGACTGTAAAATGTACTTTGTTATAGAATAAGACAATAGGATGAAACATTTGCAGTAGTTACTAGCGAGACAAAATTAATATAGCCGAGTAAGACAGCTAGCTGTGTCTCATTTGTGTGCAAATCCAAGCTACTATCTAGTTAGCTGTTATTAGCTAGCCAAGTTAGCAGGCTAGTTGTGCCACTTTCTCGGTTGCGCTGAGGTTAGAGTATAAAAAGCACAACCAAGTCAACACAGATATATAAAACATTTCTTAGTAGCTAAAATAATCTTATGATACAAGTCACGCTAATGACCCTGATGTAGTTGTTTGGTAACGTTAGTTAGCTTGTGTTGTTGTTATTAGCTTGCTATCTAACGACTTATATTTGTGAACAAGTAACCTTGTGTGTTTGTGTGTCTCGAAACTGGACGCCCGACTTTTCTAGGATGTCAGTACATTGACCTTTCCAATGTAGTAACTTTATTGGTATCACTTACCCGCAAATCGGCATTTCGTGCCATGAGAAGCTAGCGAGCTAAGCAAATCTTTACAGCGCCCTTTCCCGCGTGTCACACATGAATCCATCCCCAGTTAATTTTCCAATAGCGTTACAGATCCTACCTCAAGTACGGTAGGCCTGCTATCGGCAGTGAAATGGTTGTGGTATGCCATTCAGTTCACGTTGGTTCAGCATCCTACAGTAAATGTTTGTGTTATTAACCACACACATCTTTCAAGTTGTTTTCTTACAGTTGTGGTTTTCTTACAGTTGTGGTTTTTATGGATGGAGGAAACATTAACAATTGCGCACATGCACACACACGCACTTAGATTATTTATTAGATTATTTGTCGTGGTTGTTTGTTAAAAAAAAGAAGAAGAAAAAAAATACCCCAAAACATTACTCTATTTATGTTATTTATTTGGAGGGATCTGGATAATCTTGCACCTTGATATCTGAAACCAACCATATGACAGTAAAGCTGCGAGCTACTAGGAATGGATGCTCCAAAAATCTATCTATGCGCACCTCGATTATGATGCATCGTTCCAGAATCCTTGGAGAAGCACCAACAAAGTATATGAATATAGAATAAACATAGCTACGGATGAAACTTAAAATAACTGCTTTTATCAGCAAACTTCCATTGAAAGCTTTTTTAAAAATTAAATTTTCTACATATGAATGCCTGAAATGGAAACTGTGAGTATTAGTATTGTATTCTTTACAATAAACACGTTTAAGCTACTTTTATCCTAAAATGTTAGTCAAAGTGGACTGGTTTTGCCTGTTAAAGCCATTCTAAAAAAGTGCTTTATAATGTTCAGTACTGGTCAAAGTTCACCCTCAGCCTTCCAAATCAAGATATTAATGTATTTAGTGTCAATTCAACTTGTTTGTAAACTCAGAATATGCTCTCTCCAATTTACAGATATCCATAGCATACAAGTCAGGGAACCCCAGGCTCCAAAGTGACAGAGGCCTAGAGGTCAAGTTTCTGGTCTCCAGGGGTAACAGCGAAGCCACACCTCCATCTTTTGGCTCAAAGGGAAAAGCCACTCACAGCGCTACTGCTGACCTGTACCACCCCCGAAAGCCCCAAAAGGCTAAAGTCCTATATGAGTCCATCCTGCTTGTTGACTCCAGTAACCCCAATGAAATCAGGATGATCCTGAGGAAGATTGGCTGCCCCTTGACAGAGAAGCAGCTGAACAACATAAAAAATAAAGAAATTAAAAGATTGGAAGATATCAAAAAGAAAGAAATGAAAAGAAAGGAGATGGAAAAGAAATGGAGCCAGCTGCAGAGGCCTAAATGGATCCTCAAGCTCATCAAGTTGCGACAGGGGACAAAACCCGCCCATGGCAGCAGTGGACTGAAGACAACAGCCAGCCAGAGTGTCCGTACATCAGATAAGGCGGCTAGCAACAAGGGGCAAAAGAGAACAGCCAGCCAGATGGAAGGAGAAAGAACATGTACCTTAGAGGCATCTGGAAGGGGACCGAAAAGAGCAGACAGCCAGCTGGAACGAGTAGAACTCAACTCATCCAAAAGCTTCTTCAATATCCCTCCCAGCCAGAAGAAGTTGAGAGTCATTGATATTTACTCATATGTATTTGCACCCAGCCACATAGCCGATCACACATATGCACGCAAGAATAGTTCTTAACTTGAAGATTGCAACAAATAAAGTTGGTAACAAAAACTTGACATAACAGTCATCAGTTTTGATTCACTATTCTTAGCAACAACAGCCAGAGAGAGCTGCCCATTGGACATGTAATGTAGTAATGTAACCATCCTAGAGCTATACTGCTGATAAAATCTTCAATGCTTGATATAATAATAATATGCCATTTAGCAGACTTACAGTCATGTGTGCATACTTTTTTTCTACGTATGGGTGGTGTCGGGGATTGAACCCACTACCCTGGCGTTACAAGCGCCATGCTCTACCAATTGAGCTACAGAGGACCACCTAGTTAGGTTTTGTTTGTGCTCTATAAACCATTAATCAACACGATTAATGGTTGAACGTTTTCGTAATCTTTTAGCACTTATAAAATAATGGTTTATGACAGTGTCATTGATGATTTGAATGCACAGGGGTGCTTATAAAGTTAACTTCAGTATGGCAAGGGCATCTGTTAGACAACCCCGTGGGAGGGGTCAGTTCAGATGTTGACTGACTGAAAAAGACACAGTTTATTGACGTCAGGAAGTAGGTGATAGTTCATGGGAACCATTGAGGCATGTGATATACCTGTAATTTAAATATATGGGCACTGCTTTATCTGTCACTTCAGAAGCATATCTCCGAGAAATTGGACACTCCTCCATTCCTTGTCTAGTCTGCAGTCGAATATGGTCCTCAAGTCTTACACTAAATCAACAGAAAAAAAAAGATTAGAAAGTGTAAAACAGTGGCATTCTCTTCTCCAAACGATAAGCTACAGCAGGCCAACAGTGAGGTCTACTGGCTTCGTTAACGCCGTCTGAATGTGCGTAAAAGTGGATGTGCATAAAAGTTGATGTGCGTAAAAGTAATCGGATCCCATTCAGAAAAATCGGAAATGTCAACGCAAATGCGACTCCAACCGACCCAGACGGCTGCAAAGACAAAACATATATATTTAAAGGACATGGTGATGACACCTGACCGCATCCCAAAGTTTACCATTCCGCCCCTGGGACAGGCGCGCCACGCACGATGTCTGCAAACTCCTAGGGACCGGAAAGGATGCGCGCTGGTCTACCCACGTCGCTATACAATTCCACTGTTGCCGCGCTCCACATCTGTCTTCTGTCGAGCACTGAATCACGACGGTCCTATCCCGGAGCATCAATACATGGTAAGAGAAGATTTGGTGGATCCAACGACACGGGCGGCAATGTCTCTTCCGCATTTACCCAAAATCACAACGCCATATGGCTTCCTCACTCTGGGCGAAAGCCCCTGCGTCCGAAGAAGGGAGTCATTATTTTTCAAAGATGACTTGACACAGCCTTGCATGATCAACGGGACACAATGGGCCAGCACACCCTCGTCGACTAAAACTCAGACCCAAAGCCCTCTATCAGATTTTTTAAACATCCCTGGCGCAAGGAGGATAGCGCACTCCTTTTCGTACAACGCGGCGTCAACTCACCGTTTCGCCTCAAGTCAGTCGGAGAACGATCCACATTCTGCGCATCTCTGTCTGGACACTGATCATCCCGGATCTCTGCCACTGGGTTCCCGGTGGAATAGACAAATAAAGCGACTATTCAAGAAGCGCCTGGCTTCAGTTCGGACAATGTACCGCAGTCAGCGGTCGGCGAAAAGAGACGCTCCATTTGTGCAGAGCGACAACATTGTGGGGACAAGGATCCAGGCGTCAGACTGTTGATGTGCCACATAAGCGAAATTGCCACCGGGGATGCCCCCAATATCAGAACAGGTCGATTCGTCGTCCTCGTGTGGGCATATACCGGTCATTAAAATTATTCATGCCAATAGACCACTGATTGGCCAACTCATCCTCCTCAGGGGGAAATAGCAAGTATTTAGGAAACAGTCTGTTTGAGATATAAGTTTGAGGTGGGTTTTTGAAGTGTTTTTTTTCTTCTCAAATGTATGCTTTGGCCACAAATACAAGTATAGGAGTCAACAACATTATTTGGGTATGAGTATTATTTGGGTATGAGGCTTCCACTTATACTGTGTTTTCAAAACACCCCTCCATATACCCCTCAAGAGAGGCATAGTAAGTCATGTCAAACTTTGTAGAATTGCAGGAAATTAGTTTTTAAAAGTCGCCCATGATGTGCCATATGAGATATTACAGTCAAATTAAATAATAATGCTGTTCTTTCAATCCACAACATTGTCCAGGGTTCCCAGATACATTTCACAAACATTTGAACACACTGTTCAGTATACTGTCCTACTATATGGCCTCTTTTCCTTCTGTGCAAACTTACCCATGCTCTTGACTTGAAGAAATGAATGCATTAAAAATATATATATTTTTACATGGTCTATTTGAGTTTTTACCCCAATAAATATGACAGTTGAAATGAGTCAAACAACAAGCAAGCTCAATGAAATAGAGTAAAATAATGTTTAGGTACTGTATTTCAAAGCTACAATAGAAACAGTTATATACATTTTCTACTTCACTCAAGCACTTGATGTTACAGAGATCAAACACATACTTCACAGGCTTCAAGTCTCATTAGATAACGACTACATTACCTTATGATGGATGACAGGTTACAGTTTAAGGCTTATCCTAATATCCACCTTTGGGCTATGATCTAAAGGAAAGGGTTACATTTGATCCTTGGGGAGAGAGATTAGTCAGTCCGAGATGATTGACTGAGAAAGAGAATAGAGGGAGAGAGACAGGGAGAAAGAACGCTAAACTACAGTATTGCTCATTTTGTCTAGGCTGCCCTGGATTAGAGGAGGGTTTAATTAAGTAATCTAAAGATAATTGATAGTGAAAGTGGGGATCAGATATAGTTTAAATGACATTCGGTAAGTGATGTAAGAGTTTGGTGGAGAAAACATACCTGTTAAAGACTTGTAAAGGTGGCTGATTTTTTTTACCCTCCTCTCACACACGCTCTGAATAGTGAATACACTTACATACACGCTACCACTGATAGGGACACACAGAACTAAAACAGCCACTAATACACATATACCATATTTACTGATTCAAACCGAAAAACACGAGGAGAAAATACATGTCGACAGGCTGATATATGAGGTCTTACAGACATTATTGATCTGTTCAACACTTCTGAACAGATGAACACTGCTGGCTTGATACGCAAAAAAACAATACCATTCTCCATTAATCTCAAACTCAAAGCTTACTGTGAACACTAAACCAAAATATGGCACTTTATACACATCTACCCCAGAATTCATTTAGTCCTTTCGACACGGTTTGTTATTGCAAAGTTATAGAGGTTCTCAGTGTGTACCATTTCTAAGAGTTTCCTGGTGACCTCTTCATTTTATTCCAGGGGTGTTTTCAGAGTAGCAGTTCAGACAAATGCATTGAGGAAATCAGGAGCCTGTGTGTCCAGCTGTCCATCCACAATTTTCATAAAGCTTGCCTCTGTCAAGAGCCTGTCTTTCCAGCAGAAAACAGTTACCAGTCTTCAATTACTGTTCAATACAGGTAACTGCCAAAATAAAGGAAACACCAACATAAAGTATCTTAACCCTCCCGTTGTCCTAGGGTCAAAATGACCCGCCACTGTGTTGAACCAACTTTATTAAATGTTTATATTTTTGGGATCATTTGTGAGAAGGAGGCAGTGAGACTTTAAAGAAAGTATTACTGCCTCCTTCTCACAAATGATCCAAAAAATATAAAAATTAAATAAAGTTGGTTCAACACAGTGGCGGGTCATTTTGACCCTAGGACAACGGGAGGGTTAATAGGGTGTTGAGCCAGAACAGCTTCAATTTACCTTAGCATAAATTCTACAAGTGTCCTGAACTCTTTTGGAGGGATGCGACATCATTCTTCCACGAGAAATTACATTATTTGGTGTTTTGTTGATAGTGGTGGAAAACGCTCAAGAATATCCCATAAGTATTCAATTGGGTCAAGATCTGGTCACTGAGACGACCATGGCATATGGTTTACATCGTTTTCATGCTCATCAAACCATTCAGTGACCACTCGTGCCCTGTGGATGGGGGCATTGTCATCCTATGGGGGGCATAGCCATGGTAGCAAAAATAATGGCCTGCCCAGCATTTGTATACATGACCCTAAGAATGATGGAATGTTAATTGCTTAATTAACGAACCACACCTGTGTGGAAGCACCTGCTATCAATATAATTCGTATCCATCATTTACTCAAGTGTTTCCATTATTTTGGCAGTTACCTGTACTGATCAAAGTCATGCCACTTTCAATGTGTATGATGTAAGCTCAGCTGTATGTTTCACTAACAACAATAATGCATAACACTGAATCATATTACACAGATTCATAGGCAATTGTACATGAGAATAATGAAATTGTATATGGTGCCAAAGAAGTGGGATGCTTGACTTTATTTCACCAGAGTAAGAGGATGTTTGTTAAGTGCATTTCTGTGAATTGCCCTTTAGGCAATAGAAAAGTAATCTATTGAGAAATAAACAACATCTGTATTGTACAAAATAATAAGACTGATATGACTGTAAACAGACAAATCATATACACTGATATGAGACATTAGAAACACACACACACATATAACACAAGTCATTTCAACTCCAGAGTAGGCTCAGTTATTGTGGTTGGGATCTGGGGATACATGATCACAAACACTACCATGGAAATTAATCAAATGATTAATCCCACTGGCCAACAGCAGTTTGAACGTAATTTCCATGTCATTTCAACCCCAAAAATGTATGTGTTGATGTTGAATCAATGTGGAAAACTGATTGGATTTGCAAAAAGTAATCAATGTAAGGGCATTTCGTATTTTTTTCACCCAACTCTTAACCTAAATCCAATGACACAGTGACATTTGTTGCTGACTTCACGTTGAATTCACATTAGTTGACAACTCAACCACATTTAAATCATAACTAGACGTTGAACTGACGTCTGTGCCCAGTGTACTCATAAAATATTTAAAAAACAGTTACATAATGTGACCATCAGGTAGCAATATCCACAACCTCCTGTAAAGGTTTGTTTGTGAACCAATTTATTTTCATCCGATCTAAAATACCATCAGTGTTGCATCCAAAACCTCCAACATCGAAATAAAACTGGACAAACTTATACACAGAACATCACACACACACTCTCAGAGCATGTAGCTTTCTATATGTCCTTAGAATCTAGATGTTCGAGTGCAGGAGGGATAAAGTGAAGAAAGTTCTCCACATCCTCCTTCTCCTCCTTCCTTGTCCTCTTCCTCATCTTCCTCCCCCCTCCCCACCTCATTCATTCACCAGGCCTCTTCATTTGTTCACTTGCTCCAGAACTTCAATCAGTGGTTCCCATTATTTGCTGACGTTTGCCTCTACCACTTCTTCATTTATGACCTTCATCCCTATCCTCCTGACTGATGGTTTCCTGGCCTCCTGCCCTCCTTCCCTTGGCTCGTCCCCTTAGCTCGTTGACTCGTTGCTCTTGCTCTCTCCCAGTAGCCAGTAGGTGGTCATTTTCCCCTTCCCCTTCATCTCCACGTCTCCTCTCAGCTCCAGCTGGAAGCAGTTGAACTCCTGCAGGACGTCACGCGTGGCCGCAGACACATGGATCTTCAGCGCTGTGAGGGAGAGAACGTGAGGGGAGCAATCATTCATCAATCAATTAACTATCACAGAGATATAAAAACCAGCGGGACTGTGGAACTTGAATCCCTGATTTAAAACCCACATGTTGTATGACTACTTGGCGGCTTACCTTCTCCATTGGACTCCAGTCGTGAAGAGGTGTTAACTGTGTCTCCAAACAGACAGTACCGTGGCATCTTCAGCCCCACCACTCCTGCACACACCGGGCCTGAATATAGAGTGGAGTGAATTGGTCAATCACACAACTGAAATTGGTATATCATCACTGTGTCTGTTAGTATGTGACCATCGCGTGCCGCTCACCGCTGTGGATGCCGATACGCAGTTTGAGCTGCTGGTCAGGCCGGTGGCGTATTTTAAAGGTGCGTACAGCATTGAGCAGAGCCAGGGCCATGCGGGCGATCTCTCGGCCGTGTAGCTTCCCGTTCCTCACTGGCAGGCCGGACACCACCATGTAGGCATCGCCGATGGTCTCCACCTGGGGGCGCCACAGAGACAGCAGGGGCAGGGAGGTCAGTGTGTGTCCTAATGGAGCATCTCAATAGAGGCTTCCTCTCCTCTTATCCTTTCCTTCATCTGCACATTGATGAGAAATATAATGTTACCTTGTAAACATCAAAGTTGTCAATGATGGCATCGAAACAGGTGTAGAGGTCATTGAGCAGGGTCACAACCTAAAGGGGCAAAACAACTTTAGAGCAGAATGGGAATTGTTGGGTATGACTATGGCCTCCCTTGTAAGGTCTACCTTTGTAACTTGTCACACTGTGGGAGTAGTGTCACAATGTGCTCGTGCTCTCACCTGCATTGGTGTGCTCTCAGCTGATATGGCTGTGAAGCCCACAATGTCACTGAAGTAGATGGTGACTGAATCAAAGGCCTCGGCCTGCACCGTCTCCCCTCTCTTTAGCTGCTCCGCCACTGAACTGCAGGTACAGACGGTAACATTACGCACTGTGTGTGTTTGTGTGTGTGTATAGCATTGACTTACTGTGTGTGTGTGTGTTTGTGTATAGCATTGACTCACTGTGGTAGTATCTGGTAGAGCAGAGCCTCAGCCTTGCGTTTCTCCTCGTGGTAGGCCTGGGTTCTCTCCTCCACCAGCTCCTCCAGGTTGTTAGCATACTGCTCCATACGGGACAGCAGGTTATCCAGGATGTTAGTGCTGCACTCCCTACACACACACACATACACGCACACGCACACACACGCACACACACAGATATAGTCATACTCTTTTTTTGGAGTAGCTCAGTTGGTAGAGCATGGCGCTTGCAACGCCAGAGTTGTGGGTTCGATTCCCACGGGGGGCCAGTATGAAAAATGTATGCACTCACTAACTGTAAGCCGCTCTGGATAAGAGCGTCTGCTAAATGACTAAAAGGTAAATGTAAAATGAGACCCACAGACATTAATGACATCAACGAACACTCACTCACTCTCCCCACTTCCACCCCCCTACACCCACCTGTTCTGTTTGCGCAGCAGCAGTTTAATGTGGTTGAACTCGGGCCTCTCTGTGGGCTCCTCTGCCCAGCAGCGCTGCATGAGTTGGCCCAGCTCCTGGCTGTGGATCTGAGGGTTGACTGCAGGCCGCAGGCATGGCCACTCACCCAGAGCCACCCGGTCCATGATTTCTAGAGGAAGAAGGGGAGTGTACAAAACATTATGCTCTTTCCATGACATAGACTGACCAGGTGAATCCCGTATTGATGTCACTTGTTAAATCCACTTCAAAATCAGTGTAGATGAAGGGGAGGAGACAGGTTAAAGAAGGATTTTTAAGCCTTGAGACAATTGAGACATGGATTGTGTATGCGTGCCATTCAGAGGGTGAATGGGCAAGACAAAATATTTAAGTGCCTTTGAACAGGGTATGGTAGTAGGTGCAAGGAGCACCGGTTTGTGTCAAGAACTGCAGCGCTGCTGTGTTTTTCACGCTCAACAGTTTCCCGTGTGTATCAAGAATGGTCCACCACTCAAAGGACATCCAGCTAACTTGAAACAACTGTGGGAAGCATTGGAGTCAAGATGGGCTAGCATCCCTGTGGAACGCTTTCGACGCCTTGTAGAGTCCATGCCCCGACGAATTGAGGCTCAATATTAGGAAGGAGTTCTTAATATTTTCAGTGTATAAAGCATTCCTATAGATGGTGAAATGTCATATTTTCTATCTAGTGTCATTCCTTCCGCTTTCATCTTCTCAGAGATTCCAGTCCAATTTCCTTTCCATTGTGTTCATATCTATGCTTTCACAATCTTTCCATTATCTCTCCCTCCCAATTTATTCTATCCTCTCGTTCACACTTTTATAATTTCTCACCCTCTTCCCCTATTTCTGCCCTATTTCAGAAAAAAATTAAGCATGCAAGCACATGCACGCACACACACACACACGCACGCACACACACACACACCCCTCGGGCACATCGTGGGGACGAGGCTGTGCTGTCCACGTCGCTCCAAAACGTCTGAAACAACAAAGTCACAGGCATGACATCTTAGTCATATAGCACACACTTTTGATGGAACAAAAATGAATTGACTAACGGAGCAGAGATGGAGCTTTTCCACACCTCCTCTGCAGTCTCATCCTCCTCATCCTCATCGGGGCAGTACTCTTCATCAGAGGAGTCCTCCTCCTCCTCCAGAGGGATGTCAACAAACTGGGGGGGCTGGGGAGAAAGTAGGGCGTGAGATGAAAGTGGGAAAGAGCGAAACAGAGATAGACAAAGCAACAGAGACTGCACACAATAGTGAGGAGTAATAAAGGACTTTGCTCACAGAAAATATTTGACATGACACTAGCGCTATGTGTGACAGGGACATACCTTCACTTCAAGGGCCCTTTTGATAGGAGAAATATTCCAGGTGGGGATGCCCTGCAAGAGAAGAGGAAGCCACTTTAGACTATTGAGATGCACCCAGGAAAAAATATTAAAAGGTTGCTGCAAGTTGTGTTACTGGACACTCACCACCCCCTTTTCTACCACCTCCTTCAGTCTGGAGCGGGTCATCTTGGGCTCCTGAGGGAAGCAAATAGAAGATAAAAACAACATTGAATTCAGGAAGAGGAGAGAGAAATTATTTAAAACATGCAACTCCCAAGTGATATTAGCAACCAATTTCTGAGTTGTACTGTCAGTATTACTTGCTGTAAGTTGACACTCACAAATAGGGGTAGGTCCTGCGTCTCCTGGATGGCTGCTTTCATCATGGCCACTACATGCTCGTTGGTTATCACCTCCTGAGGGCAACATTCACAAGTGTCAGTCAAACATTTTCAACACTAACATTAGTACTTGGCAGTTAGCATTAACCCCTCTTTTGCCTGGATTGAGACTCAAGCTAACTCACGTGGAGGATGGTCCGGACATTGACCGAGGTCAAGTTGTGTTGGTGTGACTTCCTCTCCAGATCCATATCCAGCTGCTCAAACTCATCCTCCTCGCTGTCACTGGATGAATCTTCCGACGACCTTTTTCCAGCCACAGAGTGTCCCTCATCCTGCCCATTGTCTAAAGCGCTCTTCATTTTTGAGCTGCTCTTCCTCGTCATCAGCCTCTGGCCCCCACAATCCTCTCCATCTTCAGACAGAAGTAAGTAATGAATTTGTGCACATCAAAACAGAAACATGAAATCCAATTCTCATACACTACAAATCTGATTCAGTGTTTCCAAAATGGTGGGTATGTCCACTTCCTATAGAGCAGGGATGAGCAACTTTGATGGGGGTGGGGGCCACAAAAAAATCTGAACTCCTCATGAGGGGCTGCAGTGGCTCGCGGGTCTGCGTACCAACATCCATACCCACACATGCAGTCAGAGCAGGCCCTAGCCTTTTGGGGACACTAAGTGACATTTTGTTGGGAGCAAAACATTTTAGCGGCCCCCCACTTGACAGCGGAGAGAGCTAATTTCCTGCAATTCCACACATTTTGCCAAGGGGTGTGAAAGCATTTTGCCAAGGGGTTTGAAAGCAAGTTTGCTGCAATTCTACATATTTTGTCATGGGGCGGAGAGAAGATTGAGCAATTTAATAACTCATTTCATGCAATTTTTTAAAAAATGCCATGGGGCAGAGAACAATTTGCAGTTTTATAGCTAATTTCCTGCAATTTCCCCAGGTTGTTAATTTGACCATTACATTTTTGTCATTTAGCAGACGCTCTTATCCAGAGTGCATATATATATTATTTTTTTTTCATACTGCCCCTCCCCCGTAGTGCCATGCTCTACCAACTGAGCTACAGGAGGCCCATGATTACTACAAGTTTAGATAGCTGGCTAGAATAACTTACCAGTCAACATTTTTTTTGCTGACATGGGCTAATTGAGGGACTGTCAGTGACTGACATAACAAGAGAAATACTGCTGATGCACAACCAAATTTCGAAAGGGCAACATGTGTATTCTACTATTCAAAATAAAATGTTTGGGGGGGGGGTTGTTTTTGGAAATTGGTCTTGTCTATTTGGCGTGTCACAAGAAGCAGAGTTGAGAAGCTCACCTAAGGTGATTACCAGGCCCAGTCCTGTGTCCTCTTCCTCTGCCTCGAAGGGGCTGGGAGATCGCTGACAATCCTCCCCATTCATAAGCTGACCTGCAGCAGACACAAAACAAACAAAGATTTAACAATGAGAAATTCCCCACCAACCAGCCAAGTACAGGTATTCAGACTGATGAATACTCCATGAGATAGGAGTTGATCACATTCCCACCACCGAAGCATGTAAAACCAATGAAATTCCCCTGCACACAAACTCCCACATCCCTTCATATCTCCGCAACACACACTATGTGTTACTTGTCATTCCTTCCTCTAGTTCTCCATTCCCCCTTCCCTTTCTCATCCCTCCATACCTGAAGCAACAGGCTTCTGCTTGAACCTGGGAGAGTTCCTCCTTGGTGACAGCCCATCTGGGACCGTCATCCCAGAGCCCTTTCCCTTAGCTGGGGTGGGTATGGAGATATGTCTGTTAACAGAGAGAGTGCAGAGTGGACCACCATTGGAGATCTGGGGGGCACAAGTTGTCTCATCCCTCTTTAAGGCTTTAGAACGCATGGGCCGTGGTTCTGGGGTGCTCGATTTGCGTTTCTGGCCTTTCATGCTTCGAGGCCTGAAAGAACACCACAACAGCTTAACGTTACAGTTACATGAGGGGGTCTAACGTTAGCAGACTGTAAAATGTACTTTGTTATAGAATAAGACAATAGGATGAAACATTTGCAGTAGTTACTAGCGAGACAAAATTAATATAGCCGAGTAAGACAGCTAGCTGTGTCTCATTTGTGTGCAAATCCAAGCTACTATCTAGTTAGCTGTTATTAGCTAGCCAAGTTAGCAGGCTAGTTGTGCCACTTTCTCGGTTGCGCTGAGGTTAGAGTATAAAAAGCACAACCAAGTCAACACAGATATATAAAACATTTCTTAGTAGCTAAAATAATCTTATGATACAAGTCACGCTAATGACCCTGATGTAGTTGTTTGGTAACGTTAGTTAGCTTGTGTTGTTGTTATTAGCTTGCTATCTAACGACTTATATTTGTGAACAAGTAACCTTGTGTGTTTGTGTGTCTCGAAACTGGACGCCCGACTTTTCTAGGATGTCAGTACATTGACCTTTCCAATGTAGTAACTTTATTGGTATCACTTACCCGCAAATCGGCATTTCGTGCCATGAGAAGCTAGCGAGCTAAGCAAATCTTTACAGCGCCCTTTCCCGCGTGTCACACATGAATCCATCCCCAGTTAATTTTCCAATAGCGTTACAGATCCTACCTCAAGTACGGTAGGCCTGCTATCGGCAGTGAAATGGTTGTGGTATGCCATTCAGTTCACGTTGGTTCAGCATCCTACAGTAAATGTTTGTGTTATTAACCACACACATCTTTCAAGTTGTTTTCTTACAGTTGTGGTTTTCTTACAGTTGTGGTTTTTATGGATGGAGGAAACATTAACAATTGCGCACATGCACACACACGCACTTAGATTATTTATTAGATTATTTGTCGTGGTTGTTTGTTAAAAAAAAGAAGAAGAAAAAAAATACCCCAAAACATTACTCTATTTATGTTATTTATTTGGAGGGATCTGGATAATCTTGCACCTTGATATCTGAAACCAACCATATGACAGTAAAGCTGCGAGCTACTAGGAATGGATGCTCCAAAAATCTATCTATGCGCACCTCGATTATGATGCATCGTTCCAGAATCCTTGGAGAAGCACCAACAAAGTATATGAATATAGAATAAACATAGCTACGGATGAAACTTAAAATAACTGCTTTTATCAGCAAACTTCCATTGAAAGCTTTTTTAAAAATTAAATTTTCTACATATGAATGCCTGAAATGGAAACTGTGAGTATTAGTATTGTATTCTTTACAATAAACACGTTTAAGCTACTTTTATCCTAAAATGTTAGTCAAAGTGGACTGGTTTTGCCTGTTAAAGCCATTCTAAAAAAGTGCTTTATAATGTTCAGTACTGGTCAAAGTTCACCCTCAGCCTTCCAAATCAAGATATTAATGTATTTAGTGTCAATTCAACTTGTTTGTAAACTCAGAATATGCTCTCTCCAATTTACAGATATCCATAGCATACAAGTCAGGGAACCCCAGGCTCCAAAGTGACAGAGGCCTAGAGGTCAAGTTTCTGGTCTCCAGGGGTAACAGCGAAGCCACACCTCCATCTTTTGGCTCAAAGGGAAAAGCCACTCACAGCGCTACTGCTGACCTGTACCACCCCCGAAAGCCCCAAAAGGCTAAAGTCCTATATGAGTCCATCCTGCTTGTTGACTCCAGTAACCCCAATGAAATCAGGATGATCCTGAGGAAGATTGGCTGCCCCTTGACAGAGAAGCAGCTGAACAACATAAAAAATAAAGAAATTAAAAGATTGGAAGATATCAAAAAGAAAGAAATGAAAAGAAAGGAGATGGAAAAGAAATGGAGCCAGCTGCAGAGGCCTAAATGGATCCTCAAGCTCATCAAGTTGCGACAGGGGACAAAACCCGCCCATGGCAGCAGTGGACTGAAGACAACAGCCAGCCAGAGTGTCCGTACATCAGATAAGGCGGCTAGCAACAAGGGGCAAAAGAGAACAGCCAGCCAGATGGAAGGAGAAAGAACATGTACCTTAGAGGCATCTGGAAGGGGACCGAAAAGAGCAGACAGCCAGCTGGAACGAGTAGAACTCAACTCATCCAAAAGCTTCTTCAATATCCCTCCCAGCCAGAAGAAGTTGAGAGTCATTGATATTTACTCATATGTATTTGCACCCAGCCACATAGCCGATCACACATATGCACGCAAGAATAGTTCTTAACTTGAAGATTGCAACAAATAAAGTTGGTAACAAAAACTTGACATAACAGTCATCAGTTTTGATTCACTATTCTTAGCAACAACAGCCAGAGAGAGCTGCCCATTGGACATGTAATGTAGTAATGTAACCATCCTAGAGCTATACTGCTGATAAAATCTTCAATGCTTGATATAATAATAATATGCCATTTAGCAGACTTACAGTCATGTGTGCATACTTTTTTTCTACGTATGGGTGGTGTCGGGGATTGAACCCACTACCCTGGCGTTACAAGCGCCATGCTCTACCAATTGAGCTACAGAGGACCACCTAGTTAGGTTTTGTTTGTGCTCTATAAACCATTAATCAACACGATTAATGGTTGAACGTTTTCGTAATCTTTTAGCACTTATAAAATAATGGTTTATGACAGTGTCATTGATGATTTGAATGCACAGGGGTGCTTATAAAGTTAACTTCAGTATGGCAAGGGCATCTGTTAGACAACCCCGTGGGAGGGGTCAGTTCAGATGTTGACTGACTGAAAAAGACACAGTTTATTGACGTCAGGAAGTAGGTGATAGTTCATGGGAACCATTGAGGCATGTGATATACCTGTAATTTAAATATATGGGCACTGCTTTATCTGTCACTTCAGAAGCATATCTCCGAGAAATTGGACACTCCTCCATTCCTTGTCTAGTCTGCAGTCGAATATGGTCCTCAAGTCTTACACTAAATCAACAGAAAAAAAAAGATTAGAAAGTGTAAAACAGTGGCATTCTCTTCTCCAAACGATAAGCTACAGCAGGCCAACAGTGAGGTCTACTGGCTTCGTTAACGCCGTCTGAATGTGCGTAAAAGTGGATGTGCATAAAAGTTGATGTGCGTAAAAGTAATCGGATCCCATTCAGAAAAATCGGAAATGTCAACGCAAATGCGACTCCAACCGACCCAGACGGCTGCAAAGACAAAACATATATATTTAAAGGACATGGTGATGACACCTGACCGCATCCCAAAGTTTACCATTCCGCCCCTGGGACAGGCGCGCCACGCACGATGTCTGCAAACTCCTAGGGACCGGAAAGGATGCGCGCTGGTCTACCCACGTCGCTATACAATTCCACTGTTGCCGCGCTCCACATCTGTCTTCTGTCGAGCACTGAATCACGACGGTCCTATCCCGGAGCATCAATACATGGTAAGAGAAGATTTGGTGGATCCAACGACACGGGCGGCAATGTCTCTTCCGCATTTACCCAAAATCACAACGCCATATGGCTTCCTCACTCTGGGCGAAAGCCCCTGCGTCCGAAGAAGGGAGTCATTATTTTTCAAAGATGACTTGACACAGCCTTGCATGATCAACGGGACACAATGGGCCAGCACACCCTCGTCGACTAAAACTCAGACCCAAAGCCCTCTATCAGATTTTTTAAACATCCCTGGCGCAAGGAGGATAGCGCACTCCTTTTCGTACAACGCGGCGTCAACTCACCGTTTCGCCTCAAGTCAGTCGGAGAACGATCCACATTCTGCGCATCTCTGTCTGGACACTGATCATCCCGGATCTCTGCCACTGGGTTCCCGGTGGAATAGACAAATAAAGCGACTATTCAAGAAGCGCCTGGCTTCAGTTCGGACAATGTACCGCAGTCAGCGGTCGGCGAAAAGAGACGCTCCATTTGTGCAGAGCGACAACATTGTGGGGACAAGGATCCAGGCGTCAGACTGTTGATGTGCCACATAAGCGAAATTGCCACCGGGGATGCCCCCAATATCAGAACAGGTCGATTCGTCGTCCTCGTGTGGGCATATACCGGTCATTAAAATTATTCATGCCAATAGACCACTGATTGGCCAACTCATCCTCCTCAGGGGGAAATAGCAAGTATTTAGGAAACAGTCTGTTTGAGATATAAGTTTGAGGTGGGTTTTTGAAGTGTTTTTTTTCTTCTCAAATGTATGCTTTGGCCACAAATACAAGTATAGGAGTCAACAACATTATTTGGGTATGAGTATTATTTGGGTATGAGGCTTCCACTTATACTGTGTTTTCAAAACACCCCTCCATATACCCCTCAAGAGAGGCATAGTAAGTCATGTCAAACTTTGTAGAATTGCAGGAAATTAGTTTTTAAAAGTCGCCCATGATGTGCCATATGAGATATTACAGTCAAATTAAATAATAATGCTGTTCTTTCAATCCACAACATTGTCCAGGGTTCCCAGATACATTTCACAAACATTTGAACACACTGTTCAGTATACTGTCCTACTATATGGCCTCTTTTCCTTCTGTGCAAACTTACCCATGCTCTTGACTTGAAGAAATGAATGCATTAAAAATATATATATTTTTACATGGTCTATTTGAGTTTTTACCCCAATAAATATGACAGTTGAAATGAGTCAAACAACAAGCAAGCTCAATGAAATAGAGTAAAATAATGTTTAGGTACTGTATTTCAAAGCTACAATAGAAACAGTTATATACATTTTCTACTTCACTCAAGCACTTGATGTTACAGAGATCAAACACATACTTCACAGGCTTCAAGTCTCATTAGATAACGACTACATTACCTTATGATGGATGACAGGTTACAGTTTAAGGCTTATCCTAATATCCACCTTTGGGCTATGATCTAAAGGAAAGGGTTACATTTGATCCTTGGGGAGAGAGATTAGTCAGTCCGAGATGATTGACTGAGAAAGAGAATAGAGGGAGAGAGACAGGGAGAAAGAACGCTAAACTACAGTATTGCTCATTTTGTCTAGGCTGCCCTGGATTAGAGGAGGGTTTAATTAAGTAATCTAAAGATAATTGATAGTGAAAGTGGGGATCAGATATAGTTTAAATGACATTCGGTAAGTGATGTAAGAGTTTGGTGGAGAAAACATACCTGTTAAAGACTTGTAAAGGTGGCTGATTTTTTTTACCCTCCTCTCACACACGCTCTGAATAGTGAATACACTTACATACACGCTACCACTGATAGGGACACACAGAACTAAAACAGCCACTAATACACATATACCATATTTACTGATTCAAACCGAAAAACACGAGGAGAAAATACATGTCGACAGGCTGATATATGAGGTCTTACAGACATTATTGATCTGTTCAACACTTCTGAACAGATGAACACTGCTGGCTTGATACGCAAAAAAACAATACCATTCTCCATTAATCTCAAACTCAAAGCTTACTGTGAACACTAAACCAAAATATGGCACTTTATACACATCTACCCCAGAATTCATTTAGTCCTTTCGACACGGTTTGTTATTGCAAAGTTATAGAGGTTCTCAGTGTGTACCATTTCTAAGAGTTTCCTGGTGACCTCTTCATTTTATTCCAGGGGTGTTTTCAGAGTAGCAGTTCAGACAAATGCATTGAGGAAATCAGGAGCCTGTGTGTCCAGCTGTCCATCCACAATTTTCATAAAGCTTGCCTCTGTCAAGAGCCTGTCTTTCCAGCAGAAAACAGTTACCAGTCTTCAATTACTGTTCAATACAGGTAACTGCCAAAATAAAGGAAACACCAACATAAAGTATCTTAACCCTCCCGTTGTCCTAGGGTCAAAATGACCCGCCACTGTGTTGAACCAACTTTATTAAATGTTTATATTTTTGGGATCATTTGTGAGAAGGAGGCAGTGAGACTTTAAAGAAAGTATTACTGCCTCCTTCTCACAAATGATCCAAAAAATATAAAAATTAAATAAAGTTGGTTCAACACAGTGGCGGGTCATTTTGACCCTAGGACAACGGGAGGGTTAATAGGGTGTTGAGCCAGAACAGCTTCAATTTACCTTAGCATAAATTCTACAAGTGTCCTGAACTCTTTTGGAGGGATGCGACATCATTCTTCCACGAGAAATTACATTATTTGGTGTTTTGTTGATAGTGGTGGAAAACGCTCAAGAATATCCCATAAGTATTCAATTGGGTCAAGATCTGGTCACTGAGACGACCATGGCATATGGTTTACATCGTTTTCATGCTCATCAAACCATTCAGTGACCACTCGTGCCCTGTGGATGGGGGCATTGTCATCCTATGGGGGGCATAGCCATGGTAGCAAAAATAATGGCCTGCCCAGCATTTGTATACATGACCCTAAGAATGATGGAATGTTAATTGCTTAATTAACGAACCACACCTGTGTGGAAGCACCTGCTATCAATATAATTCGTATCCATCATTTACTCAAGTGTTTCCATTATTTTGGCAGTTACCTGTACTGATCAAAGTCATGCCACTTTCAATGTGTATGATGTAAGCTCAGCTGTATGTTTCACTAACAACAATAATGCATAACACTGAATCATATTACACAGATTCATAGGCAATTGTACATGAGAATAATGAAATTGTATATGGTGCCAAAGAAGTGGGATGCTTGACTTTATTTCACCAGAGTAAGAGGATGTTTGTTAAGTGCATTTCTGTGAATTGCCCTTTAGGCAATAGAAAAGTAATCTATTGAGAAATAAACAACATCTGTATTGTACAAAATAATAAGACTGATATGACTGTAAACAGACAAATCATATACACTGATATGAGACATTAGAAACACACACACACATATAACACAAGTCATTTCAACTCCAGAGTAGGCTCAGTTATTGTGGTTGGGATCTGGGGATACATGATCACAAACACTACCATGGAAATTAATCAAATGATTAATCCCACTGGCCAACAGCAGTTTGAACGTAATTTCCATGTCATTTCAACCCCAAAAATGTATGTGTTGATGTTGAATCAATGTGGAAAACTGATTGGATTTGCAAAAAGTAATCAATGTAAGGGCATTTCGTATTTTTTTCACCCAACTCTTAACCTAAATCCAATGACACAGTGACATTTGTTGCTGACTTCACGTTGAATTCACATTAGTTGACAACTCAACCACATTTAAATCATAACTAGACGTTGAACTGACGTCTGTGCCCAGTGTACTCATAAAATATTTAAAAAACAGTTACATAATGTGACCATCAGGTAGCAATATCCACAACCTCCTGTAAAGGTTTGTTTGTGAACCAATTTATTTTCATCCGATCTAAAATACCATCAGTGTTGCATCCAAAACCTCCAACATCGAAATAAAACTGGACAAACTTATACACAGAACATCACACACACACTCTCAGAGCATGTAGCTTTCTATATGTCCTTAGAATCTAGATGTTCGAGTGCAGGAGGGATAAAGTGAAGAAAGTTCTCCACATCCTCCTTCTCCTCCTTCCTTGTCCTCTTCCTCATCTTCCTCCCCCCTCCCCACCTCATTCATTCACCAGGCCTCTTCATTTGTTCACTTGCTCCAGAACTTCAATCAGTGGTTCCCATTATTTGCTGACGTTTGCCTCTACCACTTCTTCATTTATGACCTTCATCCCTATCCTCCTGACTGATGGTTTCCTGGCCTCCTGCCCTCCTTCCCTTGGCTCGTCCCCTTAGCTCGTTGACTCGTTGCTCTTGCTCTCTCCCAGTAGCCAGTAGGTGGTCATTTTCCCCTTCCCCTTCATCTCCACGTCTCCTCTCAGCTCCAGCTGGAAGCAGTTGAACTCCTGCAGGACGTCACGCGTGGCCGCAGACACATGGATCTTCAGCGCTGTGAGGGAGAGAACGTGAGGGGAGCAATCATTCATCAATCAATTAACTATCACAGAGATATAAAAACCAGCGGGACTGTGGAACTTGAATCCCTGATTTAAAACCCACATGTTGTATGACTACTTGGCGGCTTACCTTCTCCATTGGACTCCAGTCGTGAAGAGGTGTTAACTGTGTCTCCAAACAGACAGTACCGTGGCATCTTCAGCCCCACCACTCCTGCACACACCGGGCCTGAATATAGAGTGGAGTGAATTGGTCAATCACACAACTGAAATTGGTATATCATCACTGTGTCTGTTAGTATGTGACCATCGCGTGCCGCTCACCGCTGTGGATGCCGATACGCAGTTTGAGCTGCTGGTCAGGCCGGTGGCGTATTTTAAAGGTGCGTACAGCATTGAGCAGAGCCAGGGCCATGCGGGCGATCTCTCGGCCGTGTAGCTTCCCGTTCCTCACTGGCAGGCCGGACACCACCATGTAGGCATCGCCGATGGTCTCCACCTGGGGGCGCCACAGAGACAGCAGGGGCAGGGAGGTCAGTGTGTGTCCTAATGGAGCATCTCAATAGAGGCTTCCTCTCCTCTTATCCTTTCCTTCATCTGCACATTGATGAGAAATATAATGTTACCTTGTAAACATCAAAGTTGTCAATGATGGCATCGAAACAGGTGTAGAGGTCATTGAGCAGGGTCACAACCTAAAGGGGCAAAACAACTTTAGAGCAGAATGGGAATTGTTGGGTATGACTATGGCCTCCCTTGTAAGGTCTACCTTTGTAACTTGTCACACTGTGGGAGTAGTGTCACAATGTGCTCGTGCTCTCACCTGCATTGGTGTGCTCTCAGCTGATATGGCTGTGAAGCCCACAATGTCACTGAAGTAGATGGTGACTGAATCAAAGGCCTCGGCCTGCACCGTCTCCCCTCTCTTTAGCTGCTCCGCCACTGAACTGCAGGTACAGACGGTAACATTACGCACTGTGTGTGTTTGTGTGTGTGTATAGCATTGACTTACTGTGTGTGTGTGTGTTTGTGTATAGCATTGACTCACTGTGGTAGTATCTGGTAGAGCAGAGCCTCAGCCTTGCGTTTCTCCTCGTGGTAGGCCTGGGTTCTCTCCTCCACCAGCTCCTCCAGGTTGTTAGCATACTGCTCCATACGGGACAGCAGGTTATCCAGGATGTTAGTGCTGCACTCCCTACACACACACACATACACGCACACGCACACACACGCACACACACAGATATAGTCATACTCTTTTTTTGGAGTAGCTCAGTTGGTAGAGCATGGCGCTTGCAACGCCAGAGTTGTGGGTTCGATTCCCACGGGGGGCCAGTATGAAAAATGTATGCACTCACTAACTGTAAGCCGCTCTGGATAAGAGCGTCTGCTAAATGACTAAAAGGTAAATGTAAAATGAGACCCACAGACATTAATGACATCAACGAACACTCACTCACTCTCCCCACTTCCACCCCCCTACACCCACCTGTTCTGTTTGCGCAGCAGCAGTTTAATGTGGTTGAACTCGGGCCTCTCGGTGGGCTCCTCTGCCCAGCAGCGCTGCATGAGTTGGCCCAGCTCCTGGCTGTGGATCTGAGGGTTGACTGCAGGCCGCAGGCATGGCCACTCACCCAGAGCCACCCGGTCCATGATTTCTAGAGGAAGAAGGGGAGTGTACAAAACATTATGCTCTTTCCATGACATAGACTGACCAGGTGAATCCCGTATTGATGTCACTTGTTAAATCCACTTCAAAATCAGTGTAGATGAAGGGGAGGAGACAGGTTAAAGAAGGATTTTTAAGCCTTGAGACAATTGAGACATGGATTGTGTATGCGTGCCATTCAGAGGGTGAATGGGCAAGACAAAATATTTAAGTGCCTTTGAACAGGGTATGGTAGTAGGTGCAAGGAGCACCGGTTTGTGTCAAGAACTGCAGCGCTGCTGTGTTTTTCACGCTCAACAGTTTCCCGTGTGTATCAAGAATGGTCCACCACTCAAAGGACATCCAGCTAACTTGAAACAACTGTGGGAAGCATTGGAGTCAAGATGGGCTAGCATCCCTGTGGAACGCTTTCGACGCCTTGTAGAGTCCATGCCCCGACGAATTGAGGCTCAATATTAGGAAGGAGTTCTTAATATTTTCAGTGTATAAAGCATTCCTATAGATGGTGAAATGTCATATTTTCTATCTAGTGTCATTCCTTCCGCTTTCATCTTCTCAGAGATTCCAGTCCAATTTCCTTTCCATTGTGTTCATATCTATGCTTTCACAATCTTTCCATTATCTCTCCCTCCCAATTTATTCTATCCTCTCGTTCACACTTTTATAATTTCTCACCCTCTTCCCCTATTTCTGCCCTCACTCAGAAAAAAATTAAGCATGCAAGCACATGCACGCACACACACACACACGCACGCACACACACACACACCCCTCGGGCACATCGTGGGGACGAGGCTGTGCTGTCCACGTCGCTCCAAAACGTCTGAAACAACAAAGTCACAGGCATGACATCTTAGTCATATAGCACACACTTTTGATGGAACAAAAATGAATTGACTAACGGAGCAGAGATGGAGCTTTTCCACACCTCCTCTGCAGTCTCATCCTCCTCATCCTCATCGGGGCAGTACTCTTCATCAGAGGAGTCCTCCTCCTCCTCCAGAGGGATGTCAACAAACTGGGGGGGCTGGGGAGAAAGTAGGGCGTGAGATGAAAGTGGGAAAGAGCGAAACAGAGATAGACAAAGCAACAGAGACTACACACAATAGTGAGGAGTAATAAAGGACTTTGCTCACAGAAAATATTTGACATGACACTAGCGCTATGTGTGACAGGGACATACCTTCACTTCAAGGGCCCTTTTGATAGGAGAAATATTCCAGGTGGGGATGCCCTGCAAGAGAAGAGGAAGCCACTTTAGACTATTGAGATGCACCCAGGAAAAAATATTAAAAGGTTGCTGCAAGTTGTGTTACTGGACACTCACCACCCCCTTTTCTACCACCTCCTTCAGTCTGGAGCGGGTCATCTTGGGCTCCTGAGGGAAGCAAATAGAAGATAAAAACAACATTGAATTCAGGAAGAGGAGAGAGAAATTATTTAAAACATGCAACTCCCAAGTGATATTAGCAACCAATTTCTGAGTTGTACTGTCAGTATTACTTGCTGTAAGTTGACACTCACAAATAGGGGTAGGTCCTGCGTCTCCTGGATGGCTGCTTTCATCATGGCCACTACATGCTCGTTGGTTATCACCTCCTGAGGGCAACATTCACAAGTGTCAGTCAAACATTTTCAACACTAACATTAGTACTTGGCAGTTAGCATTAACCCCTCTTTTGCCTGGATTGAGACTCAAGCTAACTCACGTGGAGGATGGTCCGGACATTGACCGAGGTCAAGTTGTGTTGGTGTGACTTCCTCTCCAGATCCATATCCAGCTGCTCAAACTCATCCTCCTCGCTGTCACTGGATGAATCTTCCGACGACCTTTTTCCAGCCACAGAGTGTCCCTCATCCTGCCCATTGTCTAAAGCGCTCTTCATTTTTGAGCTGCTCTTCCTCGTCATCAGCCTCTGGCCCCCACAATACTCTCCATCTTCAGACAGAAGTAAGTAATGAATTTGTGCACATCAAAACAGAAACATGAAATCCAATTCTCATACACTACAAATCTGATTCAGTGTTTCCAAAATGGTGGGTATGTCCACTTCCTATAGAGCAGGGATGAGCAACTTTGATGGGGGTGGGGGCCACAAAAAAATCTGAACTCCTCATGAGGGGCTGCAGTGGCTCGCGGGTCTGCGTACCAACATCCATACCCACACATGCAGTCAGAGCAGGCCCTAGCCTTTTGGGGACACTAAGTGACATTTTGTTGGGAGCAAAACATTTTAGCGGCCCCCCACTTGACAGCGGAGAGAGCTAATTTCCTGCAATTCCACACATTTTGCCAAGGGGTGTGAAAGCATTTTGCCAAGGGGTTTGAAAGCAAGTTTGCTGCAATTCTACATATTTTGTCATGGGGCGGAGAGAAGATTGAGCAATTTAATAACTCATTTCATGCAATTTTTTAAAAAATGCCATGGGGCAGAGAACAATTTGCAGTTTTATAGCTAATTTCCTGCAATTTCCCCAGGTTGTTAATTTGACCATTACATTTTTGTCATTTAGCAGACGCTCTTATCCAGAGTGCATATATATATATTTTTTTTTTCATACTGCCCCTCCCCCGTAGTGCCATGCTCTACCAACTGAGCTACAGGAGGCCCATGATTACTACAAGTTTAGATAGCTGGCTAGAATAACTTACCAGTCAAAAAATGTTTTGCTGACATGGGCTAATTGAGGGACTGTCAGTGACTGACATAACAAGAGAAATACTGCTGATGCACAACCAAATTTCGAAAGGGCAACATGTGTATTCTACTATTCAAAATAAAATGTTTGGGGGGGGGGTTGTTTTTGGAAATTGGTCTTGTCTATTTGGCGTGTCACAAGAAGCAGAGTTGAGAAGCTCACCTAAGGTGATTACCAGGCCCAGTCCTGTGTCCTCTTCCTCTGCCTCGAAGGGGCTGGGAGATCGCTGACAATCCTCCCCATTCATAAGCTGACCTGCAGCAGACACAAAACAAACAAAGATTTAACAATGAGAAATTCCCCACCAACCAGCCAAGTACAGGTATTCAGACTGATGAATACTCCATGAGATAGGAGTTGATCACATTCCCACCACCGAAGCATGTAAAACCAATGAAATTCCCCTGCACACAAACTCCCACATCCCTTCATATCTCCGCAACACACACTATGTGTTACTTGTCATTCCTTCCTCTAGTTCTCCATTCCCCCTTCCCTTTCTCATCCCTCCATACCTGAAGCAACAGGCTTCTGCTTGAACCTGGGAGAGTTCCTCCTTGGTGACAGCCCATCTGGGACCGTCATCCCAGAGCCCTTTCCCTTAGCTGGGGTGGGTATGGAGATATGTCTGTTAACAGAGAGAGTGCAGAGTGGACCACCATTGGAGATCTGGGGGGCACAAGTTGTCTCATCCCTCTTTAAGGCTTTAGAACGCATGGGCCGTGGTTCTGGGGTGCTCGATTTGCGTTTCTGGCCTTTCATGCTTCGAGGCCTGAAAGAACACCACAACAGCTTAACGTTACAGTTACATGAGGGGGTCTAACGTTAGCAGACTGTAAAATGTACTTTGTTATAGAATAAGACAATAGGATGAAACATTTGCAGTAGTTACTAGCGAGACAAAATTAATATAGCCGAGTAAGACAGCTAGCTGTGTCTCATTTGTGTGCAAATCCAAGCTACTATCTAGTTAGCTGTTATTAGCTAGCCAAGTTAGCAGGCTAGTTGTGCCACTTTCTCGGTTGCGCTGAGGTTAGAGTATAAAAAGCACAACCAAGTCAACACAGATATATAAAACATTTCTTAGTAGCTAAAATAATCTTATGATACAAGTCACGCTAATGACCCTGATGTAGATGTTTGGTAACGTTAGTTAGCTTGTGTTGTTGTTATTAGCTTGCTATCTAACGACTTATATTTGTGAACAAGTAACCTTGTGTGTCTCGAAACTGGACGCCCGACTTTTCTAGGATGTCAGTACATTGACCTTTCCAATGTAGTAACTTTATTGGTATCACTTACCCGCAAATCGGCATTTCGTGCCATGAGAAGCTAGCGAGCTAAGCAAATCTTTACAGCGCCCTTTCCCGCGTGTCACACATGAATCCATCCCCAGTTAATTTTCCAATAGCGTTACAGATCCTACCTCAAGTACCGTAGGCCTGCTATCGGCAGTGAAATGGTTGTGGTATGCCATTCAGTTCACGTTGGTTCAGCATCCTACAGTAAATGTTTGTGTTATTAACCACACACATCTTTCAAGTTGTTTTCTTACAGTTGTGGTTTTTATGGATGGAGGAAACATTAACAATTGCGCACATGCACACACACGCACTTAGATTATTTATTAGATTATTTGTCGTGGTTGTTTGTTAAAAAAAAGAAGAAGAAAAAAAATACCCCAAAACATTACTCTATTTATGTTATTTATTTGGAGGGATCTGGATAATCTTGCACCTTGATATCTGAAACCAACCATATGACAGTAAAGCTGCGAGCTACTAGGAATGGATGCTCCAAAAATCTATCTATGCGCACCTCGATTATGATGCATCGTTCCAGAATCCTTGGAGAAGCACCAACAAAGTATATGAATATAGAATAAACATAGCTACGGATGAAACTTAAAATAACTGCTTTTATCAGCAAACTTCCATTGAAAGCTTTTTTAAAAATTAAATTTTCTACATATGAATGCCTGAAATGGAAACTGTGAGTATTAGTATTGTATTCTTTACAATAAACACGTTTAAGCTACTTTTATCCTAAAATGTTAGTCAAAGTGGACTGGTTTTGCCTGTTAAAGCCATTCTAAAAAAGTGCTTTATAATGTTCAGTACTGGTCAAAGTTCACCCTCAGCCTTCCAAATCAAGATATTAATGTATTTAGTGTCAATTCAACTTGTTTGTAAACTCAGAATATGCTCTCTCCAATTTACAGATATCCATAGCATACAAGTCAGGGAACCCCAGGCTCCAAAGTGACAGAGGCCTAGAGGTCAAGTTTCTGGTCTCCAGGGGTAACAGCGAAGCCACACCTCCATCTTTTGGCTCAAAGGGAAAAGCCACTCACAGCGCTACTGCTGACCTGTACCACCCCCGAAAGCCCCAAAAGGCTAAAGTCCTATATGAGTCCATCCTGCTTGTTGACCCCAGTAACCCCAATGAAATCAGGATGATCCTGAGGAAGATTGGCTGCCCCTTGACAGAGAAGCAGCTGAACAACATAAAAAATAAAGAAATTAAAAGATTGGAAGATATCAAAAAGAAAGAAATGAAAAGAAAGGAGATGGAAAAGAAATGGAGCCAGCTGCAGAGGCCTAAATGGATCCTCAAGCTCATCAAGTTGCGACAGGGGACAAAACCCGCCCATGGCAGCAGTGGACTGAAGACAACAGCCAGCCAGAGTGTCCGTACATCAGATAAGGCGGCTAGCAACAAGGGGCAAAAGAGAACAGCCAGCCAGATGGAAGGAGAAAGAACATGTACCTTAGAGGCATCTGGAAGGGGACCGAAAAGAGCAGACAGCCAGCTGGAACGAGTAGAACTCAACTCATCCAAAAGCTTCTTCAATATCCCTCCCAGCCAGAAGAAGTTGAGAGTCATTGATATTTACTCATATGTATTTGCACCCAGCCACATAGCCGATCACACATATGCACGCAAGAATAGTTCTTAACTTGAAGATTGCAACAAATAAAGTTGGTAACAAAAACTTGACATAACAGTCATCAGTTTTGATTCACTATTCTTAGCAACAACAGCCAGAGAGAGCTGCCCATTGGACATGTAATGTAGTAATGTAACCATCCTAGAGCTATACTGCTGATAAAATCTTCAATGCTTGATATAATAATAATATGCCATTTAGCAGACTTACAGTCATGTGTGCATACTTTTTTTCTACGTATGGGTGGTGTCGGGGATTGAACCCACTACCCTGGCGTTACAAGCGCCATGCTCTACCAATTGAGCTACAGAGGACCACCTAGTTAGGTTTTGTTTGTGCTCTATAAACCATTAATCAACACGATTAATGGTTGAACGTTTTCGTAATCTTTTAGCACTTATAAAATAATGGTTTATGACAGTGTCATTGATGATTTGAATGCACAGGGGTGCTTATAAAGTTAACTTCAGTATGGCAAGGGCATATGTTAGACAACCCCGTGGGAGGGGTCAGTTCAGATGTTGACTGACTGAAAAAGACACCGTTTATTGACGTCAGGAAGTAGGTGATAGTTCATGGGAACCATTGAGGCATGTGATATACCTGTAATTTAAATATATGGGCACTGCTTTATCTGTCACTTCAGAAGCATATCTCCGAGAAATTGGACACTCCTTCATTCCTTGTCTAGTCTGCAGTCGAATATGGTCCTCAAGTCTTACACTAAATCAACAGAAAAAGATTAGCAAGTGTAAAACAGTGGCATTCTCTTCTCCAAACGATAAGCTACAGCAGGCCAACAGTGAGGTCTACTGGCTTCGTTAACGCCGTCTGAATGTGCGTAAAAGTGGATGTGCATAAAAGTTGATGTGCGTAAAAGTAATCGGATCCCATTCAGAAAAATCGGAAATGTCAACGCAACTGCGACTCCAACCGACCCAGACGGCTGCAAAGACAAAACATATATATTTAAAGGACATGGTGATGACACCTGACCGCATCCCAAAGTTTACCATTCCGCCCCTGGGACAGGCGCGCCACGCACGATGTCTGCAAACTCCTAGGGACCGGAAAGGATGCGCGCTGGTCTACCCACGTCGCTATACAATTCCACTGTTGCCGCGCTCCACATCTGTCTTCTGTCGAGCACTGAATCACGACGGTCCTATCCCGGAGCATCAATACATGGTAAGAGAAGATTTGGTGGATCCAACGACACGGGCGGCAATGTCTCTTCCGCATTTACCCAAAATCACAACGCCATATGGCTTCCTCACTCTGGGCGAAAGCCCCTGCGTCCGAAGAAGGGAGTCATTATTTTTCAAAGATGACTTGACACAGCCTTGCATGATCAACGGGACACAATGGGCCAGCACACCCTCGTCGACTAAAACTCAGACCCAAAGCCCTCTATCAGATTTTTTTAACATCCCTGGCGCAAGGAGGATAGCGCACTCCTTTTCGTACAACGCGGCGTCAACTCACCGTTTCGCCTCAAGTCAGTCGGAGAACGATCCACATTCTGCGCATCTCTGTCTGGACACTGATCATCCCGGATCTCTGCCACTGGGTTCCCGGTGGAATAGACAAATAAAGCGACTATTCAAGAAGCGCCTGGCTTCAGTTCGGACAATGTACCGCAGTCAGCGGTCGGCGAAAAGAGACGCTCCATTTGTGCAGAGCGACAACATTGTGGGGACAGGGATCCAGGCGTCAGACTGTTGATGTGCCACATAAGCGAAATTGCCACCGGGGATGCCCCCAATATCAGAACAGGTCGATTCGTCGTCCTCGTGTGGGCATATACCGGTCATTAAAATTATTCATGCCAATAGACCACTGATTGGCCAACTCATCCTCCTCAGGGGGAAATAGCAAGTATTTAGGAAACAGTCTGTTTGAGATATAAGTTTGAGGTGGGTTTTTGAAGTGTTTTTTTTCTTCTCAGATGTATGCTTTGGCCACAAATACAAGTATAGGAGTCAACAACATTATTTGGGTATGAGTATTATTTGGGTATGAGGCTTCCACTTATACTGTGTTTTCAAAACACCCCTCCATATACCCCTCAAGAGAGGCATAGTAAGTCATGTCAAACTTTGTAGAATTGCAGGAAATTCGTTTTTAAAAGTCGCCCATGATGTGCCATATGAGATATTACAGTCAAAATAAATAATAATGCTGTTCTTTCAATCCACAACATTGTCCAGGGTTCCCAGATACATTTCACAAACATTTGAACACACTGTTCAGTATACTGTCCTACTATATGGCCTCTTTTCCTTCTGTGCAAACTTACCCATGCTCTTGACTTGAAGAAATGAATGCATTAACAATATATATATTTTTACATGGTCTATTTGAGTTTTTACCCCAATAAATATGACAGTTGAAATGAGTCAAACAACAAGCAAGCTCAATGAAATCGAGTAAAATAATGTTTAGTACTGTATTTCAAAGCTACAATAGAAACAGTTATATACATTTTCTACTTCACTCAAGCACTTGATGTTACAGAGATCAAACACATACTTCACAGGCTTCAAGTCTCATTAGATAACGACTACATTACCTTATGATGGATGACAGGTTACAGTTTAAGGCTTATCCTAATATCCACCTTTGGGCTATGATCTAAAGGAAAGGGTTACATTTGATCCTTGGGGAGAGAGATTAGTCAGTCCGAGATGATTGACTGAGAAAGAGAATAGAGGGAGAGAGACAGGGAGAAAGAACGCTAAACTACAGTATTGCTCATTTTGTCTAGGCTGCCCTGGATTAGAGGAGGGTTTAATTAAGTAATCTAAAGATAATTGATAGTGAAAGTGGGGATCAGATATAGTTTAAATGACATTCGGTAAGTGATGTAAGAGTTTGGTGGAGAAAACATACCTGTTAAAGACTTGTAAAGGTGGCTGATTTTTTTACCCTCCTCTCACACACGCTCTGAATAGTGAATACACTTACATACACGCTACCACTGATAGGGACACACAGAACTAAAACAGCCACTAATACACATATACCATATTTACTGATTCAAACCGAAAAACACGAGGAGAAAATACATGTCAACAGGCTGATATATGAGGTCTTACAGACATTATTGATCTGTTCAACAGATGAACACTGCTGGCTTGATACGCAAAAAAAAACAATACCATTCTCCATTAATCTCAAACTCAAAGCTTACTGTGAACACTAAACCAAAATATGGCACTTTATACACATCTACCCCATAATTCATTTAGTCCTTTCGACACGGTTTGTTATTGCAAAGTTATAGAGGTTCTCAGTGTGTACCATTTCTAAGAGTTTCCTGATGACCTCTTCATTTTATTCCAGGGGTGTTTTCAGAGTAGCAGTTCAGACAAATCCATTGAGGAAATCAGGAGCCTGTGTGTCCAGCTGTCCATCCACAATTTTCATAAAGCTTGCCTCTGTCAAGAGCCTGTCTTTCCAGCAGAAAACAGTTACCAGTCTTCAATTACTGTTCAATACAGGTAACTGACAAAATAAAGGAAACACCAACATAAAGTCTCTTAATAGGGTGTTGAGCCAGAACAGCTTCAATTTACCTTAGCATAAATTCTACAAGTGTCCTGAACTCTTTTGGAGGGATGCGACATCATTCTTCCACGAGAAATTACATTATTTGGTGTTTTGTTGATAGTGGTGGAAAACGCTCAAGAATATCCCATAAGTATTCAATTGGGTCAAGATCTGGTCACTGAGACGACCATGGCATATGGTTTACATCGTTTTCATGCTCATCAAACCATTCAGTGACCACTCGTGCCCTGTGGATGGGGGCATTGTCATCCTATGGGGGGCATAGCCATGGTAGCAAAATAATGGCCTGCCCAGCATTTGTATACATGACCCTAAGCATGATGGAATGTTAATTGCTTAATTAACGAACCACACCTGTGTGGAAGCACCTGCTATCAATATAATTCGTATCCATCATTTACTCAAGTGTTTCCATTATTTTGGCAGTTACCTGTCCTGATCAAAGTCATGCCACTTTCAATGTGTATGATGTAAGCTCAGCTGTATGTTTCACTAACAACAATAATGCATAACACTGAATCATATTACACAGATTCATAGGCAATTGTACATGAGAATAATGAAATTGTATATGGTGCCAAAGAAGTGGGATGCTTGACTTTATTTCACCAGAGTAAGAGGATGTTTGTTAAGTGCATTTCTGTGAATTGCCCTTTAGGCAATAGAAAAGTAATCTATTGAGAAATAAACAACATCTGTATTGTACAAAATAATAAGACTGATATGACTGTAAACAGACAAATCATATACACTGATATGAGACATTAGAAACACACACACACATATAACACAAGTCATTTCAACTCCAGAGTAGGCTCAGTTATTGTGGTTGGGATCTGGGGATACATGATCACAAACACTACCATGGAAATTAATCAAATGATTAATCCCACTGGCCAACAGCAGTTTGAACGTAATTTCCATGTCATTTCAACCCCAAAAATGTATGTGTTGATGTTGAATCAACGTGGAAAACTGATTGGATTTGCAAAAAGTAATCAATGTAAGGGCATTTCGTATTTTTTTCACCCAACTCTTAACCTAAATCCAATGACACAGTGACATTTGTTGCTGACTTCACGTTGAATTCACATTAGTTGACAACTCAACCACATTTAAATCATAACTAGACGTTGAACTGACGTCTGTGCCCAGTGTACTCATAAAATATTCAAAAAACAGTTACATAATGTGACCATCAGGTAGCAATATCCACAACCTCCTGTAAAGGTTTGTTTGTGAACCAATTTATTTTCATCCGATCTAAAATACCATCAGTGTTGCATCCAAAACCTCCAACATCGAAATAAAACTGGACAAACTTATACACAGAACATCACACACACACTCTCAGAGCATGTAGCTTTCTATATGTCCTTAGAATCTAGATGTTCGAGTGCAGGAGGGATAAAGTGAAGAAAGTTCTCCACATCCTCCTTCTCCTCCTTCCTTGTCCTCTTCCTCATCTTCCTCCCCCCTCCCCACCTCATTCATTCACCAGGCCTCTTCATTTGTTCACTTGCTCCAGAACTTCAATCAGTGGTTCCCATTATTTGCTGACGTTTGCCTCTACCACTTCTTCATTCATGACCTTCATCCCTATCCTCCTGACTGATGGTTTCCTGGCCTCCTGCCCTCCTTCCCTTGGCTCGTCCCCTTAGCTCGTTGACTCGTTGCTCTTGCTCTCTCCCAGTAGCCAGTAGGTGGTCATTTTCCCCTTCCCCTTCATCTCCACGTCTCCTCTCAGCTCCAGCTGGAAGCAGTTGAACTCCTGCAGGACGTCACGCGTGGCCGCAGACACATGGATCTTCAGCGCTGTGAGGGAGAGAAGGTGAGGGGAGCAATCATTCATCAATCAATTAACTATCACAGAGATATAAAAACCAGCGGGACTGTGGAACTTGAATCCCTGATTTAAAACCCACATGTTGTATGACTACTCGGCGGCTTACCTTCTCCATTGGACTCCAGTCGTGAAGAGGTGTTGACTGTGTCTCCAAACAGACAGTACCGTGGCATCTTCAGCCCCACCACTCCTGCACACACCGGGCCTGAATATAGAGTGGAGTGAATTGGTCAATCACACAACTGAAATTGGTATATCATCACTGTGTCTGTTAGTATGTGACCATCGCGTGCCGCTCACCGCTGTGGATGCCGATACGCAGTTTGAGCTGCTGGTCAGGCCGGTGGCGTATTTTAAAGGTGCGTACAGCATTGAGCAGAGCCAGGGCCATGCGGGCGATCTCTCGGCCGTGTAGCTTCCCGTTCCTCACTGGCAGGCCGGACACCACCATGTAGGCATCGCCGATGGTCTCCACCTGGGGGCGCCACAGAGACAGCAGGGGCAGGGAGGTCAGTGTGTGTCCTAATGGAGCATCTCAATAGAGGCTTCCTCTCCTCTTATCCTTTCCTTCATCTGCACATTGATGAGAAATATAATGTTACCTTGTAAACATCAAAGTTGTCAATGATGGCATCGAAACAGGTGTAGAGGTCATTGAGCAGGGTCACAACCTAAAGGGGCAAAACAACTTTAGAGCAGAATGGGAATTGTTGGGTTTGACTATGGCCTCCCTTGTAAGGTCTACCTTTGTAACTTGTCACACTGTGGGAGTAGTGTCACAATGTGCTCGTGCTCTCACCTGCATTGGTGTGCTCTCAGCTGATATGGCTGTGAAGCCCACAATGTCACTGAAGTAGATGGTGACTGAATCAAAGGCCTCGGCCTGCACCGTCTCCCCTCTCTTTAGCTGCTCTGCCACTGAACTGCAGGTACAGACGGTAACATTACGCACTGTGTGTGTTTGTGTGTGTGTATAGCATTGACTTACTGTGTGTGTGTGTGTTTGTGTATAGCATTGACTCACTGTGGTAGTATCTGGTAGAGCAGAGCCTCAGCCTTGCGTTTCTCCTCGTGGTAGGCCTGGGTTCTCTCCTCCACCAGCTCCTCCAGGTTGTTAGCATACTGCTCCATACGGGACAGCAGGTTATCCAGGATGTTAGTGCTGCACTCCCTACACACACACACATACACGCACACGCACACACACGCACACACACAGATATAGTCATACTCTTTTTTTGGAGTAGCTCAGTTGGTAGAGCATGGCGCTTGCAACGCCAGAGTTGTGGGTTCGATTCCCACGGGGGGCCAGTATGAAAAATGTATGCACTCACTAACTGTAAGCCGCTCTGGATAAGAGCGTCTGCTAAATGACTAAAAGGTAAATGTAAAATGAGACCCACAGACATTAATGACATCAACGAACACTCACTCACTCTCCCCACTTCCACCCCCCTACACCCACCTGTTCTGTTTGCGCAGCAGCAGTTTAATGTGGTTGAACTCGGGCCTCTCGGTGGGCTCCTCTGCCCAGCAGCGCTGCATGAGTTGGCCCAGCTCCTGGCTGTGGATCTGAGGGTTGACTGCAGGCCGCAGGCACGGCCACTCACCCAGAGCCACCCGGTCCATGATTTCTAGAGGAAGAAGGGGAGTGTACAAAACATTATGCTCTTTCCATGACATAGACTGACCAGGTGAATCCCTTATTGATGTCACTTGTTAAATCCACTTCAAAATCAGTGTAGATGAAGGGGAGGAGACAGGTTAAAGAAGGATTTTTAAGCCTTGAGACAATTGAGACATGGATTGTGTATGCGTGCCATTCAGAGGGTGAATGGGCAAGACAAAATATTTAAGTGCCTTTGAACAGGGTATGGTAGTAGGTGCCAGGCGCACAGGTTTGTGTCAAGAACTGCAGCGCTGCTGTGTTTTTCACACTCAACAGTTTCCTGTGTGTATCAAGAATGGTCCACCACTCAAAGGACATCCAGCTAACTTGAAACAACTGTGGGAAGCATTGGAGTCAAGATGGGCTAGCATCCCTGTGGAACGCTTTCGACGCCTTGTAGAGTCCATGCCCCGACGAATTGAGGCTCAATATTAGGTAGGAGTTCTTAATATTTTCAGTGTATAAAGCATTCCTATAGATGGTGAAATGTCATATTTTCTATCTAGTGTCATTCCTTCCGCTTTCATCTTCTCAGAGATTCCAGTCCAATTTCCTTTCCATTGTGTTCATATCTATGCTTTCACAATCTTTCTTTATTCTATCCTCTCGTTCACACTTTTATCATTTCTCACCCTCTTCCCCTATTTCTGCCCTCACTCAGAAAAAAATTAAGCATGCAAGCACATGCACGCACACACACACACACACACACACACACACACACACACACACACACACACACACACACACACACACACACACACACACACACACACACACACACACACACACACACACACACATGTATAGACCCAAAAGCAGTCCATGCAGTCTAATTGAGTTAAGACCATAAAGTGGTTTCAGTGACATAAATGGCATGCTCTGGTTCTAATTCAGTTCATTTTATTTCTGTCACACAACAGCTGCTATCTGCCAATACAAAGTGTTACACTCTGATGAGCAAATACAAACACTTTCTTCTCTCTTGCAATCGACCACAATCACGTTCAATCTTCTAACATTTTGCACAATTTCATGCAATTATGGTTTAGGAAAAAAACGAATCCACTGATCAGTGGTGGTTGGCAGACATGGGTGACAGCAAGGTTCTCTCCTCAACACATTGTGAAAGAGGCTTAACTTGGGAGCACAACAGCAGTTGTTATTGCTGATCCGTAGAAATCCAATCTTCTCTTTCTTTTACAATTTTCTAGAGAAGGAAGTTAGGACAGATTGTAGTTCCCAAACTAACTACAATTCTAAAGAATCACACACCCCTGCTCAAATGAAAAGGAAATATCTTGGTTGCAGCTGTGTACTTACAATCTGATATTTTATTAAAAGTGTGTTGCTTTACTCCAAGCCAGAGACACAGAAAACAGTGGAAGGAATATTTGTGTGTGTTAAATAAAGCATCTGTGTGTTTGTCCCTACAAGTGTTTGCGCGCGTTTAACTATCCTTAATACAAAGCAGAGAGGGACATTAGCTCTCGTCCTCCATATCTTTACAGTAGGCTAAAGGGTAGTAAGTGTGGTGCAAAACAGAAAAGGAGGCAACAACTCTGTCACTTTTGGGAGCGTGTTTGACAAATTAATGAACTTTCCCTAGTTTAAGTTGCCAAATGGTTGCAATTGCAAAACTTTTACATGTCTCCATTTTAACATTGTGGCATATTGGTCAGTTGCTCTGAAATGACCATTGGGTTGTGTCAATATCTGGGGGTCTACACTTCATTTGTTGAATTTGATGTCATGTTTTTTTTGTGAGCAGAGTCAAGGAGGAACCTTGAAATATAAAGAATACAGATGTTCACATGGAGTAAAATGTAAATACATACTGTAGCTTTGTTGAGTCACTGGAGCTGTTATGTGTTTTTTGATAGGTTTGTGTTTTCTACAGAGCTTTTCCTGAGTCATCAGACTTGCGGGTGCAATGTGAAGAATAACAGCTTTTGTTTTGAGTTGCTCTAATTGCCTTTGCTCCTCGGCAATAATTCAGTCAGCAAAGACCACAGAGCCTTGACGGGAAGGAAGCTTGTTAGGTTTGTTTGTTTTGCTTTTGATGGAAGAATCATACAAACACTGTTTATCTTGGACACAATCTGGGGTATAATTTGCTCAGCAACAATGGTATTATCGCGTTCTTTTATAATACATCTGTGTTTATGTGCAAATAAGCGTGCATATGACCAAAAGTGTATGAGAGCACAAATGTGACTCGTTTCAGGAAACTAGCTAACGTTACGTGTATGATCTGTGTAGTAATATTATTAGTATCTTAGAAAATCAATTTGCATTGCTAGTTATAGCCTAACGTTAGCTAGCTAGCTAACATTGAACCTAGTTGGTTAGTTGGTGTACACCTTCAGAATTACTTTCCCATTGTTCCTCAACTGCAGTGTGTTATATAATTTTTTCTAGCTCTGAGTCTCTACTTTTATCCAATGTAAAAAACAAAATGTCAAATTTTGTTACACAGGATCGAATCGTGCCGGACGGTCACAAATGTCTGTTATGTAGAAAGAGAGAGTGTGTGTGTGTATGTGTGTGTTACCTTTGGGGCTGAGGGGCTCCCCCTCCAGATAGAACGCTCCGTGGCGTAGCGCCACCTCCTGGAGAATGATGCCAAAGCTATAGACATCCCCCTTCTGGGTGCCACATGGAGGGGGACTCTCCAACCTCAGAAGCTCTGGGGCCATCCACAGCTTCCCTACACACATAGATGGACAAATTGACTAAGAGTAGAATTAAGTTGCCTACAGACACTGTTTCGTATTTCACCCTCTTAGGGTTAAGGTAAGGATTTGAGCAGGTTAAGCTGATCCTAGATCTGTGTCTAAAGGGCAATTTCCTGCAGAGCCAGGTGACTCACGGGCATAGTAGGCATGGGCGTCGTCTTTGTTGCTCTCGGTGCGGAAGCTGGACAGGCCGTAGTCGGTGATCTTCAGCACAAAGCGGTTATCCACCACGCAGTTGGACGACTTCAGGTTGCCGTGGGAGACGATGACACTGTTGTGGAGGAAAGCCATGCCCTGGTAAAGAGAGGGGGAGGGAGGGATAGAGGGTAAAATATAGAAAGAAAAGAGAGAGGGATAGTCAAAAGGAGAGAGATAAATGAGTTATTCTTAATGAGCTTTAGTCTAAAAATGTTTGGCAAAGCATATGGACATTCACTTGTTGAATGATGCCAATGTGTTTTCTCATGTCGATTGAAGGTGACACATGGAAAGATAACCAGGAGAGTGTGTATAGCAGTGGTTACCTTGACAATGTCGTTGATTAAAGAGTATCTGAACATCCAATCCAGTGTGATGCTCTCGTTTTCCATGATGTCCTGAAGGATGAAACACACACACATGCACGCATATGCATACACACACACACACACACACACAGCGTTTAGACAAGGAAAATGTTGCCCATAGACTTCTAATGGGTCAGTGGTCTATCTTATAGTGGAGTTGTGGTGAGGGGTTGCTACCTGCAGGCTACCCCGAGGGCAGTACTCTGTGATGATGCAGATGTTGGGGGGGTCAATACAGGCTCCGATGAAGCGGGTCAGGTGCTCATTCTGAATATCACGCATCTGGAGAGGGAAGGAAAGGACACCATGTGACTTACACATTTAGGGACAGAGCTATTCTCTGATGTACATATGCATTCTGGAGTATATACACGTCACAGTACAACCTCATGGGGACTCACATGTTTCAGTTCAAACAGCACGTTTCTGGTGAGCTCAATGCGTTTCCTGTTGATGTACTTGATGGCCACAATGTTCGCCTGAAAGACAGAGAAAACATTATGCATTCAATCCAGTTGACATTAAAAGGTTACTTTTCTTTCACGCAGGCATGCATGCACACACACACACACACACACACACACACACACACACACACACACACACACACACACACACACACACACACACACACACACACACACACACACACACACACACACACACACACACACACACACACACACACACACACACACACACACACACACACACACAAACTTACCTTGTAGTAGCCTGTCTTGGCAAACACCTGAAAGTTTCCATCTCCTGTTAATAGGGAGCCGTAGTTGGAGCCCCTCTGTAAATAAAGCAAAAGGTGGGATGGGGTCAGTTTTGTGCATGACTGTGTGTATTATGAAATGTGTGTGTGTGTGTGTGTGTGTTGTTACAAGCGTGCGTGTGAGTGTGGACTCACCAGGGACAGAGTGAGCTTGCTGCCTGCGCTTCGCAGCACTTTCTCCATGTTGCTCATCTGAATATCCTCCCAGGAGACCCTCCACAGCTGAGCCACCAACTCATTCTCAAGCTTCAGCTTCCTGTGTGTGTGTGTGTGTGTGTGTGTGTGTGTGTGTGTGTGTGTGTGTGTGTGTGCGTGTGTGTGTGTGTGTGTGTGTGTGTGTGTGCGTGTGTGTGTGTGTGTGTGTGTGTGTGTGTGTGTGTGTGTGCGTGTGTGTGAAAGACAGAGAGCGATGACAGATTGCTCTTTTAGATATGTGAACAATGCTATAAATGTAATGACATAAAACACTTCCTGTAGATCCTAGGCCCTGTGCATACTTGCTGATTGAGCTTGAACTGGCCTGTCTACACTCACCTGTATATGAAGACAGTAATGGTGAGGATGATGATAATGATGAAGAACACCACAATTGTGACCATCTGGTGGATTGTGATGGTTCCTGCAAAAAGAGACGGGAAGCATTGTTATGGTCCCGTGTTTTCCTTCAATACAGCCACTGCATGACAGTGTACAGTCAGTCATCATAAGCTGTTTGACTGGTTATGGCGACTATAACTTCTGCTACGTCATGCAAACTAAGACATTTTATGGGGGGTAGTAGATACAAATGTGAGTGAGAGACAGACGGGGCCCACTGACGTGCGAGGCAGGCTGGGTTGTCATTCTTGAAGCCACAGACGGGCACATCTAAAGGAGCAGCGCCCCCTGGCCACTGGATGTCCATCCCAGGCAAGGCCTTCAGCTTCTTCTGAGAGCCGTTGTACACCAACACAATCTGGCAAGGAACACAGTATAACTTACTATTACATGTCTGATGTTATAGACAAATAACATGCCACACACTGATTGATTGAATTTCTCAGATCATTTAAAGTAGTAGGCTGTTCCAGAAACAGACAACATTACATACATGAAACATTTTAGAGGAGAAAAACAGAATAAAGCCAGAAGGCTTCTTTTCATTGTGGTCCTCTTAGACAGTGAGATAGCAGGTGGGCAAGATTGACACATTGTTCTCTCTCAATGCAAGTCATTAGCATAGGGTGATAATGGGAAAACGAGTTTCAATGGGTGAAAAGCATCCACTCTCTCTCCCTGTTCACACACGCACACACACACACGCACGAAAGCGCACATCCAAACATGTACATGTACACACTCTTGCTCTCGCTGGATGAGTCGGTCATTAACCTCAGAGTGGCTTGCCACCAATTACAGTTTTTCTCAATTGCTAAAACACTAAACCCTATTGTCTGAACCAAATGCTCAGTTGCCTGAACCCACTGATTGAATCAATCACTCTTTTGGCAAAACCATAAGCACTTTTCACCTGTTTAGACATAACTTGCCAACACATTTTCATTGTGATGCACCCGTGCTGCATAATGGTGAGCACAGGTGACAAAAGTCAAACACAATTAGAGCACAGGTGTCACCACTTGAACACAACAACTCAAAATTGATCACACTTGTGGCTAATGATGTGAGGGAACATATACAGTAAGCCAGTTCAGAGAGCACTGGTTTGTGAGGCCCTATAATGGATAGAAATCTGAGAGGAAGAGTTCGTGTGAGAGGAGGTCGAGGTGGTCAGCGAAGACAAAGAACAGTAATATCTGATGAAATCAGAGCTACTGTGATTGACCATGTTCTTGTCCATGGTATGAGCATGAGGGAGGCTGAACAAAGGGTACAACCAAACATCAGTAGATTCACTGTGTCCACCATAATCCGAAGATTTAGAGAAGAGAACAGGTAATTACCTTTTTTTGACATTATAGTACAGTATGTAAATGTTGACAGCAATTACTGTATGACATACTATATACTGTACCACAGTATACTGTAAGTAAATATATGTTTCAGTACATCACTGTACCAATGTACTGTAGTATTGTAATGGAGGGTTGGTCTAACTGTTTGTAGGCCTAGTATTCCATGTATATTTTTTGTAACTCCATGTTCTCTTTTTGTAGAATTGAAAGACTGCCACATGGGGGTGGGAGGACAGGTATGTTCTCCCCACACCAAGAGACCCTAATTGTTGATATGGTCCGTGAGAACAATGCCATTAAACTGAGCGAAATTCAGCAGAAGATCATTGAGGACCATTTAAATGTTGAGGGTATCAACAGTGTCAGCCTCTCTACTGTTGATCGTGTCCTCAAGCGCAACAGACTGCGCATGAAACAGCTATACAGAGTGCCCTTTGATCGCAACTCAGACAGAGTCAAAGAGCAAAGATTCCAGTATGTACAGGTTGGCATATATCCAGACACATTCAATGTTGATTACTCTAAATCAGGGGTGTCAAACATACGGCCCGCGGGCCGGATTAGGCCCGCAAACGGGTTTAATCCGGCCCGCGAGATGATTTTTTTTTTTTAAGTATAAAAATGCGCTGCAATTTTTCAATAAAATAAACTGCTGTTCCAATTGAGTCCACTGGATGGCGCAATAGCAATTGTGTTAAGCAAGCAAACTGTTTATACCGGGGCAGAGCAAGTAGGTCAAGCACGTGCAGCCAATGAGCTACTTTGTTTTGCCCGCGATATTTATTACGGCTTCTACTTTTAACATTATGTGCTTTGGCACCCTCATTGCCCCAATATGTCTATGTCAAAAAAGAGAAAAGTGGACGCAGAGTGCAGAGTGTTCCAAGAAAAATGGTCATCCTATTTAATCACGGAATTGAATGGGAAAGCTGTATGTTTGGTGTGTTCAGAGCATGTTGCAGTGCTGAAAGAATATAACCTTCGTCGCCACTATGTGAGTCTTCATGCCGACAAATATGACAACTTTCAAGGACAGCGGAGATGAGAGAAGGTGAATGAACTGTTGGCGGGTCTGAAGAAACAGCAGTCTGTGTTTACTCACAGCCGAGACATCAGTGACGCTGCAGTGAAAGCTAGCTACCTCATTGCTAATGAAATCGCAGTGGCTTCAAAACCATTTAGTGAGGGTGAATTTGTAAAAACATGCATGATGAAGGCAGCGGAGATTGTGTGCCCTGAAAAGCGGCAGGCTTTTGCAAATATCAGCCTGACAAGAAACACAGTTGCAGACAGGATTTCCGATCTTTCAGTGGATTTGGACAGCCAGTTGAAGCAAAAAGTAAAGTCATTTATTGCGTTTTCGGTTGCAATTGATGAAAGCACGGACATTACAGATGTTGCACAACTGGCCATTTTTTCATCCGCGGAGTTGATGACACATTGACCGTCACCGAGGAGTTCGTGCAGTTGGTGCCGATGACAGATACAACGACAGCAGCTGATATTTTTACCGCACTCGTCGGCGCGCTGGACAGGGTCGGAGTGGACTGGTCCCGCGCTGTCAGCCTGGCTACAGATGGTGCGCCCTCAATGATCGGGAAAAAAGCAGGCGTTGTGACAAAGTTCAGAGAGAAAGTGCAATCTGCAAATGGAGGACGTGATTTTTTGACTTTTCACTGTATTTTGCACCAGGAGGCTTTGTGTTGCAAGTCATTAAAGATGGATAACGTCATGAAGGTGGTCATCCAAACTGTTAATTTCATCCGATCCAGAAGCCTGAATCACCGTCAGTTTGACAGCCTTCTCAGAGAGAAAGACCACATCTATGGCCTGCCATACCACACTGAGGTAAGATGGTTAAGCCGAGGTGCTGTGCTGAGGCGTTTCTTTGATTTACGAGAAGAAATTGAACAGTTCATGGAAGAAAAGGGCAAACCAGTGTTAGAATTTCATTCCGCAGAATGGATGCCGGACCTTGCATTTATGGTGGATGTTACAGAGCACCTGAATAACTTGAACAAACAGCTGGTTGTCACGCAGTATTATGACAGCATACGTTCTTTCAAGTTGAAGCTGTCATTGTGGGAGACGCAACTTGCCGGTGGTGATGCAGCTCACTTCCCCTGTCTGAAAAATGTGTGCGCGACCCAACATGTGGCAGACATGAAGCGGTTCAAAGATAAAATAACTGGACTGTTACGGGAGTTTGAGCAACGCTTTCAGATTTATGTTTATATGTTTTTATGTTGATGTGCTATTGTTTTTAATTGATTTTATTTTATTTGTATATTTAACCTATTCTTGACTCTGTGGTTCTTGCACTTGTTTGGGGAACAGGATTTCATTATTTTTATCTACATTTCTGCCTGAGAAATGACACCCTGATATAGTTCTGTGATCTGTGAAACAGTTCTGTTAATCACTGAGGCATTGTGTGTGTCACGCCCTGGCACGGGGGACTCTCGTATGTTGAGCCAGGGTGTTAGTTTCTATGTTTTGTTGTGGGTCTAGGTTATTGTATTTCTTTGTTTGAGTGACTCCCAATCAGAGGTAACGAGTGTCAGCTGTTGGCTCGTTGTCTCTGATTGGGAGCCATATTTAACTATCTGTCTTTCACGTTGTGTTTGTGGTTTCTTGTTCTCGTTGGGTTGTGTTCAACTGTAGACGTCACATTTTCGTTTGTTATTTTGATCGTGTGATCATTTATCTAATAAAAGATGTTCACCTTCAACGCTGCGCATTGGTCCTCATTAGACGAGCGTGACAGAAGAAACCACCAAGATGGGACCAAGCAGCGTGTCCAGGAGCCATCGCCAGGGAGATCCCTCACAGATCTCCTTCGCCTCCTGGACTGGGTCAAGCCGAGTGAGGAAGAGAAGGGCTTGACATTATGGCAGAAGGGCGAGAGGCTGGCGAGGGACATGGAGACCTGGGCCACGGGTAGGAGAGACGCCCCGAAAATTTTTAGGGGGGGGCTCACGACGTCGGACCAGCAGGAGGCCGCGATAGAGCGGTCCAGTGGGTTGCCGGAGAAGGCCGCCGGGTTACGGGGGCCACTGGTAGAAGAGGGGATGGAAGGTGTGGAGGCACGGCGAGAGGTACTGGCGTGTGTTGCCAGTCCGGTCCGGCCCGTTCCAGATCCCGGTGTAGAGCCAGTGGTGTGTGTCCCCAGTACGGTCCGGTCTATTCCTGCTCCCCGCACCGAACCTGCGGTGCGCGTCGCCAGCCCAGTCCGGCCCATCCATGCGTCCCGCATCAAGTCTGTGGTGCGGCTCGTCAGCCCGGCTCTGCCCGTTCCGGCTCCCCGCATCAAGTCTGTGGTGCGTCTCGTCAGCCCGGCTCTGCCCGTTCCTGCTCCCCGCACCAGGTCTGTGGTGCGCGTCGCCAGCCCAGTCCGGCCCATTCCTGCTCCCCGCATCAAGTCTGTGGTGCGTCTCGTCAGCCCGGCTCTGCCCGTTCCTGCTCTCCGCACCAGGTCTGTGGTGCGCGTCGCCAGCCCAGTCCGGCCCATTCCTGCTCCCCGCATCAAGCCTGTGGTGCGTCTCGTCAGCCCGGCTCTGCCCGTTCCTGCTCTCCGCACCAGGTCTGTGGTGCGCGTCGCCAGCCCGGTCCGGCCCATTCCTGCTCCCCGCATCAAGTCTGTGGTGCGTCTCGTCAGCCCGGCTCTGCCCGTTCCTGCTCTCCGCACCAGGTCTGTGGTGCGCGTCGCCAGCCCGGTCCGGCCCATTCCTGCTCCCAGCACCAAGTCTGTGGGGCGTTTCGTCAGCCCTGTCCGGCCCGCTCCTGCTCCCCACACCAAGCCAGTGGTGTGCGTCGTCAGTGCAGCACGGCCCGTGCCTGTTCCCCACACCAAGCCAGTGGTGTGCGTCGTCGGTCCGGCACGGCACGTGCCTGTTCCACTGGAGCCGGATCCGCCGCCTAGGCGGAGTGCCCACCCGGTCCCTCCCCTGTTGTGTTTCGTTGGCGCGGTCGGAGTCCGCGCCTTTAGGGGGGGGTACTGTCACGCCCTGGCTCGGGGGACTCTCGTATGTTGAGCCAGGGTGTTAGTTTCTATGTTTTGTTGTGGGTCTAGGTTATTGTATTTCTTTGTTTGAGTGACTCCCAATCAGAGGTAACGAGTGTCAGCTGTTGGCTCGTTGTCTCTGATTGGGAGCCATATTTAACTATCTGTCTTTCACGTTGTGTTTGTGGTTTCTTGTTCTCGTTGGGTTGTGTTCAACTGTAGACGTCACGTTTTCGTTTGTTATTTTGATCGTGTGATCATTTATCTAATAAAAGATGTTCACCTTCAACGCTGCACATTGGTCCTCATTAGACGAGCGTGACAGTGTGTTTGTGTGTTCTTTTTCTTTAGAATTTTCAAATAAACTTGACGTGTTTTATGATTAATAGTGATGTTGTGCTTGTACTATTTTGGACACACTGTCCTCAGGCTCCAGCTTTATGTTGTATGTTGATCGTATTAAAACAAAGAAAACAATCTGAAGTTGTTGTTTTTAAGTTATATATATACCATGATTTTTCCGGTCCGGCCCACTTGGGAATAGATTTTCCTCCATGTGGCCCCTGAGCTAAAATGAGTTTGACACCCCTGCTCTAAGTAGTGATTTACTGTAGTGGCCTAAATCACTTTTTCCGTATCACTTACAAAACTATATCTATTTCTACAGAGGGTTTTTCAACTGGATGCAATGGAAAGACCCCATCAATACATCTACATGGATGAAGCTGGGTTTAATCTCACCAAAAGGAGAAGGAGAGGCCGTAATGTGATTGGCCATCGGGCCATTGTTGGTGTTCCTGGGCAGCGTGGTGGCAATGTCACATTATGTGCTGCCATCAGCAATCATGGGGTTGTCCACCATCATGCCAACCTGGGGTCCTACAACACTCACCAGCTCCTCATTTTCCTCAATCACATGCGAGATGCTTTGTTAGGGCAGCAGGATGAGCATCCCATCTATGTTGTTGTTTGGGACAATGTGAGTTTTCACAGAGCCCTCCAGGTTAGAGAGTGGTACAATATGAACCAAGGTTTTATCAATCTTTGCCTTCCACCGTACTCCCCTTTCCTAAACCCCATTGAGGAATTCTTCTCCTCATGGCGGTGGAAGGTATATGAACGCCAACCTTACACCAGGGTAAATCTCCTGCAAGCCATGGGACTTGCCTGTGGTGACATAGGTGTGGAGGCATGCCAAGCCTGGATACGGCATGCCAGGTTTTTTTTCCCCCGTTGCCTGGCCAGACAAAATGTGGCCTGTGATGTGGATGAAGTCCTGTGGCCTGACCCAGTACGGAGACATGATGCTGTGGCTGAGTAATGCACTTATTTGTATATTTTTGTACTTTATTTTTACATGGGCTTCCTGTACACAAGTGGCAAACGCATAAGATTTCTGTTTGTTTTTACAAGTGCTACATGTAAATGCACAAGATTTCTGTTTTGTCTTTTTGTACAAGTGCTAAATGCACAGTTTTTTTTTGTTTTGCAACATGCATTTAGCCTACAGTGAACAATAAACATTTATTTCTCCAGCTTCATGTCCTGAGCATTGTGTTTTCTATTTTTCTACGTAGTGTTTAGTGAATGTTCAGTAGTGTTTTTAATTTTGATTGACTCGGGGCACGATTTGACAACATAGTTCAGTTTTGAGCACAGATTGAACTGTTTTGAGGTGAAAGTTTGGTTTTGCAAGAAGAGTCTGAGGTTTTGTGAATGTAGCTTGAAAATTGGGTTTTGTGTTCACAGTTAAGAGAAAAGGAGAGCAGCTTTCAAGAAATGTGTCTTAGCAATCGAGAAAAACTGTAATATATATCATTCTGTCATTACATAAGACAAACACATTGGCACTGGGTGGATGAAATTACATATTCAATTATATGTAGGATTAAATAGGGTTTGTTACTACTGTATGCTATAGCTATATATAGTTGTTGCCCCATTTACCCTCACCCTGAGCAGATGGTATATTGTAGTGGTAATGGAGTCATGGAGGTCTTTCTATGAACTGTATATACAGCAGATGGTATATTGTAGTGGTAATGGAGTCATGGAGGTCTTTCTATGAACTGTAGAGACAGCAGATGGTATATTGTAGTGGTAATGGAGTCATGGAGGTCTTTCTATGAACTGTAGAGACAGCAGATGGTATATTGTAGTGGTAATGGAGTCATGGAGGTCTTTCTATGAACTGTAGAGACAGCAGATGGTATATTGTAGTGGTAATGGAGTCATGGAGGTCTTTCTTTGAACTTTAGAGCTCTTCTCTTCCAGATGTTAATGCCTCTGAAGTACATCTAGTTTTATTTTCACATCTCCAAAACACACAGACTCAGGCTGTCAGCTTTATGAGCACTGGCAGAATGAAAGAGATGAGGAGCCTTAGTGTATGAGAGAGAGAGGTAGAGAGAGAGAGAGAAAGAGAGAGAGAAAGAGAGAGCGAGAGAGAGAGAGAGAGAGAGAGAGAAAGAGAGAGCGAGAGAGAGAGAGCGAGAGAGCGAGCGAGCGAGAGAGAGAGCGAGCGAGAGAGAGAGAGTGAGAGAGCGAGCGAGAGAGCAAGCGAGAGAGAGAGAGAGAGAGAGACAGAGAGCGAGAGAGAGAGAGAGAGAGCGAGAGAGCGAGAGAGAGAGAGAGAGAGAGAGAGAGAGAGAGAGAGATGTGTGTGTGTTCAGTACCTGGAAAACACTGGTGTTGGTGTCAGTCATGTCCCAGAGAGCGAAGTCTGTCTCTCTGTCCCCATTCTCATCTATCTGCACCAGGCCTGTTACACCTGTTGAGAGGACCAGAAAGAGAGAGGAGCCATATCCAGTCCAGGGATGAAAATAATCATCAAAGTGCTCAGCGGGTAACGATAATTACTACAAATTATTACTGTCGTTACGAAACGAGAGCAGATTTACATTTGAGGTCGTCCCAATTAGCTGACACCGGAAAACAAATCTCAACCATTGAGCAAGTTAGAACAACCATAACAACATCTCAAATGTAACAAATAAACAGCCATAACTTTCAAAACAAACATTGGTCATGCCAACAACTTCACTTCAAATGGTGGTGGTGGAGATACACAGACGCAAACACAAACAGAATAAGTTGGTCCACCCCAGGTCCACCCAAAAGTATTCATCCATAATGACAGTAATATAGCTGGGCTATCTTGCTAATAAATCTAGTAGATGGCCATCTTGTATGGACATGACTTTCATTTCCGGCTAAGACAACAGCCCAGGGTTGATTTGGAGGTGCAGATAATAGTCTGAGAGCCATTCCATATTGAGTGTGAATGGAAAGAGGTGTCTATAGGGAGAAATTACATGACAGGTGACGCCATTACCGGCATGGAAATGTCCAATCCAAATGGGGTTATCCTAGTAATAAAGAAATATACAGGCATCATCCCTCTAATCAGAGGAGAGAGGGCCCGAGAGATGTGCTATGATATGGGACGGATTATCGGCTAGAGGGAGATGCAGAAGATATGGTAGCATGCACGCGTGCACAAACGCACATACTCAAGAACACACATTTTCCCACAGACGTTATTGCCCTCCTCACACACACACAGTCAGGCAGTGGTCAGAGAATAATTAAACTTGTGGTTGGTCTGGGAAAATTACATTTGGCCAGCATCTACATGGGGGGCTGCATGGTGTTTGGTTGTCTGGGACAGGTTAAGGTGTGGAAATAAGGAGAGTGAAGTCATGATTTTGTACCTATTTAATAGAACATTATACACTTAACATTGACCAATGAGTCATGTGTGTGTTATGTGGGTGACGTCACCACGACTTCCAGGAATTGGGAGTAGCACATCTTTGGGGGATGGGCCCTGACTGGTCTGTCTATGTTAAGGCAAACTAGGTATGGGAAGGATATAGAACAATGGAGACACATTTACAGTAAAAATAAATGTGGCCTTTAACCATCCCTCTGTCCGTCCATCCATCCATCCATTTTTCTTAGCCTCACAAACCTCTTACTGCTGTCTTACTCTTTATTAATAACTCTTTAATAATTCTTAGACCTTGAATGGAAATGGTTGGGGGGAGGGCTGAATTCAGTGGGCTGCAGTGATGGAGGCTCAGTCCAGCAGAAGCTGTATTAGTCTGGTAGCGCTGACGCACTTTAATTGTGCTGCAAAGAACAGAGCCACGGGGGGCATTTGCACAATGTGCTAGCAATCAGAGCAGGTGTTCAGAGCATGTGGAGAAAGGTGGCACATTGTGAGCTACGGTACAGTGCAGTAGCTTGATAGCTAGTGTGATAGTTTGGTAAATTACAACTACCTGTATGCTTTCTTAAAAGTCTAAATGGACTATATTGATGTAACCTCATGAGTGATGTGTATTGGAAGTATATCTGATGAAGGCTGTATTGCCAAAACATGCTGTTTTCAATCATGAAGAAGCATCTTCTATACACCTTCCACTGTCCTCCTAAAGTGGCTGAATCTCTCTCACCCATCCAGGCCCATTAGTTAATGGAACAGAAGTCAGAGAGGAAAGCAGCTGTAACCTGATCCTTCCATTTCTACATCCTCCCTCTCCCTCTCTCTATTTATAAGGTCTATACTGGCTGCCTCTCTTCATGTACTGTATCTATCTTTGTACATGATGTAAATTCATATATCATCAACAACAGTAAAACATCCTGTCTGTCTGTCTCATCTTATTCCCCTCACTGTTCAAATCCTTGTAATTACCTAAACTAAAACGGGAATCAGTTTCCACACTGCACCTTTCCAAGTATGTTTGATTTGCACAGCAGTGTGCCCCTGATGGAGGAAGTTGACATCTGATTGAAAAAACATTGCATGAGCTGTTCCGTACTGACGGCTAACCTGGGTGAGAAGTCACCAGGCACATTGCTCCTGGGCTGCCTATTCCTAAATCAAGTGTCAACTCCCTCCATCCAAGACTGCACAATGCACATCATTTTCATCTGGTCCTCTGTGTGTTGAGGTATAACAAGAAGATCTCACAGTCAAGCAAAAGGTTCCAGAAACATTTTGACGAGGTAGGAAAAAAAAGGTCAAGTGTCTGAAAGAAAATGTCCATGAAAACCCAGAGGTGAGTCCACATTAGTGGCATGTTGTGGTTTTGAGGGTTCTGGTCGATAAATGCACAAGGCAACTGTCAAGGCATTTGAAAAGGGCACACGGAGGGAGGATTAGCAACACAATGCAGGATGTCGCAGTGCGCCCCTAGACGTTAATGAAACCTACAATCAAACACTTCTCTGATTCAGGGCATAACTGGAAAGTACTTTGACTTTAAATCTGGGGAAAGCACAGAACATCCTCTTATGAATAACAACAACCGTTAACAAAGTACACAGTGGAAGTGTCACTGCACCATTTGATTTTCCACCGAGTCACAGTGTTGTTTATGGATATGCATGGTGCCAACCAGGTGATTACAATCCCCAGCTGCTGTGAAGCCATGAGAGCAGGTGCTGATAGAGCTCCATTAGAGCCACATAAACAGCCTTTGTTCTTAGCTAAAGAGTGAACACATGGGAATAGGTGATGTATTGGGTATTTATTATCACTGCTGCTAAACGTGAAGTGGGAGCACTCCTGTCACATACAGTATATGCAAATATTGACCTTATTGTACACTCACTGTAGTGTGATATGATATTGCAGCTCTGCATCAGCTAGACCAGGAGGTTCACTTGCAGGCTGTTTTCTGTTCACTCTACTTAGTCGTCCGAAAATTCATTGGTTAATTAGAATTCTTTTTTGGAATGCTTTTAACGCCTCCCCACAAGCACCTCTCCTTTAAATAATTACATTTACTGTGAAATAACTATGGCATTCTTCTACCCAGGCAGACGTGCAATGTCTGGCAGTCTGCAAACCACCTGCGGCTTATGTCCCTGGTTCAAAGTGTGTTCTGCATACATAACAGCCCCTGCCTAGCTAACTAAGGATGGCACACACCTGTTGTCATGTCCAAAAATGTACAGCTATCTATGTGTTTACTTTGTTTACCTTGAACCTTATCACATCAGTCAACAACAGTCATCAAAGAAACATAGTTGTTTCATCAAATATATAGGTTACTAAGGATGGAAAAAATGAAAATGTACTATTCTAGGACTTACTTATGAATAATGTATAGTATTCATTATTCATCTAGATTCATCGTGGGATTTTTCCTTAGCCTCTGATGGAGAGATAGGGAGGGATTAAGGGAGGGAGGGAGAGAGAGAGAGAGAGAGAGAGAGAGAGAGAGAGAGAGAGAGAGAGAGAGAGAGAGAGAGAATAGAGAGCAAGACCTGTAGTTATGAATGACATGAAAGGGTCTCGAACGCTAAATGCTATTAGACTAAGATCTGTATGGTCTGTCAATCCTTTTTACAGGCAATCCGTTGCCCACTAATAGCATTGACAAGTTCCTCCAGTTACCAAATATTTCTGGGACAATGGGGGCATACCATGTACCATGTAGCTATAGAGTTTCAGGACATATGATTAACAAAAGTGCACAAGCACAAGAGTTATTCATTATTTCTATCTGTTCCTATCCCCCTCTGCCCACCTGTCTGCCTGTCTCCTTTCTACAGTGCACTCTACACTCCAGCCCTGTGCTCCACTGTGGCTCTGATGACAAGGCTTCAGATTCACACAGCTCATTATCAGCTCGACCCAGGCCAGACCTACTGTTGGAAATACCAGCTGCCTAAGTGACCAGGGCCACTGCACAGAAGTCAGGGGCAGAGAAAACTGACAATGAGTGATGGATGGTGGGGAGAGAAAGGGAAAAGCGAGGGAGGTGGAGACAGATGGACAGAGAGAGATAGAGGGATGAGCGGAGGGTGGAGGCTGGCGTCAGAGGGAGATTGAGGGAGATGGCTGCTGTTGACACGGCCACGGGAGCTCTGGTTTCGCCTGATTAGATTTCTCTCCTATTTTGGGGATTTCCTCTTTTTTTCCAGGGGGACTTTTTGTAACATGACAGCCAAAAGAGAAATGAGATATTTCCATGGCAAAGGACAGAGAGTTTAGAGGAGACAGAGAGGAGAGAAGAGGGTAAAATAAGAGTTCAGGAGGATAAGACACGTTGGGACAGGAAAAATATGACAGAGATTGACAGAGCAGTGAAGTGAGGAGGAACACCTTGATAAGAGAGAGAGAAAATATGGACAGATTGGTGAAGTGAGGAGGAAGGAAAAAGAGGAAGGCAGATCCCGTGGGATGGAATTAGAGAACTGTTCACAGAGGAGAGGATTGAGAGCAGAGGAGAGGAGCGCTAGACCAGGAAATAATGAAACAAGAAGAAGGTGTGAAGGAATAATTATGAGTAAGGACAATGACTGATAGAAAAGATAGGGTGACTGGCATTAACAAGCTGGCACACACAGCAGGACATCCACCTCTGTCACTGAAATATTTTTTTCACACACTTTCACAAGTTTACAACGTACAATTACTCATATGAGTCATATACTATAGTTGAACTGCTGAAGTCAAGTTTCAGATGAAGGTTTTGTATTTCACTATACTGACTTAAAGCTGCCTTCACTTTCTAACAAAACAAAACAACACAGAATATAACTAAAAAGCACTGAATCGGAAGCATAACAATTAACTAAAGGTACCAAACAGCTTACGTTACAGTTTGCACCGGTGTGAGCAAAAAAAAAAAAAAAGAAGCATTGTCCCCCCTCGCATGCAACCAAACAAACCCCTCAGCCTTTCATTGCCTATGTTTGGTTGGGCTAACAGAATCAGCGTGAGGAGACTCCATCTGTTTTTGGCTGCTGCCGGCTCTGCCCTCCCACTGGCTGTCTGAAGTGTTCATCTCTGTTGTTTGTGTGCTCTGGTCCAACTCATAGTGATTGAGGAGAGAAGGATAGCCGTTTGTAAAGAGGGGTCAGCCAAGGAGATTAAAGGAAAAAGAGGGGGCAGGCGGGCAGTAATGGAGGACAGATGGAGGGAATAAAAGGGAAATGGGGAAGCAGGGTGAAAGAGGGAAGGAGAGAGGAGTGCAGAGCAAACAACCAGGGTACTTACCTGATGAGATGTCCCTTATGACTTTGTCACCTCCTCAAGTATGTGTACTGTTCCAATGATTCAACGTATTTGTTCTTGCTGTTACCTTTGATTTGGAGTCAAGCACCTTTCACTGTCTCCTGTGACCTCACACATAATCTGACTCTCTGACCCCTTGACTCTGTGACCAGCCAAACAAACATCAGATCAACAGCCCCACCCCAATAATTCTAATTCCCCTCAAATCCCAATAAACAGAGGTTGCTAGGACTTGGCATCTGTCTTCAGGTCCCTCACAAAGGATTACGACTGGGACAGAAGGGGTGATGACAACCTGCTACAAGCTTTGAGACCACCATCTTCTATTTCGGCCATTAGTAATGCAAACACTTGTTAAACCCACAAGTCTGGGTAAACACACTTAACCTTATGGCTTAGTCAGTGAGGTGTGTGCGTTTGGGGGGAGGGTGGTACTGGCACAGGAAATACAATGGAGGCCTTCCTCAGAAAGTAAGATGCTGTGTCTAACTCTTCAGCCCAAAATTTGGTAAAAATGACAATGTATGTGTTATGAACGATAGATGTAGCTTTGTCTACTCCATGTTGAGCGTTATACGACCTCATCAATCACCTAAGTTGTCACTGGGTTGCGTGTGCTGGGTTTTATGGAAGTTTTACAAACAGAAGATTGGTCATATTCATCAACTTTAGGTGCACAGGACAAAGGTCACCTTACAGGATGCAGATGTGTTTTTCATCCTATACTCTCTTAGGTCTGTGATGAATAAAAGGATGATTAAATGCTTTCATTTAGAAATGCACATGTTCCACATCCATTTGCGGCGTCCGGGAATGTGTTTGCTCGAAGCCGAACGTGAAGATGAATTGACTTCCGCTACAAACCTTGACTTGGCTACGAACCAGCTGCCAGCGGAGATGAAGAAGGCTGTTCAATAACATGTTTCATAATGTTGGCATTTTTTGTTTCATTCTGGTGCTCTTTCTTTATTTTTCAAGAGCTTGCAGAGACATAGAGAAAACATCTGCCTGTCTTCAAAAGGCCAAAAGACACAACCATGGCCCGCTAATTGATCCTTTCCATTTAATATTTTCTCTTGAACTGCTTTGAGGAGATTTCTGTTTTTGGCAAAACTTCATCACAAAGGACATGTCCACAGTTATTAAACCTATTCCCACCTTATAACATCTGACATAAATGGTATCTACAGTGAAACCAGTAGAGGCTCCACAGAGGAGGAAGTGGAGGACCATCCTCCTCTGTGAATTTAATAAAAATAAAAATAGTGAAACATTTAAAAAAGTTATATTTTTTCGATATAACTTTACTAAATATATTCACGTCACCAAATAATTTATTAAAATACATTATTTTGCAATGAAGGTCTACAGTAGTCTCAACAGCACTCTGTAGGGTAGGACCACGGTGTAGCCAGAGGACAACTAGTTTCCGTCCTCCTCTGGGTACATTGACTTTAATACAAAACCTAGGAGGCTGGTGGTTCTCACCCCCTTACATAGACTTACACAGTAATTATGACAACTTCCGGAGGATGTCCTCCAACCTATCAGAGCTCTTGCAGCATGAACTGACATGTTGTCCACCCAATCAAAGGATCAGAGAATGAATCTATTACTGAAAGCATAAGGTATAGCTAGCTAGCACTGCAGTGCATAAAATGTGTTGAGTAGTTGACTCAAAGAGAGAGAAAGCCAATAGTTGCAACCGTTTTGAACAAATTAATTTATTCAAAAATGAAGGTGATGCAAGAGAGAGAGCGAGAGAGCGAGAGATAGCTATATTTCTTATTTTTTTCAATTTCACTTACTTAGCTAGCCAATGCAACTAGCTAGTTCAGCCTACTCAAACACCCGGCTCAAACAGAGAGGGATGCTATGTTACTTTGTTGGCATTTCAACACTGGAACTCTTCCAAGTCAAGGTAAGCTTTTGGTTTTATTAATTTATTGCCACCGGGGCCCGCCGATGAAACTGCTAAACTGCTTGCTAACTGTATACTGTACTACATGATTGTAGTGGGTTTACTCAGGTTGTGCACTGAAGTCGGGCTCCCGAGTGGCGCAGTGGTCTACGGCACTGCATCTCAGTGCTTGAGGCGTCACTGCAGACCCCCTGGTTCGATTCCAGGCTGTATCACAACCGGCCGTGATTGGGAGTCCCATAGGGTGGTGCACAATTGGCCCAGCGTCGTCCGGGTTTGACCGGTGTAGGCCGTCATTGTAAATAAGAATTTGTTCTTAACTGACTTGCCTAGTTAAAATAATTTTTAAAAAGTGAGAGGAGGAGCATAGATGTGAGAAGGAATTATCTAACAATCATTAATATCTAACAATCATAAAAAAAAAAAAACGTAATTTAGCAGACGCTCTTATCCAGTGCGACTTACAGTTAGTGAGTGCATACATTTTTCATACTGGCCCCCCGTGGGAATCGAACCCACAACCCTGGCGTTGCAAACGCCATGCTCTACCAACTGAGCTACACAGGGCACACAATGCCAAGTGTGTGATCAAAGGGATCATGCTGTATGTACTGTACCATTCAAAAGTTTGGACACACCTCAAGAGTTTTTCTTTATTTTTACTATTTTCTACATTGTAGAATAATAGTGAAGACATCAAAACTATGAAATAACACATATGGAATCATGTAGTAACAAAAAAGTAGCCACCCTTTGCCTTGATGACAGCTTTGCACACGCTTGGCATTCTCTCAACCAGCTTCATGAGGTAGTCACCTGGAATGCATTTCAATTAACAGGTTTGCCTCGTTAAAAGTTAATTTGTGGAATTTCAGTTGTGTTGTGACAAGGTAGGGTTGGTATACAGAAGATAGCCCTATTTGGTAAAAGACCAAGTCCATATCATGGCAAGAACAGTTCAAATAAGCAAAGAGAAACGACAGTCCATCATTACTTTAAGACATGAAGGTCAGTCAATATGGAAAATGTCAAGAACTTTGAAAGTTTCTTCAAGTGCAGTCGCAAAAACCATCAAGTGCTATGATGAAACTGGCTCTCATGAGGACCGCCACAGGAAAAGGAAAACCCAGAGTTACCTCTGCTGAAGAGGATAAGTTAATTAGTTACCAGCCTCAGAAATTGCAGCCCAAATAAATGCTTCACAGAGTTCAAGTAACAGACACATCTCAACATCAACTGTGGTCCTCTGTAGCTCAGCTGGTAGAGCACGGTGCTTGTAACGCCAAGGTAGTGGGTTCGAACCCCGGGACCACCCATACACAAAAAAAAAAATGTATGCACGCATGACTGTAAGTCGCTTTGGATAAAAGCGTCTGCTAAATGGCATATTATTATTATTAACTGTTCAGACGACACTGCGTGAATCAGGCCTTCATGGTCGAATTGCTGCAAAGAAACCACTACTAAAGGACACCAATAAGAAGAAGAGACTTGCTTGGGCCAAGAAACACGAGCAATGGACATTAGACCGGTGGAAATCTGTCCTTTGGTCTGATTAGTCCAAATTTGAGCTTTTTGGTTCCAACCGCCGTGTCTTTGTGAGACGCAGAGTAGGTGAACGGATGATCTCCGCATGGAGGAGGAGGTGTGATGGTGTGGGGGTGCTTTGCTGGTGACACTGTCAGTGATTTATTTACAATTCAAGGCACACTTAACCAGCATGGCTACCACAGCTTTCTGCAGCGATATGCCATCCCATCTGGTTTGCGCTTAGTGGGACTATCATTTGTTTTTCAACAGGACAATGACCCAACACACCTCCAGGCTGTGTAAGGGCTATTTGACCAAGAAGGAGAGTGATGGAGTGCTGCATCAGATGACCTGGCCTCCACAATCCCCCAACCTCAACCCAATTGAGATGGTTTGGGATGAGTTGGACCGCAGAGTGAAGGAAAAGCAGCCAACAAGGGCTCAGCATAAATGGGAACTCCTTCAAGACTGTTGGAAAAGCATTCCGGGTGAAACTGGTTGAGAGAATGCCAAGAGTGTGCAAAGCTGTCATCAAGGCAAAAGGTGGCTACTTTGAAGAATCTAAAATTAAAATATATTTTGATTTGTTTAACACTTTTTGGGTTACTACATGATTCCATATGTGTTATGTCATAGTTTTGATGTCTTCACTATTATTCTACAATGTAGAAAATAGATAAAATAAAGAAAAATCCTTGAACGAGTAGGTGTATCCAAACTTTTGACTGGTACTGTATGTGGCTGCTTTGAAAGTGAACTGTGTTTGCGGTGATCAGGAGTGTATTCATTCCACATATTCTGTTGAAAAATGTTTCTTAAATGGAAGCAAACGGAACGAAACGGGGACAAACATACCTGAATTTGTCCAATAGAAACTCTTGTTTGCAACTGTTGGACTAATGATTACACCCTAGATCAGCTACAGTGGGGAAAAAACAAATTTTGTCAGCCACCAATTGTGCAAGTTCTCCCACTTAAAAAGATGAGAGAGGCCTGTAATTATCATCATAGGTACACGTCAACTATGACAGACAAAATGAGGGAAAAAAATCCAGAAAATCACATTGTAGGATTTTTAATGAATTTATTTGCAAATCATGGTGGAAAATAAGTATTTGGTCAATAACAAAAGTTTCTCAATACTTTGTTATATACCCTTTGTTGGCAATGACACAGGTCAAACGTTTTCTGTAAGTCTTCACAAGGTTTTCACACACTGTTGCTGGTATTTTGGCCCATTCCTCCATGCAGATCTCCTCTAGAGCAGTGATGTTTTGGGGCTGTCGCTGGGCAACACAGACTTTCAACTCCCTCCAAAGATTTTCTATGGGGTTGAGATCTGGAGACTGGCTAGTCCACTCCAGGACCTTGAAATGCTTCTTACGAAGCCACTCCTTCGTTGCCCGGGCGGTGTGTTTGGGATCATTGTCATGCTGAAAGACCCAGCCACGTTTCATCTTCAATGCCCTTGCTGATGGAAGGAGGTTTTCACTCAAAATCTCACGATACATGGCCCCATTCATTCTTTCCTTTACACGGATCAGTCGTCCTGGTCCCTTTGCAGAAAAACAGCCCCAAAGCATGATGTTTCCACCCCCATGTTTCACAGTAGGTATGGTGTTCTTTGGATGCAACTCAGCATTCTTTGTTCTCCAAACACGACGAGTTGAGTTTTTACCAAAAGGTTCTATTTTGGTTTCATCTGACCATATGACATTCTCCCAATCCTCTTCTGGATCATCCAAATGCACTCTAGCAAACTTCAGATGGGCCTGGACATGTACTGGCTTAAGCAGGGGGACACGTCTGGCACTGCAGGATTTGAGTCCCTGGCGGCGTAGTGTGTTACTGATGGTAGGCTTTGTTACTTTGGTCCCAGCTCTCTGCAGGTCATTCACTAGGTCCACCCGTGTGGTTCTGGGATTTTTGCTCACCGTTCTTGTGATCATTTTGACCCCACAGGGTGAGATCTTGCGTGGAGCCCCAGATCGAGGGAGATTATCAGTGGTCTTGTATGTCTTCCATTTCCTAATAATTGCTCCCACAGTTGATTTCTTCAAACCAAGCTGCTTACCTATTGCAGATTCAGTCTTCCCAGCCTGGTGCAGGTCTACAATTTTGTTTCTGGTGTCCTTTGACAGCTCTTTGGTCTTGGCCATAGTGGAGTTTGGAGTGTGACTGTTTGAGGTTGTGGACAGGTGTCTTTTATACTGATAACAAGTTCAAACAGGTGCCATTAATACAGGTAACGAGTGGAGGACAGAGGAGCCTCTTAAAGAAGAAGTTACAGGTCTGTGAGAGCCAGAAATCTTGCTTGTTTGTAGGTGACCAAATACTTATTTTCCACCATAATTTGCAAATAAATTCATTAAAAATCCTACAATGTGATTTTCTGGATTTTTTTCTTCTCAATTTGTCTGTTATATTTGACGTGTACCTATGATGAAAAGGCCTCTCTCATCTTTTTAAGTGGGAGAACTTGCACAATTGGTGGCTGACTAAATACTTTTTTTCCCCACTGTAGATGCAGGCAAGATTGTGCAGAGCTGTATTGAATGTGTCGATGTCTGTCACCTTGATTACTAAAATGTATCTCGACCTGTGCACCTACGTTGTAAACTTTAATTCATAGGCTAGGTTGCAGCAACCTCATGATGGGTGTAGGGAATATTAGAGTATCATGTAGTAGCCTAAACCTATCAATGTTACATTGAGCTGGTTGAATGGGAATATGAATGACAGTCATCTAATATGCTGTAATATAAATAATGCCATGCTCATTAAAAAAAATTATCGTCCTCCCTCATCTTAAACGGCACCGACCGCCACTGGTGTAAACCTACACTATATATACAAAAGTATGTGGACACCCCTTCAAATTAGTGGATTTGGCTATTTCAGCCACATCCATTCCTGACAGGTGTATAAAATCGAGCACACAGCCATGCAATCTCCATGGGAAAACATTGGCAGTAGAATGGCCTTCCTGAAAAGCTCAGTGACTTTCAACGTGGCACCGTCATAGGATGCTACCTTTCCAACAAGTCAGTTCGTCAAATTTCTGCCCTGTTAGAGCTGCCCCGGTCAACTGTAAGTGCTGTTATTGTGAAGTGGAAACTTCTAGGAGCAACAATGGCTCAGCCACGAAGTGGCAGGCCACACAAGCGCACAGAACGGGACTGCCGAGTGCTGAAGCGCATAGCGCGTAAAAATCATCTGTCCTCGGTTGTAACACTCACTACCTAGTTCCAAATTGCATCTGGAAGCAATGTCAGCACAATAACCGTTCGTCGGGAGCTTCATGAAATGGGTTTCCATGGCCGAGCAGCCGTACACAAGCTTAAGATCACCATGCGCAATGCCAAGCGTCGACTGGAGCGGTGTAAAGCTTGCCGCCATTGGACTCTGGAGCAATGGAAACGCATTCTCTGGAGTGATAAATCACGCTTCACCATCTGGCAGTCCGACAGACAAATCTGGTTTTGGCGATGCCAGGAGAACGCTACCTGCCCCAATGCATAGTGCCAACTGTAAAGTTTGGTGGAGGAGGAATAATAGTCTGGGGCTGTTTTTCATGGTTCGGGCTAGGCCTCTTACTTCCAGTGAATGGAAATCTTAACGCTACAGTATTCAATGACATTCTAGACGATTCTGTGCTTCCAACTCTGTAGCAACAGTTTGGGGAAGGCCCTTTCCTGTTTCAGCATGACAATGCCCCCGTGCACAAAGCAAGGTCCATACAGAAATGGTTTGTCGAGATCAGTGTAGAAGAACTTGACTGGCCTGCACAGAGCCCTGACCTCAACCCCATCCAACACCTTTGCGATGAATTGGAACGCCGACTGCGAGCCAGGCCTAATCGCCCAACATCAGTGCCCAACCTCAATAATGCTCTTGTGGCTGAATGGAAGCAAGTACCCGCAGCAATGTTCCAACATCTAGTGGAAAGCCATCCCAGAAGAGTGGAGGCTGTTATAGCAGCAAAGGGGGGACCAACTCCATTTAATGCCCATGATTTTGGAATGAGATGTTCGACGAGCAGGTGTCCTCATACTTTTGGTCATGTAGTGTACGTGTCCAGCAGGCTTTTGAGAGCCATATGACTTCTTATGGCCTGCAACTAAAATATCAATGTTTTGTCTTGAAGAGCTCTTGAAGAGGTGTACATCTCATTTTAAAGGCACAACGCACCCAATAGGTGACCTTCTGTCAATAGCGAGGATTGTTAAGGTGTTGCATCGTGCTGGTTCTCTCTCATTCTGCCACAAAGCACTCAATAATTAATCTACCGAGAAATTGCAAGGAAGACATTGAATGTGTTGTTGTTACAGAACCACCTCCTTAAAGGTAGAAACTGACAAAAGATCGTAAGCCAGAGCTCAGTTAATCCAGTGACATGGAAAATTTTGTTTTCACACAAACCTTTTGAAATTGTCTCTGTGACAAAATGCAGACCACTGTAGTTACCAGAGACAGAGCACAGAGCTAGTGCTGGACTGAAAACATGTTCACACATGTTCCAGAACCCCTAGAACCGTTCTAACCCCTGTTTCAACTGAATAAAGCTCCTGGTTATGAACTGAGATGCGTAGAGTGGACTGACCGTTGTAGGTGCGGTTCCACATCCTCCTGGTTACGGTCTTCCCCACAGGTCTGTCCTCTGGCGAGGTCATGGTCTCGTTCAGGGCGTGGGTGTACAGCATCAGCCCGTCGTAGAACCCTCCGGAGATGATGTTCATCTGCAGGGCAGCAAGAGGAAATTGTAGAATAGTACAGCAGCTCTTATTAAATCTATCATCACCTGTTGTATTTTTTATGAGATCTCTTAGATCACACATGTATTAATAGTACATCTATTACCCTCATCCATTAGATATTATTTTCTATAATTAGAAAGCTACTGCGTATGTCTAGCTATATTTGTGCCACTGCCATGGAGAGCAGAACTTCATCCCCAACATCTGCTAACTACTTGCCTCTTCTACCACCTTCTTTACAGTGTTTGATATATTTCAAGTTAATATCACTTTTCTATTTCTTCCAACCATCCTATCATTTCTGTACCTATTTCAACCCCTTTATTCATTTCACAATTCTGCCTGAGAAACAATTTCCTCTTCCATCTTGTCATCTCTCCATCATGCGTACTAATCTAAAACAATGGCCCCAAAACAAAAGAACTGTGCACGTCAATCACAGAATGGAATATGATGACAATAACCCACTCAGACAATTCACTCAGTTCAGTTGCATCAATTGGAAATGTACAGACACAATGTTCAGATAGGGTGAATGAGGACCCGGTAGACCAGGCCAGAGCTCTCATGCTCTGTGCCTCTCTCTCATCCTCCAGAGTCAGACCTGTCTATTTATCACATTATCTGCACTTAGCTGTCTGCTACAAGTGATTAATCGGCTTGTGAGGGGTGCCAGACAGCCCTGTCTGAAACCAGGAGAGATGGCGAGCCTCCCTTCCTCCCGGGGATGGAATAGAAGCCCTGACGTACAATTCAGGATGTGTGTGTATGGAAGGGGGAGGGCAGTTAGATGACGTGGCCTGTCAAGCTCTTTGTTTTTGTTTTGCGTCCCCTCCTGAAGTCTAAATTGTCACTGACACCAACGCCCACACATGCATGCAAGGACACACACCTCCATCCAGAGTCAGAGATGAAAGATGGACTTGAATACAGTCAATCTGCCATATTGAGGATAGGTGGATGTATCGTGCCAATCTGTGTGTGTGTGTGCGCCCGTGTGTGTGTCTCTCCCTCTCTCTCATCTCCTAAACAAGACACCAGTGATTCAGATGCAGAAGTGTGTAGAATATCATCATTGTGCACCTTTGTAAGGAACATAATAAGAAGATAAGCTCCACTAACTAAATTAGCATTTTCTTCCCAATTAAATTGAATCAATCGTCCAGGCATTGCACGCGAGCCAATTACGTATAAGCCTACTTAGCGCAACACGTCACCTTGTTTTAGCCTCTCCATCTTCACTTTTTACCCACAAACACACTCTCAGATGTGCAAACACCAATGAACTAGTACTACTGCTAGTTCTTTGTATGTGTTGCTTTGCCTGTCAGATGTGGCTCAATCAAATGTTTCATAATGAGATGTTCTCTATAATATGATAGCCCTACACTGAGTGTACAAAAAATTAGGAACACCTTCCTAATATTGAGTTGCACCCCTTTTGCCCTCAGAACAGCCTCAATTTGTTGGGGCATAGACTCTACAAGGTGTCAAAAGTGTTCCACAGGGATGCTGGCCCATGTTGACTCCAATGCTTCACACAGTTGTGTCAAGTTGGCTGGATGTCCTTTGGGTGGTGGACCTTTCTTGATACACACAGGAAACTGTTGAGCGTGAAAAACCCAGCCGCGTTGCAGTTCTTAACACACTCAAACCAGTGCGCCTGGCACCTACTACCATACCCCGTTCAAAGGCACTTACATATTTTGTCTTGTCCATTCACCCTCTGAATGGCACACATACACAATCCATGTCTCAATTGTCAAAACCCTTATTTAACCTGTCTCCTCCCCTTCATCTACACTGATTGAAGTGGATTTACAAGTGATAAAGGGATCATAGCTTTCACCTGGATTCACCTGGTCAGTCTATGTCATGTTCATAATGTTTTGTACACTCAGTGTATAGATTATTATACAGAGCTTTATTCTTTGTAGTGTAGATCTGCCTTAGCATACGTCTTCTCCTTCATATCGCCTCAAGTCTGTGCCACATTGAGATCAAGTTCTGTCTTCTTTTCTAAATACCCCTTTTGATCTCAATCTCCTCTCTCTCTCTGTGCAAACTGAGTCACTCCTCCTTTTTCACATGCTCTTCCTCTGCTTTGTTCTCTCTCTGCACGTTCTTCTCTCTTATTTCCTGCCTATAACCTTTTCTATCTCTCTCATTTCAGTTCTCGTCCTCTTGACCACCCACTGTCTTCCTGCAAGAGAGCCCCCCCCCCCCCCCACCACATACACACACACAGACCCACACACACCCACACTCTACAGCCTCTTACCAGTGAGTCTTCCACCGTAAAGTTGAACATTCTCTTGGCATCTGTCTTCAGGTCCCTCACAAAGTCTTTATATTCAGGGTTCTGTGGTTCTCTATACGTCAGGATCTTCACACTCTGAGACAGACACAAAGAAAAAGACAGATTGTGATTCATAAGACAAAGGTTTCACTGAATTATACAGAATTATACCATATGATGGGGTCAGAAAATCAGGTTATCAATTTCTGCTAATGAATGAATGAACCACAGGTGTGAGAAACACCCCTTCAGTGTGAGAAATTAACAGTATGTTCCTCTTTCCCAGGCCCGTCCCTTTTATAAACAGGCAACTGTTATTAGAGCCTAGTTGCTCTATTATAGGTTGTCAATGTGACCAGTCATCCACAACACATCCTCCAAAACACCCAATAACTTTAATCAAATCATCTTATCTCCTCCCTCCCATTCCTCCAGTCTGTGTAGATACAGGCCCAACCTCATTCAAGCAGAAAACTAAGGTCTGAGAAGGCTAACTTGTAAAAACACAGCAGTGAGAGAAGTATTCATAAGTATGGGTTATGGCATTGGTTCCCAGACCATTTTGCATTAGGACCCACTTAAAATCTTTGTCAACCTAAGCAAAATGACCACGACCCACCATTAGGCCGTACGTTGTGCACCGCTGATGTACAGTACGTGCATCAGTTACATTTTCAAACCTCATGCCCTATACAATATACCTGAAAACAACCACATCTCTAAACCATGCAATACGTTTTGATTGAATATGGCCCCTAATTTTTGTTTTGCTCTTTCAGGCTTTGTGAGATGAGACTGATATCAACACGTTGCCTCTCTTCCCCTCGCTGGAGACTGAGTCTGTTACTCACTAGGGAATTGAGAAGAAAATTAAAGTACTTCACAGCGAGAGAATGAAAAAACAAGATTAGATTTGTCATCTCATCTGCCTGGCAGCACACTTAACACCAATGACAACCATGGGGAAACATAGGGACATCAAAATATGATTGCTTCAGGGCCTGCTGTGTAAGTCAGTGGAGAATACAGCAGATACCTGTTTCCAAGGTAATGATTGGAATGAGATGAGGAATGAGATGATACACTTGACTCTGATCCAAAGCTTACCTGGAAGGCCTCCTTGGCGACAAGGTCATCTTGGTCCCCTCTGGCCCAGGGTTGAGCATTCTGGGAGTCCAGGCTGCGTCCAAACATGTCGATGTAGAAGAAAACAAACTCCTCCTGAGGAAGGCTTGCCCGCCGGAAGTGAACCATCAGCTGCCTGAACGTGTCTGGAGAGCAACACACAAACACCACTACGGAGAGAGAGAGAGAGAGAGAGAGAGAGAGAGAGAGAGAGAGAGAGAGAGAGAGAGAGAGAGAGAGAGAGAGAGAGAGAGAGAGAGAGAGAGAGAGAGAGAGAGAGAGAGAGAGAGAGAGAGAGCGAGAGAGAGAGAGAGAGAGAGAGAGAGAGAGAGAGAGAGAGAGAGAGAGAGAGAGAGAGAGAGAGAGAGAGAGAGAGAGAGAGAGGGGGGGTTATAAAAAGAAGAGAGTAAAGACATAGGGAGTGTAATGATAGTTATTGCACATATGGTAAAATATAGTTTTTTCTTGCAAAACACACAACAACCAAAGGTCCTGAATTAAAATTATAGACCTGTCTAATACATGTAGGAATAAAAACAATATTGTAAATGAATGAGCAATTTAGCATGTATGGTAATATGTCAATTTTCTTTCAAGTGTATTCAACAAGCATCTTAAAAGGCATCATTTAAACAGAGCAACACTTTGTTATGGCAAGCCTAAATAAGTTCAGGAGTCAAAATAACAAATCGGATAATAAGTTACATGGACTCATTCTGTGTTCAATAATAGTGGTTAACATGATTTAACTACCCCATCTCTGTACCCCACACATACAATTATCTGTAAGGTCCTTCAATCGAGTAATGAATTTCAAGCACAGATTCAACCACAAAGACCAGGGAGGTTTTTCCAATGCCTCGCAAAGAAGAGCACCGATTGGTAGAAGAAGAAAAAATGGACGCTGAACATCCCTTTGAGCATAGTGAAGTTATTATTTAGGCTTTGGATGGTCCCTTTGAGCATGGTGAAGTTATTATTTAGGCTTTGGATGGTGTATCAATACACTCAGTCATTACAAAGATACAGGCGTCCTTCCTAACTCAGTTGCCGGAGAGGACGGAAACCTCTCAGGGATTTCACCATGAGGCCAATGGTGACTTTAAAACAGTTATAGAGTTTAATGATTCTGATTCGAGAAAACTGAGGATGGATCAACAACATTGTAGTTACTCCACAATACTAACCTAAATGACAGATTGAAAAGAAGGAAGCCTGTACAGAATAACAAATATTCCAAAACATGCATCCTGTTTGCAACAAGGCACTTTAGTAATACTGCAAAACATGCTTGGGGCAAATCCAACACAACACATCACTGAGTACCACTATTCATATTTTCAAGAATGGTGGTGGCTGCATCATGTTATGGGTATGCTTGTCATCGGCAAGGACTAGGGAGTTTTTTTAGGATAAAAATAAACGGAATACAGCTATAAGCACAGGCAAAATCCTAGAGGAAAACTGGTTCAGTCTGCTTTCCAACAGACACTGGGAGACGAATTCACCTTTCAGCAGGACAATAACCCAAAACACAAGGCCAAATCTACACTGTAGTTGCTTACCAAGATGACATTGAATGTTCCTGAGTGGCCTAGTTTCAGTTTTGACTTAAATCGTCTTGAAAATCTATGGCAAGACTTGAAAATAGCTGTCTAGCAATGATCTACAATCAACTTGACAGAGCTTGAATAATTTTTTCAAGACAAATCCAGGTATGCAAAGCTCTTAGAGACTTACCCAAAAAGACTTCTACAAAGTATTGACTCAGGGGTGTGAATACTTATGTAAATGTGATCTTTTTGTATTTCATTTTCAATACATCTGCTTAAATTTCAAAAAATTTGTTCACTTTGTCTTTATGGGGTATTGTGTGTAGATGGGTGAGAGAGAAAATCTATTTAATCCATTATGAATTCATGCTTTAACACAACAAAATGTGGAATAAATCAAGGGGTATGAATACTTTCTGAAGACACTGTAAATAGGGGTAATGAGAGAAAGGAGGGGGGACACTCAGTGTTAGCCCGCAGGCTAATTGTGCTGGGGTATAGTGGTGCCTGTGGCGGTGTGTCAGAGACAGTGATCTGAAACAGGGCTCTATTAGCTATGATCAGCTCTGCTCCCAGCCAGAGGCTAACTGCCTCGGTCAGACCCTTCATTAGCCTGGGTAATTACTGCAGGCTGCCAAGTACCTGGCACTGCCACGGCAGCACACTGTAAGTGTGTGTGGGTGTCACACCGTGTTCAGCATTCTCTGTGCACCATTGTGTTAGTTTTACCTGGTCCAAAAACAACCCTTTAGCCCTATACCCCATAGGCAGGTTGTGCTGCTGTGATCCTGTGTGGCCTGTTCTAGTACAGTTAGGTCTAGGCTGAACTAGTCTGGTCAAATCTACAGAGTCTAGTCTATTCTAACGTGTCATAGTGTATTGTGTTCTGGGCTGGTCTAGTCTGATGGGTTCTTGTGTTATGATCTACTTAGGGTCTTATCTAGTTTATTGTGGTCTGGTCTGGTACCGTGTGGAGTGGAAGAGTGGCACAGGAAGTCTCCAGGGGCGTGATGACATTCCTGTAGCACGCACTTCCTGTCCTGGCGGCTCTATTGTTTCAGGGTTTAATGGCCCTGGTCGGGAAGTGAGCAGTGGAACCAAACCAACAAACCTAGGGGGACTAAAAGGGATCTCCCTGGTCTCCCTGGACTCAGGAGACGTACAAGTATAAGAAGGGTCTGAGTGCCCTCCTTCTGGTGAGACTCCATCTTCATCCGGATACCCTCCAAACAATGGCGCCACCAGTGGCTTGGTGCCACACTCAACTTCTAGTGGCACAAAGATATATAACATTTGTTGACACCCCTGCTTTTGTTATGAATGCTGACCCGATGTGCAAAATGAGTGGATGGAAAAGGGGGCAAAGCCCAGGCCTGACCCCTGATCCCGGCACCAGGCAGAGCAAACACTGTATCTTTACATACCTTTCATGCCTGATAAGTGCAAAGTCACACACGCTTCCACTATCATCTTCAGGCGGTCTGACACTTCCTTTGAACTTCCAACCTCAGAAGAGTTGATGATGTAGTGGTTACACTGTGGACAGCCCAGCTGATACCATGACGACTGGGTGAGAGAGCAAGAGTGAGGCGGAGATAGCAAATAGAATGTCTGTCACACCATCCTGTTTGATTTTCTTACCTTCACAGAAGGTTAGCAGAAGGTGAATTTGGGAGATGAGGGGGGTGTTAGGAGGAGAGTGAGGGTGATGAAAGGAAGGAATAAGAACATTTTTTACTTTTTCCATTTCCTTCTCTCCCTCCACCTTCATTTATTTTTCTTAACTTCAGTAGCGACAGACTGACCTTTTTATTTATTTTTATTTACAAACTTAATTTAATTGGCTGTTATCAAGTCACGGATGTATGTTCTCCGCTTTGAATTCTGTAGCACTCTTTACTCTGTCTCTCACAACCACACACAACTTCTTCCTTTCCTAGGAATTGGTGAGGGATAACATAACCAATCCCACTGTGTCCGTGTAATCTCCTAAAACATTCCAGAGAAACAAAGACACTTGATTAAGTCTTTGAATTACTGTGATGTAGGAGCTGTCAACTTCCTCCTGAACACACATAGACAATTCCACAGTCAAGTGACAGAGACAGCAGACTTCCCTGGTTCTTGATTAAACATTACATGATCTAATTGCATTACAATTACAAATTGCGATATGCAGATAGTGGAAGTGAATCCCAATTAACGTAGTTATGCGGGATATTACCTAGAAACATTGCTGCTGGGCATACCTATTGGGATCTTTGGATGAAAGCAAGAAGACTAGTGTATGGGGACCCGAAGATGCCACATTAAACAAGAAGAAATGCACCAGTAGGATCTTTGATGTACCAGTATCGTCTGTGTACTTCACTCCAAGTGACCCCCTTATGGGTCCATGCAGTCACAATCCCACTGGGCAAAAACTGGTTGAATCAACGTTGTTTTCACGTCCTTTCAACAAACTACTTTGCAAAAAGTCATCAACGTAAAGGTATTTCGGGATTTTTTGTATTTTTTTCACCCAACTTTTAACCTAAATCCAATTGCATGGTTAAAATGTTGGTTCATTTCACGTTAGTTGACAATCCAATCAAAACTAGAATTCTAAGTGAACACTATTGAGATACTATACTTATTTTAGACTGTGGCTACTATCAACCCATTCCTACTGAATTTATGTTTGGCTTCATTTGCCATCATAGCCACAGCACACAAAGCAAACCCAATAGGGCCTTCTTGGAAGGTGGGATGAGATCAGCAAAAGCTTCTTGTATCGCAGCTTAGGCCTGCAGGGATCTGACCAGAAATATGGTATTGTTTATCTGATGACACAAAAGGCAATTTCAAAAGCTTTAGATGGATATATACTGATACAAACACACACAAAATTCTACCTGGAACCAAAAAGGGTTCTTCAAAGGGTTATTCTATGGGGTCAACAGAAGAACCCTCTTAGGTTCTAGATAGCACCTTTTTTTCTAAGAGTGTATATCCAACATCATACAGCAAACATCCAATTATACAATGTCTAACAATAAAAAGCTTTGTTAGATGTTAAACTAGGATATGAGTCTGTTCAAAGCTGAACCATTACGGAAGAAGCAGCCTCCGTCCCTCCCAGGACCCCAGACTCCACCTGTGATGAACAGCAGGCCTGAACTCACCAAGATAACTCAATGTGTGTTGACTCGTCTGTGTGTATTCATGCAAACCAACAAATCTAAAACCAACCACCCCCATCACCACTACCATCTCCCCCCGGCTCCAAGGCAAACTATAGGCCTACATGTCTGGCTCCCCTCCTTCTCCTTGCCTCTCCAGGATATAAATGTTTAACTAATGCCAGATGGACAGGGCCGAGGGGGCTGAGGGGGAGGAAAGGGAAAGGCTGGGCACGGCCTTGTGGCTAGTTTAGTTCAGCATGGCCACCTTCTGCCTCGGCAACCATGGCGACAGGAGGAGGTGAGCTAGAAGAGATGGAAGCTCCAGGGTCTTGCGTCACCCCTTTTGGGAAGTCCAAGCTATGGGGTGAAGGGGTCATGTCGAGGCAAGGGTGATGTCAACAACCCTACAGAGTTACAGGTCCCTCTTAACACTGGGATAACAAGCTCAACTGCCAAAACTCTCTCGCTCATCAACACTTTCTACAATCTCTACAAAGATCTGCCACCATGAAAGGTAATTGAAAATCACCCCTCCCTTTCGCAGGTAGTGCAATATTCTTTGAACTGTGTATAGGCCTTTCTTTATAGACAGGTAATCCCATTGGGATGAATTGAGTGCTCCTATCTCCTCAAGCAATTGGGTGCTGTACATTTCCTCAACTAATGATTAATAAGCCATGCAAGACAAAGGAGATGATTGTGGACTACAGGAAAAAAAAGAGGACTGAGCACGCCCCCATTCTCATCGACGGGGCTGTAGTGGAACAGGTTGAGAGCTTCAAGTTCCTTGGTGTCCACATCACCAACGAACTATCATGGTCCAAACACACCAAGACAGTCGTGAAGAGGGCACGACAAAGCCTATTCCCCCTCAGGAGACTAAAAAGATTTGGCATGGGTCCTCAGATCCTCAAAAAATTCTACAGCTGCACCATCGAGAGCATCCTGACTGGTTGCATCACCGCCTGGTATGGCAACTGCTTGGCCTCTGACCGCAAGGCACTACAGAGGGTAGTGTGTACGGCCCAGTACATCACTGGGGCAAAGCTCCCTGCCATCCAGGACCTCTATACCAGGCGGTGTCAGAGGAAGGCCCTCAAAATTGTCAAAGACTCCAGCCACCCTAGTCATAGACTGTTCTCTCTGCTACCGCACGGCAAGCGGTACCGGAGTGCCAAGTCTAGGTCCAAAAGACTTCTCAACAGCTTCTACCCCCAAGCCATAAGACTCCTGAACAGCTAATCATGGCTACCCGGACTATTTGCACTGCCCCCCCACCCCATCCTTTTTACGCTGCTGCTACTCTGTTAAATGATGCAATCTCTATTGCACTCCACACTGCCCTTTCCCACCTGGACAAGAGGAACACCTACGTGAGAATGCTATTCATTGACTACAGCTCAGCGTTCAACACCATAGTGCCCTCAAAGCTCATCACTAAGCTAAGAATCCTGGGACTAAACACCTCCCTCTGCAACTGGATCCTGGACTTCCTGACGGGCCACCCCCAGTTGGTAAGGGTAGGTAACAACACATCTCACAAGCGGTACCAGAGCGCCAAGTCTAGGTCCAAAAGGCTTCTCAACAGCTTCTACCCCCAAGCCATAAGACTCCTGAACAGCTAATCATGGCTACCCGGACTATTTGCACCTCCACCCCATCTTTTTACGCTGCTGCTACTCTGTTTTTATTTATGCATAGTCACTTTAACTCTACCCACATGTACATATTACCTCAACTAGCCGGTGCCACCGCACATTGACTCTGCACAGGTACCCCCCTGTATATAGCCTCCCTACTTTATTTCTCAACACTTTTTTGTTGTTGTTGTTTTATTTTTGTTGTCATTTTCATTGTTGGTTAAGGGCTGTAAGAAAGCATTTCACGGTAATGTCTACACCTGTTGTATTCGGCGCATGTGGCAAATAAAATTTGATTTGATTTGATTTGATTGCTTTTGGATACGCAGTGTATGGTTTTTCTACTCACATACTGTACTCTCACTAAGCTATACAAGTTATGTAATCACTGGGCATGTGGGTGTGTGTAGTGTTAGGGAAAAGGAAAAGAAGAACTTGATCGTCTCTCTTTGGAAGTGATTTTCTTTACTGTATGGCTTTGCCAGAAGAGAGAGTTTCTCATCAATAAGATGAATGGGACTGATACTGAACCCCCTGTGGAGCTACACTGTCCTTGATTAGAACAGCCGTTCCAAAATAGAACTGATTAACATACCAAGGGGAGGGTGAGGGTGAGGAGAGCAAAGAGAAGGGCGAGATGGAGGTAGGGCGGAGATGGCAAGGGGAGAGCAGTGTCCGCATGGGTCCATGATTTAGTGATTCATTTGACCTTTGCTCAAATACATTTGCTAATATCAAAGTCCAAATGAAAAGTCACTTTCACACTTTTTCTATGTCACCTCAGACACTTTAAATTCAGGTCAGGACTGTGTGTGAATATAGGTTGATAAATGCCCCAAATTGATTGAAATTAAAGAAGAACCAATCTGGTCTTTCATAATACCAAATATTGTGCAAAAAGGTTACGACATTGATAAATGTCTTGTTGTGTTCTGTCCAACCATTTCAACAAAGTAGACTTTGACTAATGTTTTTGGCTGTTGCTCTTTTCTTTTCGTGCAGTCAATTGGGTTGCTTTTTGCTTGATAGAGATGGCAGACACACTAACACACACACAAGATGTGGGGAAGATTACTACTCCAGATGTTAAATACAGCTAACCAAACAGAGCTGTCCTGAAATAAACTATGCTCCTTCCACACACAGCATTAATTGATTAGTCTATGTGGACCTACCTCCTCAGAGGAGAACTACTCCTACTGTAGCCTATGTGAAATGACGTTCAATTAGTGACTGCTAGGGCCCGCGGCTTTTGTGGACAATGCTTCCTGGGTGACAGTTGTCGATGTGTTCATAGGGTCCCTGGTTTGAGCCCAGGTTGGGGTAAGGAGAGGGACGGAAGCAACACTGTTATGCTACCATCACAGAGACAGCGATTTGTTAGTCACAGAAAAATTATTTCTGACAGGAAATAACATTAACAGGTACATTTTAAGGAATTAACACCAAAAGAACTGACAAGAAGTGCAGTCGACTGTTAAAATATGTATGACCAGTGGACTGGAGGAAATCCTTCACAAGAATCAGCTCTTCCTTTCTGTATAAGATTATCTCATAAAAACATAATGATAAATTATTGTAATTATGGTAATGTTTATTGCATCTGATAAATGCTGTGCTAGTGAAAGGACTCTTGGGGGAAACAAAAGGCTGATTTTTTTTGTTTTGTTGCTGACAAAATCTTGTTGACATTTCAGCAAATGGCCCCTTATTAAATTTCACTCCCCATGTACACCCACCCAGTCCACTGGGCTTAGCTCTTCTACAAGTTCTATGATGAGTTACCAACATTTAGTTATTTAAACTATATTCAATGCACCACCATCTCCATCCTGCTCCCTGCAGTGTAGCGGTGGTGGGTTGGTAAGGATCCTATTTTGAAGGGAGCTGGAACAGGGGGTCAAAGTGCTCAATCAGCTCAAGGGGTTTCCCAGCGCATCTGTAGGGTTCCTATAAAATCTGTTTCATTTTTTGCCTAATTCCGTTTAGTTTTTCCCAAATTCCTTTTTCTCCATTTTGTATTCCCTATTTTCAGGTTTTCACTCTCAAAATCAATTTTTTATTATACAAAAACAACAAAACTGGATGTTCTAAGTCAGGGATGGGCAACTTTGATGGGGGTGGGGGCCACAAAAAATCTGAACTCGTCATGAGGGGACGCAGGTTGCTTACGGGTCTGCACACCCACATCCATGTGTAACAAATTTAGATAGCTGACCGCTAAACTAACTTAGCAATCTAAAATTATTTTAGCTGACGAGTGGCGCAGTGGTCTAAGCCACTAGAGATCCTGGTTTGAATCCAGGCTCTGTCGTAGCCGGCCGTGACCGGGAGACCCATGGTGTGGCGCACAATTGGCCCAGCGTCATCCAGGGAAGGGGAGGGAATGGCCGGCAGGGATGTAGCTCAGTTGGTAGAGCATGGCGTTTGCAATGCCAGGGTTGTGGGTTCGATTCCCACGGGGGGCCAGTATGAAAAATAATGTATGCACTCACTAACTGTACGTCGCTCTGGATAAGAGCGTCTGCTAACTGTAAGTCGCTCTGGATAAGAGCGTCTGCTAAATGAATTTAAAAAATAAAATAATAATAATTGACTGACTATCAGTGAATTACAAAACAAGAGAAAAACTGCTGATCCACAACCATATTTCGAAATTGCACCATATTATAGTATTCTAATTTGCAACAGTAAGTTGAGACCTCGACTGAGTTCCAAAAAAAAAAAAATAATGGGGGGGGATTGATCCGATCGCCTTCAAATGCGGCTGCCAGTTGCCCATCTCTGTTCTAAGTCCACAACAATGCTTAAACCACATCAGGAGATATCTAAAACATTTTAATTTTTGGGTGTAGACACACACACACACATACACACACACACACAAAGAGATATGAGAGACCACACTTTCAGTCTTTTTCTCCTGGATTATTGTTAAGGCCCCTGAAGCAACAATGAAACCAGTCCAAAACAATCTAAGCCATGTTATTTTTCAGTAAAAGGGGCAATTGAGCAAAGCAACAGTTGGTGAGACAATGAATGCACCCAAACAACAGACTGAGGTCCCTGCAGCATGCAAACCACCTCTGGCGTCATTTCCTCATCATAATGGTGTGCGTATTTATTTATTGGTCCCTGGGGATGGCGGCAGGGGGTGGTGAGGTGGGGGGACATATTGTGAAAGGCTTCCTCTCTCTTGATGAGTGCTGAGGAAAAGGTCACAGCACTGCTGGTGAGTGTGATAGATGTGTGTCTATGTGTTATGGTGGACTGGGGGGAAGGGGTGTTACATTATCTTTTCACACCACATACACTCATACACCTTTTCTTTTGCACATTGAGCACTCCTGCCCCTCACTCTCTCCAACTATAGGTTGAGATGAGTGTTGGTGTTGTGGTTTTATCTGTCTCTGAGCTGTGAAAATAGTTTCTACATATGGAGAAGAGCAATGCATGAAATCTTAATATAAAGCAGGTCCATCTGATCCTCAAACCATCTGCTGTTCTGAAACAAATTGACAACTACCACAACAACATGTAAATCAGCTGCTGATTGTGTGCTTTGACAGAACAGAGTTACAATCAGAAACATAATCAGGAAGTCTTTTTGTACTCCCATATACTGTTCCACTTGCTACTTTATGACTTCGTTTTTTCTCGTCAGTCATATTTCCACTATAACTCTTCCATGGGTATTCTGCTAAATGGAGTTGTACAAATGGTTGTTTCAAGCATAGGAGATTTGCTGATAAATACCGTGGGAGTTTAGTTTCTTTTGATTCCTAACTGGGCCATGGTGGAGGTTGTATTCAGGAAACAGCCTTTTTACTCAGATATTAATGATATTTATTGAAACGTTGCATCCCCTATGATGGCTTTTTCACAGGCAGGTGTATGAGCAATAAAAAGAATATGTCTACGACAGTCTTTGGGTTAAACATTTCCCGACTGTTAATGCTAAACAGACACTTTAAAGTGGCAATCAGTAGTTAAAACAATAAAGTCGTCTCCGGCCCCTGTTTCGGTACAAAGCTGAGGGTAGGTCTGGAGAAATGTAACCACTCTTAAATTCATAGACAGAGCTATGGATGCAAGGACTGACCATCCATGATATCAAAATAATAGATTTAACCAAGTTTTGAGGCTATATAATTTATATTTACTTTGTTTACAAACATTAGAGTAAAACAAGCTTGTATTGTGGGTTCTAATGGGGTACGGCAGTTGGACTAAGCTCATGAGGCATTTATAAGTTATATTCTTCAAGAATCAATGGGTACATATCATGAATTTATAAGTCCAAACATGGATGTAGCAACTGCAGATTGCCCCTTTAACCTAAATACATAAAACAGCTCATAAGGTCTGCACACACAGGTCAACTGCACTCCATCGAAACACACAGCTTTACAATCAGCTCTGGTCTCATGTCCTTTTTCCAATTAGTGTGGCCATTCTACCAGATCTCAGTCAGACAACCTTAACTAAAAGCCCTAATCAATCAAACCCTGTTGCCTGTGAATTTGAAATAAGCCAAAGACAACAGTCTTCTGGCCCTCCATAAAGCACACATTTGGATCCATGTAACCAAAACAACAAAGTTCACAGTGTGAAAACATAAAGAAACTACATGGTAAGTCACACATGCTTTCTTGTTGAACAGAAACTCATATTTAGTATCTGTTCCAGAACATGGATGACCAGTTTTGTTTGAACAAATCCCTAATTTGACCAAGTCCATAATTTGCTCACCTCTGGTTAAATATGATAAACTGCAGAACAACAAAAAGCAAAGGGCCAGGGTAATTAGACCAATAACGGAGTCTGTTTAGCAGGAAATACCTACAGATCTGATATGTTGACTGCAGCTCCCTTATAAGGTTGCATGGCTCTTGACCTCTGTTAATAAATGTCTTCTCTGGAGATGTTTTTATACCCGTGTGGGAACGGGAGAGGGAAGCTCATAGGGAACCAATCGAGAGGCTTATCTATCTATTTGTTGACTCACTTGACTTTGCAAAGAAAGTGATAGATTGGAGTAGCAATTAATGATATTTGCCTTGTACTCACTGTGCCCATTTCCTCAAAGGCAGCAAAAGGGTAAACTGAACCAAAATACATGACGTGCGGGAAAACATCTGAGGGGGTCCATAAAACTGCTGTATCATCTAATGATGCAGATCTTATTATCTCTGTCTGTCCTGGGGACAGGCCATTTGCAGCAGTGAGTTGTCTAGTCTGCACAGCATCGATTGAGCTCATAATTCTTGCTCAGGCTGCCGGCGCGACCATGCCCTGCAGTAAGGATTAAAAGCTAATATCCACGCTTAACAAGCCATGCTGCTACGAATCAGGAGCCAACAAATCTCATAGGTAATAAGTGAGACACACACACGCACACAATCGTAAATGTGAAAACAAGCACATACAGTTTAGCTATTTTTGTACAGCTGTGTCAACAAATTCAAATAAATCTATGTCACGAGGGCTTAGGCTGAATAAATAACATGCTCCAAGAATGTTCTTTTTAGGCTGTTCTTAGGCTGACAAGCCTAACCATAATGAAATAAGTTCCAGGGAGAAATGTATACGAAAAGACACTGTGCCACCCCACTGAACATTATTGGATTTGCTCTCACAATATGTAGAATATAAAGCTGTGAATAAAGTGTAGTGAATATCGGGACCCACCTCGGCCATCTTGCTTGATGTTGTGGAGCAGGTCAGAGTAGTTGACTGGTCCAGTGTTCTCCTCAAACACCAGGTCCACCGAGGTGATGTTGTTCACGTGCAGCTCTGTGTAGAGCCCCTCCACAGCGAAGTAGCACGGCCGGTCATCCTTCTTGTTGTCACTGAACATGAGCAGCACCTGCTCCTTCCACTCAAAGTGCTTGCAGATATGGAGGCCGAACTTGCCCAGCTTCTTGTGCGTGGGGCCTGTGTTGGTGATGGATGGGTACATGTTGATGCCGTTGAAGCCCACGGCTGGGGCGCCCGCCGTTACCATGGGGATGTCCCAGTGGGTGGTGAAGAGGCCCACTGGGGAGGAGGTGTAGTCACAGCCCGGCCCGATGAAGGCCCAGGGGTCGTGGGCGAACTTGAGGTCAACAGCCATAAGTGGGGCGATGGACTCGGAGCAGATGCCCTCCTCGTTCTCGCTGTTCTCAAACACGTAACCCAGGTGGTGACCAGGGAGGAGTGCCGGGTCAGCGTTGATGGTGTTGATGGCTCGGTCCAGAGCCGGACCCACACGGGGCCAGGCCCAGGGGTAGGCAGTGTTCCTCTGTGGTAGGATGATGGCCAGCGTGATGTTTCGGTGCTGCCGATGGTCCCGGTGCTCTCTGGGGTGTCGGTGTGAATCACGGTGCCGGGAGGACTTGCCAGACTGGACCCACTGGAGACAAACGCCCAGCAGCAGAAGAAGAACCAGCAACAGTTTCTCTCCCTCCATCCTCATCCTGCTAGGCTGCTGAATAACGTCTTTATTAATTATTTATCCTGTTGAGCTAAAGAGGGAGATATAGGGAGACATTTGCACACACACATGAAAGGCTCAGGTTGGAGTCTCTTCATGTCTGTTCAACTCTGTTCAAAGAGCTGTTTTGCTTCGTCACAGCTGAATTCCCTCAAACAATTTTCTTCATGTCACGTTTGAGTGGCCTTTGCACTGCCATGCTATAGAACATCTATGAGAGAGTGACTCCCTTATCCCAGACTGGAGTTACTAAGTTTAACATGGGCAGTTCTGTCCCCTCAAATCAGATTTATACTCAGAATTTGAGAATATAAACGTAATAATTAACCATGCATCGAAGAATAGCAACGTGTGTGACAAAATACTTGTCACACAGCTCCCTTTAGTAAGTTATAGTGAAGGTGAACTTTCCTAGACAACTACATGGTTGTTAGTTGCTGTTATCAAACTGGTAGACCATTAAGCTTGCACCTGACAAGATATGCATTGATTTAACTGTTTAACTGCACTCATTGAGATTTGTTTAGCATCAAAGCCTGGTACACCAACAAATACTTAAACAATGGAGCAATAATCGAAGGTGGATTGCATGCCATTTTCACATGTATGTAGGCTAGATCTAACAGTGTTGAGTCAGAGGGCAATTACTTTGATTCATTTGAAGCTATAGGCTACATCTTGTTTATAAAGTATCTTATCAAAAACATAAACAATTGAGTAATAGGATGCTTAGGGTTATGATAAAACGGATGTCTGAAATCAGATAAAGGCTTTTTCTAGTAGATAACAAAGATTTAAAACGTCTAAATGTATACATAACAAAACCTTAAAACGTTATAAGGACGGTATACCTGGTTTTGTAAAGCTATTAGCCTTATATTATGCCTAAATATTTGTGCTCACATAATAGCATACACTCAAAAGTCCTTTGGGAAATCATGTGGTGCACTGTCTGGCTGTAGCCGAAATAATTTAACATGAATTAAAATGTGTTGCAGCTACAAAAACATATTTGACATTTGCCTAAATACAATAAAATTACCTTAAATTGAGTTTTCTCCCTCCATGTCCAGCTCTGGTTTATGCCGAGGTCTTGGCATGTGTGACTGTCAGTTACTGAGGAAAATATCAGCTGGTGTTTGCGCAGAGGTGCTGATGCGCACGCGAAACCCGCGAACAGGCAACGCGTGGTTCACAAAACCTGGGGATATCTACAAAAGAAAACGTCAATTAAGTTTTTTCCCTTTTAGTTGCGCACAAAGAAACCAGAAAAAAAATTGATTGGAGAATCACAGAATGAATACACAGCCACAGTCAGTCATTTGAGATGTGCTAGCTCCCACCTCTTATTACCAAAGTAAACAGACTGGACACAGTTGACTTTGGCTTTCCTGATTCAATTATTTTAGGCTAAGCAAAGACAGTCCTTGATGATTTGCTGTGTCAGACATAGTAGCCTATCTCTGCAGAGAAGGTGCATGTTGTTTCATAGTTGTAGCATGAGAAGATGTAACTTTTTGCCTGAATTTGAAAATATTCCAAGGAAAGGCTAGCAAAGCACCAGCACAGCTCAACACCTTTAGCACTGTTGCAGGTCCCCAACTCAGGGAAGCTGATTCCAGGCCTGCATGGGTCAGCTGTTGAACTCCAGGGTTAGGAAATCCCACAGCATCAGGTAGAGGAAAAGGAGAGGACGACAGCAGTGTGCCGTCACACACCCGGACAATCCTCTACAGCCACAGGTCAAAGAAACACGCACACACACTATGCCTCCCTTCGTCTGGTCTGAGGGTGTGTCCGGCTCATCACACAGCTGTACATCCCTGTGTTTGTGACCCCCTGTTGTTTGTGTGTGTATGTCTGGTCTCATACCAGTATTCCTTGTACTCTGTCTGTCTATTTCAGTGTTGCAATGGTTAGCCTGATGCAGCATTGGCCAGTCCGAGTAGAGACTGACTGCCTGACGCTGGAATAGTGTGTATGTGCTTGTATGAAAGTGTGTGTGTGTCTCACTCAGACACAGGAGGGGCAGGCTTTCGTTTCCACTGGAGCCGGAGGGAGGAGAGGGAGAGAACGGGAGAGAGGAGGAGTGGATCTATACAAATATTTATTCTCAAGCAATTAGCACAGTGGTAAATTATTCTACCATAGATGAGCTGTATTTAAAAGCATGTCCAACAGTCTATGTTGAGAGAAATTATAGCAGTTGTTGAGTGCATGCATTTGTCTCTTAAAATATCGGGGGTTGAACATGTATATCAGGTTGCACACACACAGTACGTTTACATGTACAGTAATAATTATATATTGAACTGGTTATGGCAGTAGGCAGATTATGCAATAGTCATGTAAACACCTTACTCTGTTTATCTTAATCGGCGTAAGGTCAAAATCGAAGTAAACTTACGCCGATTAAAACACCAGGTTTTCTGAGCAATCTTTCGAATTATTAGGACATGTAGTCATGAAAATCGGCGTTAAAGCTGTGTATTTGATCTGGGGATGTGCCAACACCAGCCGAGCGAGCCTCCCTCTTTAGCGCGAGTGAAGTGAGTTCGGAAGAACTGAATGTATGCGTTTTAGTAGTTTTCACATACAAACTTTATATGTCCGAACTCAGAATCAAATATGCTTCCCAAAAATAACACGGTCGCTGTGGTAGAACGTTTATTTTGAGTGGCGATTTTCTGCATTTATCAGAGTGCCATCAGGTAGTCTGATTTCAGATGTGTCCATGTAAACAGGATTATTAGGGGAAATCGTTATTGCAAAGCATATAGGTTAACTAATTTAACGTTTTAATTGAACTATTATATTAATCTGACTATCCACAACAATCTCATTGTGTGCAGGTAACCTTACTCATGAAGTGGGCGAATATATTTTCTGAGAGCAACTGTTTGTGACATGTGAAGGCCATGATCAGGGCCCCTAGACTAAGGCATTTGGGGCACTGGGTCAATGACCTCCAGGGGCCCACTGAGGGGGTCAGGAAATCAGCTAACTTCCTGCATTTCAACACATATTGCCATGGTGCAGAGAAAAATGTGCAGTTTTACAATGCTATTCCTCACATTTTGTCATGAGGCTAAGAGAAAATGTTGTGCTTTAAAAGAAAAAAAGTGCTGTTTTACAGCTCATCTCATGCTTTTACATTTTACCATCAGGCTGAGCGAAAACTTTGCAGTTTTAAAGTACATTTCCTGCTATTCTACTCATTTTGCCATGAGTCTGAGAGAACATTTTGTAGTTTTAAAGCTAATTTCCTGCAATGCTACACATTTTGCTATTATATGCTATCTGGGGGCCCCCGACCTACGATTACCATTCGGTAATCCAGCCCTGATGTCTGAAGGCGTGAGACAGCAGGCACAAGCTGTGCTGTATGAGCGCCCAATCTCTACCCCACCTGACCTCACTGATTGGTGCAGTAGTTCATGGTCAAACTGCCACTGAGCTGAATCCCTCACCGTGGGATCAGTATGGCTATTAGCTTTAAATCAGTAAGGCTATTAGCTTTAAAACTGCAACATTTTCTCTCAGCCTCAGGTAGCCTAGCGGTTAAGAGCGTTGGGCCAGTCACTGGTTCGAAACCCCGATCCGGCAAGGTGAGCAAGGCAGTTAACTGCTCCCTGGGGGCCGATGACGTGGATGTCAATTAAGGAAGCCCCCCGCACCTCTCTGATTCAGAGGGGTTGGGTTAAATGCAGAAGACACATTTCGGTTGAGTGCAACTGACTAGGTATCCCCCTTTCCCTATTGTGTGCATGTCAAGTCATAACTCTCACTCATGTAAAATGTGTGATCGTCATACCTTTTCAAAAATGCTTTCCACCCATCTTCATTGTGTGTCAGGACAAAAGCGTTGCTTGGTGACTGACTGACAATCTGCTGCCATTCCTTCATCATCAGGCATATGTAATAGCAGAGAGACATTTCTTGAGATCTGGCGTGGGCAGATTATAACAGTAATTTCCTTCCGATATTCTATTTTAAATAAAGCTAGGGCCCCGTACACACATATATTCATTAGAAGCAAGCTGTGTAGGTGAAGCAAAATGCAATTTTGAGTGAAAAATTTACAGAATGTACATTCCCATGTGAAAGCCATGAACATTGTGGCCGCTCTAATCCTTCCTCTGTTCCCTGAAGAGCTGTAGAATCCTGCATAGTCTTTTCCTCACCACAATTACATTTACATTTACATCATTTAGCAGACGCTCTTATCCAGAGCGACTTACAAATTGGTGCATTCAACTTATGATAGCCAGTGTGACAACCACTTTTTTTTGGGGGGGGGGGGGGGGGGTAGAAGGATTACTTTATACTATTCCAGGTATTCCTTAAAGAGGTAGGGTTTCAAGTGTCTCCGGAAGGTGGTCAGTGACTCCGCTGTCCTGGCGTCGTGGGGAGCTTGTTCCACCATTGGGGTGCCAGAGCAGCGAATAGCTTTGACTGGGCTGAGCTGAGCGGGAACTGTGCTTCCGTAGAGGTAGGGGAGCTAGCAGGCCAGAGGTGGATGAACGTAGTGCCCTCGTTTGGGTGTAGGGTCTGATCAGAGCCTGAAGGTAAGGAGGTGCCGTTCCCCTCACAGCTCCGTAGGCAAGCACCATGGTCTTGTAGTAGATGCAAGCCTCAACTGGAAGCCAGTGGAGTGTGCGGAGTAGCGGGGTGACATGAGAGAACTTGGGAAGGTTGAACACCAGACGGGCTGCAGCGTTCTGGATAAGTTGTAGGGGTTTAATGGCACAGGCAGGGAGCCCAGTGTCTTCCTTCCCCCTCACATTTTTGTGTTATTCTTTCTCTAGGGCTTATCTTTCCTCTCTTCTATGCCCTCTTACCCAACAGCAGTTTACAGATCAATAAACTCAACAAATTCCTTTGGCAAATAAAAAAATCATTATAGAGTTGGAGAAAAACAAGAAAGGGAGATGCCCCTCGTAAATCACATTTGCCAGTGAACTGGCTTTGAACCAAGTGGTTTATCTCCCTTGTGGCGCAGTGGTCTAAGGCACTGCATCGCAGTGTTAGCTGTGCCACTAAAGATCCTGGTTCGAATCCAGGCTCTGTCGTAGCCGGCCGCGACCGGGAGACCCATGGGGCGGCGCATAATTGGCCCAGCGTCGTCCAGGGTAGGGGAGGGAATGGCCGGCAGGGATGTAGCTCAGTTGGTAGAACATGGTGTTTGCAACGCTAGGGTTGTGGGTTCGATTCCCACGGGGGGCCAGTATGATAAATATAAAATAATGTATGCACTAACTGTAAGTCGCTCTGGATAAGAGCGTCTGCTAAATGAGTAAAATAAATAAAATTGTGGCCAAGATTAAACCAGTGCTGTGCCATGTCGGTTTCCCTTGCCTCTGCCCTGCCCACTTACAGACATGCAGGGACAGAGCACATGTAAAATGCAGAGAAAGTACAACTTAACAGGATGCAACAGTTGTAATCTATTAACACACACTTCTCTCTTCTCTCCTCTTTCTATATTTCCCTTTATTTCCCCTATATCTAACACACTCATTATTGAATTCTCACCCAGAATTCTTCACTCCCTAAATTACCCTCCAAGGCTGTGGTTTGAGAACATATCCACACTTACAGTGCCTTCAGAAAGTATTCATAACCCCTGACTTATTCCACATTGTGTTACAGCCTGAATTCAAAATTGATTAAATATCCCCCCCCCCCATTTACACACAATACCCCATAATGAAATGCCAAAGTGAAAACATGTTTTTAGAAATTTTTGCAAATTTATTGAAAATGAAATACAGAAATATCTAATTTACGTAAGTATTCACACCCGAGTCAATACGTTAGAATCACTTTTGGCAGTGATTACAGCTGTGTCTTTCTGGGTAAGTCTCTAAGAGCTTTGCACACCTGGATTGTACAATATTTTCACATTATTATTTATACAATTCTTCAAGCTCTGTCAAGTTGGTTGTTGATCATTGTTAGACAGACATTTTAAAGTCTTGCCATAGATTTTCAAGATGATTCAAGTCCAAACTGTAACTAGGCCACTCAGGAACATTCAATGTTGTCTTGGTAAGCAACTCCAGTGTATATTTGGCTTTGTGTTTTAGGTTATTATCCTGCTGAAAGATTAATTTGTCTCCCAGTGTCTGTTGGAAAGCAGACTGAACTAGGTTTTCCTATAGGATTTTGCCTGTGCTTAGCTCTATTCCATTTATTTTTATCCTATTACTTTAGTGCCTTATTGCAAACAGGATGCATGTTTTGGAATATTTGTATTCTGTACAGGCTTCCTTCTTTTTACTCTGTCATTTAAGTTAGTATTGTGGAGTAACTACAATGTTGTTGATCCATCCTCAGTTTTCTATTACAACCATTAAACTCTGTAACTGTTTTAAAGTCACCATTGGCCTCATGGTGAAATCACTGAGCGGTTTCCTTCCTCTCCTGCAACTGAGTTAGGAAGGATGCCTGTATCTTTGTAGTGACTGTGTCACGGATACAGCCGAGGCTGCCCCTCCTCCTTGCTCAGGCAGGCTTCGGCGTTCGTCGTCACTGGAGTACTAGCTGCCACCGATCGATGTTTCTGTGTCACACTAGGCCTGTCTTTATTATTCACACCTGTTACTCATTAGGCTTATTGGTTTCCCTATATTACCTCTGTTTTCCCTCCTGGGTTTGTGCGTGATTGTTCATTGTTACGTCGTCTGTTGAGCTGTTGTTTTGCTCTTCCCTGCGTGGAGGGTTTGTTATGGTTTACTTTGTGTTTAGTAAAGCCATACTTTTCTCAGTTCTGTGTCCTGCGCCTGATTCCGTTTCACCACTTCACCCAGACGCTGACAGACTGGGTGTATTAATACACCATCCAAAGTGTAATTAATAACTTCACCATGCTCAAAGGGATATTCAATGTGTGCTTTTTTAATTTTTACTGATCTACCAATAGGTGCCCTTCTTTGCGAGGCATTGGAAAACCTCGCTGGTCTTTGTGGTTGAATCTGTGTTTGAAATTCACTGCTCGACTGAGGGACCTTACAGATAATTGTATGTGTGGGGTACAGAAATGAGGTAGTCAATCAAAAAATAATGTTAAACACTATTATTGCACACAGAGTGAGTCCATGCAACTTTTGTGACTTGTTAAGCACATTTTTACTCCAGAACTTATTTAGGCTTGTCATAACAAAGGGGTTGAATACTTATTGACTCAAGACATTTGAGCTTTTCATTTTTTATTAATTTGAGCTGAAATAAAAGATCCCAGAAATGTTCCATATGCACTAAAAGCTTATTTCTCTAAAATGTTGCGCACAAAATAATCCATCCTCCTGACAGGTGTGGCATATCAAGAAGCTGATTAAACAGCATGATCATTACACAGCTGCACCTTGTGCTGGGGACAATAAAAGGCCACTCTAAAGTGTGCAGTTTTGTCACACAACACAATGCCACGGATGTCTCAAGTTTTGAGGGAGCGTGCAATTGACATGCTGACTGCAGGAATGTCCACCAGAGCTGTTGCCAGAGAATTGAATGTTCATTTCTCTACCATAAGCCGCCTCCAACGTCGTTTTAGAGAATTTGGCAGTATGTCCAACTGGCCTCACAACCGCAGACCATGTGTAACCACGCCAGCCCAGGACCTTCAAATCCGGCTTCTTCACCTGCAGGATCGTCTGAGACCAGCCACACGGACATCTGATGAAACTGAGGAGTATTTCTGTCTGTAATAAAGCCCTTTTGTGGGGAACAACTCATTCTGATTGGCTGGGCCTGGCTCCCCAGTGGGTGGGCCTTGCTCCCAAGTGGGTGGGCCTATGCTCTCCCAGGCCCACCCATGGGTGCGCCCCTGCCCAGTCATATGAAATCCATAGATTAGAGCCTAATTTATTTATTTCAATTGACTGATTTCCTTATATGAACTGTAACTCAGAAAAATCGTGGAAATTATTGCATGTTGCGTTTATATTTTTGTTCAGTATAATTCCACTTTGACATTATGGGGTATTATGTGTAGGCCAGTGACAAATGTGTAGGCCAGTGACAAACAATCTCTATTTAACCCATTTTAAATTCAGGCTGTAACACAAAATGTGGAAAAAGTCAAGGCACTGTATTTTGTGCTAGCACAGTCTAGCAGACGCTTCTTTATACCCTTTCCACTTGCTTGATTACTGAATATTTAATATTTAATCATGACCTTTAAATCAGAGCCAACCGGGAACAAGAAAACCTTGTCTTGTTCCACTACAGACTAGCGAAATCATGAATGTGCTTTCCTCTGTCGCTGTAAGCACGTTTACATCCACAGTTTTTATGCGAGTAGACATACCGAATAAAAAAAATAATAATAATATGCCATTTAGCAGACGCTTTTATCCAAAGCGACTTACAGTCATGCGTGCATACATTTTTGTGTATGGGTGGTCCCGGGGATCGAACCCACTACCTTGGCGTTACAAGCACCGTGCTCTACCAGCTGAGCTACAGAGGACCATTACAGATTTGATGGAAACAGGAAGTTTGGGTACAATTTTATAAATGCCGACAGATAATTTGTTCGTTCGGCATTGTGGGATCTTTTTGTGTCTGTAAAATTAAGTATGCGAGAAATAGCGGTGGAAACGCCATTATGCGCAAATATTGATATAATAGGCCTAACAATGATATCAAAGCAAATTTAGAGTCACGCAACGATATGGCGGGTGGTCTATGATTCGGGAAACAATACCGTTTATTAAACTACAGAATAAATACATTTGGAAGAACTTCACAGGGTGGTGAAAGCGGACGATGATGAGCTTGATGCTCCTTTCCAATAAATATCGAGGGTCTTATTCTGGTGACATGATTATCGATGCTTGACTGCCATTTGACAAATAAAACTATTCTTGCTCTTACATTTAACAGACGCTCTTATCCAGAGCGACTTACAGTTAGTGAGTGCATACATTATTTTTTTTATTCCCGTGGGAATCGAACCCACAACCCTGGCGTTGCAAACACCATGCTCTACCAACTGAGCTACATCCCTGCCGGCCATTGTGCACCGCCCCATGGGTCTCCCGGGCGCGGCCGGCTACGGCAGAGCCTGGATTCGAACCAGGATCTCTAATGGCACAGCTAGCACTGCGATGCAGTGCCTTAGACCACTGCGCCACTCGGGAGACATAATATCCATAATTGCTCTTATCCATAATAATCTCATTATGTAGACTAGCCTACCCGCACTGTATCTGCGAGCTGTTGGCTAGGGTGCACGTGTCAAGACAAGAGTAGGCACATTTGCTATTTAACGCAACAGTTTTTGTGACAAAACTGTCAGTAGAATTGAAAATGCGATGGAAACACATTGAACTTTCAATTTTTATTCGGTACATGAAAACGTAAGTGAAAAAGTAAATGTTGGGTCCACTAGGTCATCACGTACTGATATTTTATCCGCAACAAGTCCGTTTGGTGGAAACACACCACTGGTGGGAAAATGCGCATATTTTCTTTATGCAGATTTTAGAATATTTGCATGAAAATCTCTCACCTATTGGATGGAAACCTAGCTATTTATGAATACCATTTCATTTTAATCTATGGTTAATATTGTTGATTTTCCTCACAATTTTTATCTACCTGTTCCTGCATTATATTTCCTTCCTCAGTTTTGCTAAAACAGAGAAGTCCGTGCAAGGGAAGGGTAAGTGGTGGGGAGGGAGGCCCATTAGTGGGTTAACAAAGTGTGGGAGTTGGTCAAGTATGAAATAAATAAATGTATGCACTCACTAACTGTAAGTCGCTCTGGATAAGAGCGTCTGCTAAATGACTAAAATATAAATGTCAGCTTTCTCTCTGGTGCCCTCTAGCCCTGCAGCCCTCTCTCCTTATCAGGGAAAGCAGAGGAAGGAGTACCCAACAACAGGTTACTGCACCACTCCTCAGGGCTCCATGCTAAGCAAAACTAAGTGCGGCTTTGGCATTTATTAATGTACTGTTGTTTCCAGTATTGGGCTATTTTAGGATAAATAGGAGTACCCCCCAGTACAGCCAAGATATCTATAGTATATATGTAATTAATTAGATCTATATAAATAACCATCTCACATTCACCGGGCTGCCAGTGGAAGACTAAAGATGTCATGTTATAAAAGTTGTGGGTGGCCGTTTTCCAGAAGACCACCACAAAATAAGCTCATATAAGGTGCATTTTGTGCAGCATGAACAGATTACTTCGTTGGCAAAATGAATATGGCATTGCGACACCAGTATTCCCTGCTGCAAATGAGGTTTCTGTTACGTCTCACTGTTGCCGACAGGACTGGGAGGGAAGAAAATAGTTCCCGAGTGAAAAAACGACTCAGTTTACTCAATCTGACTCAGCAAGTTGTGAGCTAAATGCACATTCTATACCCTCCCCATCGGCTCAGGGCAAGATGCTCATCAGTGTCCCTGAATGCTCATCAGTGTCCCTGAATAAAACATGAATGGCATGAGGCCAATGCTTGCTGTTGAGTGAATTTGACATTCTCTCATCTTCTTTGTGTGCTGCATGATTTTTTTTGTATTGTTATGAGAATACACATTTCACACTATACTCAATAACACGACCATCAGTAACTCTTGTATTAGATTGGAAAGATATCCTACTTTTTGAAATAAAAAAGATAAATGACTCAGTTTTAAGTTTAAGAAACTAATTTAGGGTCACAAAACCAGCAGGCACTACAAAATAAATAGTAGTATAATCAACTTTGCGAAAAATTGTACTTGAACCAAAGCATTCATTTTTCATTCCATTACAGAATGTTTGAGACCTAACCTGATGGAAACAGGAATGTAGGCTAGTATGTACGAGGACAGTCACGGCTCCATGATGATAGCATACCGCCATTTTCAAAAGCTTGGGATGAGATGTCCGTTTTTTTGTTTGTTTGTTGAAAAGCATCAGATATTTTATTTACAGGCTGGCACAATTACAGTATAATCGAGTAACCGACGATTATGGTTGAAGACCGTCATGAAAATAAAATAACGGTCATAAATAAAATAAAGAACAGCTGACTGAAGGCCGGAGATTCAGGCGGTTGAGTCAGTTTCCGCAGTAACACTGACCCTTTGCAATATGATGAAACTTTGTTGCGCCTTGCTGAAACAAACAAGGTATTGTAGCAAACAAGTATTTGGTTGCCTAGGTAACACCCCCTCCCTACAGCAGCACGGAGGAGAGAATGTGCGTATTAAATATATATATATGTTTGTTACTATTCACATGATTATAATTGTGACCATGGTCATTTGGCTGACCAATAACCGTCATCCAAAATTCCATGACAGTCACAGCCCTAGGCCTATATACACTCATTTAGCTCATCAAATATCAGCTTCAAAACGACAAAGGGGTTTTGATTTTGTTGTTGTTGTTGCCTCCAGTTATTTTACTTTTTTTCTATTCTAATCAGAATGGTTCTGCTACAGCAGGCAGTGCCATAGTAACGGGATAGCCTTTTCACAATTACTGTTGTTTACGCAATCAAAGTACGGCCCATTATAAATCGCAATCTGATTCAGGTGGGCATAATTTGAAAGCTTGTTCTATTGCAATCATGGCTAGCAAAATGATAAAATAACCTTACAGTGTTAGGCTTTCACAAGGCAATTCAGAGAAGCAGGTTGTAATTGGTAAGCATAGAATGGAGTCATGAGTGCATTCAGATGCGTGGTCCGGGGCATATTCTCTTCACAATACAACAAACATGGACTCATTCTGTTCAGTACAACCCAGGGTATAACGCAATAACATCTTGTAACTGTACATCAAACATAGCGATCATAAAACATTGACACTGTATATTACATGAGTTTTACATGGTAATGTGAAGTGCCCATTTATACTCACGGGTGTTTGGCTTGCTTGTATGACATCAAAGCTGTATTTATTATAATTCTCAACGTCTCATCTTTCAAAATACATTATGGCAAAATAAATTCAAAAGATGCCCAATTAGCGGGAGGGATGTGGGCAACATCTTGACCTGCACTGCGCTCAAATTCAGAACGGCTGTCTGTCAAAACCCATAGAACTGTGAAGCGCAGAGCCAGAGCACTGATGGCACGTATAGCATGTTACTGTATAGCCACTGCGTTCCAATTTAGACACTTATCAGTGTCCAAATCTGGCATTTTCAACCCGTGTACGTGTGTAAAAGGATACCGCAAATCAACAGCCCTATGAAAAGCTAACCATAGTGAAGGTCCAAGAGCCAATTATTAACAATTGGTACCACTGACATTGAGCAAACACTTTTCTTATTTTGATACAAAAGTAGTCTATCCAGCTATGTTTTTTCTCAGAATGGTTGAAACACTCACAAGGATGCAAAAGTTTAAACCTCTGCCGTCTGAGGACAAGTACTCCAATACCACAGTTGCAACTTGCAACATTCCATTTGAAGATGATGTGGTTAGTCAGCTGGAGAATCAACAATAACTATGGCATGTTTATTCAGCTGAATTATTCAAGGAAAAGTTAAAATATTGAAAAAGCTCTGTTCACTATGTGGGGTAGAATAAATCCTGGAGTTTAACGGCTTACGAAAGAGCTAAGACATACTTCTTTCAAGATTTCATACCAATAGCATAGTATTTTGTCCACTCATCTGAAAACTCATCATAACAAACAAAATAGATGATATTCTATCAGCCATGGCTCGATCAATATCTCCATCTAGCCAGAGAACACCTGAATTATAAGCCAGCATTGGGTTTTAATTGCTGAGCGCTAGCAGCCTCCCCTTCCCTTCACAGCTCCTCTAACTGATTGACATTTTGCAGTTCTGCAGTCAAGGGACTCCGTAATTGGGTTCATTGATTAAAGCCCAGTTATTACTGACAACACCACCGCTGTCTGAAATAGTCCAGATGGTCTTGTCTCCACTGGCTGCTCAGTATCTTCAGATACCAAACTGACATGATCTCTCTTTTTGACAGCCAGCTCAGAGAAACTGTACACTGGAGCACCATCAATTGGGAGTGACAACAGAAATCAGAAATGTCAATAAAACATTTGATTTAATCAAAATATTTGACATACAATAAGCCAAGAGAAAATAGTTCAATTTATGTTAACAAGACTTGATATGAAATGATGAAACATTAAACATTGGAAGCCACACCTTGTGTCCCTAGTATCAGGTTTGTCTGAAAACAAAGCAAGCCCTTATTAAACTGGGCGCAGGTAGGAGACCGTACAAAAATAAAAAATAAATCCTCATCCCTCCTCAGAGGGGGACCATTCAACACAGTCGAATGACAAACTGAAAAAAGCCCTTTACCACAATTAGTCTTTAGTGTCCATGCTCTCTTTAGCGTCCATGCCCTCTTTAGCATCCATGCTCTCCATTTCTGCATCACCATCACCATCACAATCACCATCATCCTCCAACTCAGGCATCTTTTCATATGCCTTCTCAGAAGGCTTCACTGTCACTCCATCCCACGTGGACGACTCCATCACCAGATCTGACCAGAGAGGACCGAACAGGTAAACGTGTGTGGGGGAGAAAGTTTAATCACTAACAAAGTTGCTGTAAATGCCCCATGTTCAGGTGAGTTGACTTACGTGTAGCGTCTCCATCCAGACCAAGAATCTTCATGTAGCCGCCATGAGACAGCAACCTCACCAGGGTCTGAGCAGTGAGGCACACCATGTCCTGGACAGAGAAAATATTATGGTCAGCATCTTGGTATAATGTGGAGAACACACTGCAAATGTATTGTTTGATACCCTAGTATTACAAATTAGGCCACGACTACAGTCTTGCAGATTACTGCTTAGACAAGCAAAAAAAACTGAATTCAAACAGAATAATTCAAGATTACATTCAGAAAGTGCAGGATCAGGTAGCCTAGTGGTTAAGAGTGTTGAGCCAGTAAGTGAAAGGTTGCTGGTTTGAATCCCAGAGCCGAATAGGAGAAAAATCTGCGAGGTGCCCTTGAGCAAGGCACTTAACCCTAATTGTTCCTGTAAGTTGCTCTGGATAAGAGCATCTGCTAAATGAACAAACATTTAAATATAATGGATATGGAGAGAGGCCAGTAGGCAAGTACCTGTTGCTCCAGGTTCATGACAGTGAATACACGGTAGTGTCCATTCTCACAGGGATCTGTGATCCCAGCTGAACCAGGCAGGAAAAGCCCTGATGACAGCATCTGCAGGCTCCGCCTGAAGGCCACATTGAGGGCTAGTGGCTGTCTGCTGGGGTTGTTCATGACTGCAGAGTGACCCTGGACAGAGAGAGAGAAACCTAACATTTTCACCACGGAAAAACAGACTTAGCAGGCAGGCAGCATCTTGTGCATTTTGACTGTTGTGTCAACGCTAAAATAGCAGGGCTGGCCATTTCTTTGGCCACGTAAAGTGCAGTTCGCTTGGGTAATAAATTACACCTAGAGACCCTTGAGTGCGTATCCAACTGCTGAGCAGACCAAAACCTCTCCTCCAAATGAAGCTTGTCAGGGGCAGGCATACTACATGAGGCTCAGTAAATCAAAATAGTACACCCACACTGAAGTCTGTAATGAGGACACACACACACTGGCTAACATATGGGAGTGCTTTTTACACCTATGCAGGTTCAACACAAACTTTCCAATGAAGACAACCAGTTTGCTTAAATAGGGTCAGGACAGACATAAATCGATAAATTGAGTGTATGTTGTATGCAGAAAGCCGTGCATGGGGCTCACCAGTAAGTCCAACATCCAGGGGGTTAGGGGTTCAAACCCTGGGAAGCGGGTCCTCAGGTCCTTCAGCAAACGGACCAGGACCTTCACCCTGATAGGCCAGAACCAGACCGCACACACTCAAGA
>NC_140000.1:19502286-19504786 GCF_964263955.1 Coregonus lavaretus | reverse complement strand
TGCTGGGGCTGATGGGAATCCAGGAAATGAACTCTCTTAACTCCGCCCCTCACACCTTTAAGCATATCCAGTTGCAGCTCTGCATTCAGGACTGGGAGAGGTGGAGAGAGGGGGATGGGGAGGGAGAGAGTGAGGAGGGGTTCTATATGTTCCCATCATGTGCGGAAGTGTGTGTGTATGTGTGTGTGTGTGTGTGTGTGTGTGTTTATTCTCATCTGGTGTGCAGGAAGGAACCCTGGGTATGGTCTACTTGATCACTTTTAGATTCTACAGAGCATCATTAGCCAGTGGAAACAATGCATTCATAACATATAGTTATCAACTCTAACACTAACTTATACATAAACCCCTCCCTTCCCGCTCTCCATCCCCAGTCAGAGATACTTACCTACAGAGTCTGGGATCCCCATGCCGCTCACCTTCGCACAAACATCTATCCTGAGACTGAATAACAGAGAGAGAGAGGTAGAGAGACATGGGAGACCGAGAAAGGATAAAAACATTGCTCCTCTGTATGTCTGTGTGTGTGTCTGTGTGCGTGTGCGCGTGTGTTTGTGTGTGTGTATGCGGTCATTAGATTCCAGGATATTAATGGTGCAGGTTTCCCTCTGCAGGAGTCACTTTCCTGTTCCTGATAGAAGGGACGATAACACACACACACACACACACACACACACGGGAAATGCATACTGGGGTTCTCTAGCGGTGAAATGCCTGTCTACCAGAACCAATCAGGATAGAACAATGACTTCCTCTTTACCACCCATCCCCTCAGCCTCCCCAAAACCACCAGAAAAACAACTCAACTTGCCAAAGCTCTCAATAAAACAATTATTCCAATAAAATAAAAAGCAACTATCAAAGACAGTCCTAAAAACTCCCTAACAGTACATGTGTTGTTGTGCCCTATCTAGTTCCTCCAGCCACAGTCTGTCACGCCCTGGCTCTGGGGACTCTAGTATGTTGAGCCAGGGTGTGAGTTTTCATTTGTTTATGTTCTAGTTGTTGTATATCTATGTTGGCCAGGGTGGCTCCCAATCGGAGACGGCTGTAGCTCGTTGTCTCTGATTGGGAGTCATACTTAGGTAGCCGTTAGGAATTCATTATTTGTGGTTTCTTGTTCGTATTTGGTTTGTGTATGACCATTGACTGTCACGTCATCGTTTTGTTGTTTTGATCGTGTGATCATTCTCTAAATAAATATGTTCACATTCAACGCTGCGCCTTGGTCCTCATCTCTCACCGACGATCGTGACAGAAGAAACCACCATAACAGGACCAAGCAGCGTGAAGAAGAGAGAGGATGGACTTGGGAGCAGTGGAGTAAGAGTCTCGACTGGGCCAAGCCAAGCGAAGAGGAGAGAGGTTGGACTTTGGAGCAGTGGGGTGAGAGTCTGGCGAGAGACATGGAGGCCTGGTCCACGGGGAGAGACGCCCAGAAAATTTTTAGGGGGGGGCTAACGCCGTGGACGACGGGCCAGCAGGAGACCGCGGCAGAGCGGCCCAGCGGGTTGGCAGAGGAGGCCGCCAGGTTACGGGGGCCACTGGTCGAAGAGGGGGTGGAAGGTGTAGAGGCACGGCGAGAGATACTGGGGTGTGTTACCAGTCCGGTCCGGCCCATTCCAGATCCCGGCGTAGGACCAGTGGTGTGTGTCCCCAGTACGGTCCGGCCTGTTCCTGCTCCCCGCACCAAGTCAGTGGTGCGCTTCGTCAGCCCGGCTCGGCCCGTTCCTGCTCCCCGCACCAAGTCAGTGGTGCGCTTCCTCAGCCCGGCTCGGCCCGTTCCTGCTCCCCGCACCAAGTCAGTGGTGCGCTTCGTCAGCCCGGCTCGGCCCGTTCCTGCTCCCCGCACCAAGTCAGTGGTGCGCTTCGTCTGCCCGGCTCGGCCCGTTCCTGCTCCCCGCACCAAGTCAGTGGTGCGCTTCGTCAGCCCGGCTCGGCCCGTTCCTGCTCCCCGCACCAAGTCAGTGGTGCGCTTCGTCAGCCCGGCTCGGCCCGTTCCTGCTCCCCGCACCAAGTCAGTGGTGCGCTTCGTCAGCCCGGCTCGGCCCGTTCCTGCTCCCCGCACCAAGTCAGTGGTGCGCTTCGTCAGCCCGGCTCGGCCCGTTCCTGCTCCCCGCACCAAGTCAGTGGTGCGCTTCGTCAGCCCGGCTCGGCCCGTTCCTGCTCCCCGCACCAAGTCAGGGGTGCGCTTCGACAGCCCGGCTCGGCCCGCTCCTGCTCCCCACACCAAGCCAGTGGTGTGCGTCGTCAGTCCGGCACGGCCCGTGCCTGTTCCACCGGTGGCTGGTCCGGCACCGGTCAGATGCTTCACGCCGGAGCTAGAGCAATCCGCTCCACCAGTGTGCAGTCCAGCTCCGGCCAGCGGGGCCAGACCGGACCAGGGGTACCTTGGGGGGTTGGAGAGCGAGTGGGGATCATGCCCGGAGCCGGATCCGCCGCCAAGGCGGAGTACCCACCCGGTCCCTCCCCTGTGGTATTTGGTTGGCGCGGTCAGAGT
>NC_140000.1:19412286-19497286 GCF_964263955.1 Coregonus lavaretus | reverse complement strand
CACGCATGTGTGTGTGTGTGCACACGCGTGCGTGCGTGCATGCTTGTATGTATATGCATTGTGTTTGTACAGTGTGTGTGTGACTGAGTAACTCGATGTGGGGTGATTCTGTATAGAGACTGGCTTTGGTTCGTAGCCTGGCACAGACTCAACACATACACTCAGAGGCCCGTGAAACTGATCACAAGCCATGGAGTGCATATGTGTGCATGTGTGTGTATGTGTGTGTGTGTGTTAGCGTGTGTGTGTGTGTGTGTGTGATATTTTCATTATAAAGACCCAGATTTCCTGTTTGCGGGATGGAGAGATCTGAGGAGGTCTGTTGTTGTTACAGAAAGAAGAAAAGAAAAGGAAAAAAATAATTCCTGCTTCTCAGCCTGGTCTCTAGAAGTACAAACGCTGAACTACGCTGCCTTTAGAATGGCTGCTTTAGAATGGCTGCCTTTAGAATGGCTCCAAATTTAGGCGAAAACAAGGGGGTACAAAAGTAAATTTTTTCAAAACATGTTCAGTCTTAAATCACCTTTTAAGAGCCCATGATTCTAAGTAAATGAATGTGTATACAAACACTCACACAGACATTCAGACTACCCCTGATTGAACATGTAAATACAAACACAGGCTTTCCCTTCAGATTGCTGTAGTGTGCCATGTTCATCTGTACCATGACATCACAAAAGAGGAAGTCTCTCCAAAGTAATAACAGCGACATGACAATGTTCTTCTGAAGAATTGGAGGCCTGTGTCCACACTATGCTTGGACTAAACGCTATGTTCAAATATCTGGCAAACAGACTAAACACTTTTAAAGGGAAATCTAAAAAAAATTCAACTTCATATTCATCATCTCCAGCACCATCCCAACATCAAAATATGTGAAAATGGCACGTTTCTATGTTTTGTAGCAAAAAAGATAAGGAAAATAGGTGTTTCCAATGACATCATCAACCAATTAGTAGGCAACTAGTAGACAATGCCTACTCATATTTGGTTAAAATCACATGATGCACACTGTTGATATCATTGGAATCACTAATCTCCCTCATATCTTTTTTCCACAAAACATGGAAACGCACCATTTTCACATATGTTGATGTTGGGGTGGTGCTGGAGATGATGAATATGAAGTTAAAACATTTGGACATTTCCTTAAGATGTTTTAGTGCACAGAGAACAGACTTATTGCATGCCTGTCTGCTCTCTTTTGACCCCCCCCCCCCCCCCCCCCTCCTGGGACAGGACAAGAAGTCATCAGAGAATCATCGTTGCAACAGCTCTGTAACCCCAGTACCCCTCCTGAGTAACGACTTCACCAGAAGAAGGGAGGAGAGAAGTGAAACGGAAAAAAGAGGAGAAAATAAGTAAGGTGCATGGGAGTGTAGAGTGTACCAGGGTAATGGTTGTTGTCCAGGTCTCTGTCCCCCCTCAGGGTGAAGCCGTAGCCGGAGAGGCCACTACTGGAGGCCCAGGCTCCATAGAGCTCCTGACTGAGGGTTAGGCCCCGGGCCGTCAGGTCTCTCTGGCCATTGTAGATCAACACCAGGCCACTCCGGTCCTCCCCACCAAACGGACAACCCACTGCCACGTCTATCAGAGAGAGAGAGAGAGAGAGAGAGAGAGAGAGAGAGAGAGAGAGAGAGAGAGAGAGAGAGAGAGAGAGAGAGAGAGAGAGAGAGAGAGAGAGAGAGAGAGAGAGAGAGAGAGAGAGAGAGAGAGAGAGAGAGAGAGAGAGAGAGAGAGAGAGAGAGAGAGAGAGAGAGAGAGAGAGAGAGAGAGAGAGAGAGAGAGAGAGAGAGAGAGAGAGAGAGAGAGAGAGAGAGAGAGAGAGAGAGGGGGTATGAGGGTAGGAAACACAAACAAAACAACACCAGTATGAGTTACAAGGCTGGCCTTCTGAAGTGATACAGCAGACCAGCTCACATCAGCAGGAGAGAGGGATGAGAGGAAAAGAAAGAGAGAGCAGGATGAGAGGGATGGTTTAGACATCATCAGCTGAAAGCCCCTGAGGGAAAAGTAAAGAGACTACCTAGGACTACCCCTCTCTCTTTCCATTTCCTTCTGTCTCTCTCCTTCTCTTTTTCCCCACCTCTGTATCTCTCTCAATTTAATTAAATACATTACAGTGAACTTTATTGACACCATGGAACACATATTGCCATAGAAGAAGAGTTTTGGATAAAATTCCAAATGTATATGTCAAACATGTAGAACTGTTTAATAGGCACAGGCAGGAGATTCCTGTGACAATAAGCAGCCAATGGTTACCCTCCACCAGTGATTGCCAGGTGTTAGTCCCACCCCGCTGTCCCACCCCACATACACACACACATTCACACACACTCACATACACACACAGCGCTACTCCCCACCTGCATCCTGTCCGCTGTTGGGGGAAATGGCGTTGAAAACTACAAACAGAGTGCTGTCATGGTTACACTGCTCTGTGATGATGAGGGAGGTAATCAGAGACACACACAGATATACAGTGCATTCGGAAAGTATTCCGACCCCTTCACTTTTTCCACATTTTGTTACGTTTACATCCTTATTCTAAAATGGATGAGAAGGGAGGGAGGATTAGAGAGATGGATGAGTGTTCCTGATAGATACTCTACAGTCGTCTCTACCAGGGACTCATTTGTCCAGCTGAGTATCAAACCTAGATTGTCTGCACCCCTCAAGACTGCATTAACTCTCTGAGCTCAAGTCTAGGTGCCATCCCTTCGAGGCAACACAAGTGAAATAAAAAACCTTATTTACATAAGTATTCAGACCCTTTGCTATGAGACTCGAAACTGAGCTCAGGTGCATCCTGCTTCCATTGATCATCCTTGAGATGTTTCTACGACTTGATTGGAGTCCACCTGTGGTAAATTCAATTGATTGGACATGATTTGGAAAGGCACACACCTGTCTATATAAGGTCCCACAGTTGACAGTGCATGTCAGAGCAAAAACGAAGCCATGAGGTCGAAGGAATTGTCTGTAGAGCTACGAGACAGGAAAGTGTTGAGGCACAGATCTGGGGAAGGGTACCAAAAAATGTCTGCAGCATTGAAGATCCCCAAGAACACAGTGGCCTCCATCATTCTTTAATGGCAGAAGTCTGGGACCACCAAGACTCTTCCTAGAGCTGGCCGCCCGGCCAAATTGAGCAATCCGAAAGAATAGGGCCTTGGTCAGGGAGTTCCTCTGTGGAGATGGGAGAACCTTCCAGAAGGACAACCATCTGTGCAGCACTCCACCAATCAGGCCTTTATGGTAGAGTGGCTGGATGGAAGCCACTCCTCAGTAAAAGGCACATGACAGCCTGCTTGGACGAAACCTTGCACCATCCCTACGGGACAAGTCTCTGAATGTCCTTGAGTGGCCCAGCCAGAGCCTGGACTTGAACCCGATCGAACATCTCTTGAGAGACCTGAAAATAGCTGTGCAGCGACACCCCTCAGCCAACCTGACAGAGCTTGAGAGGATCTGCAGAGAAGAATGGGAGAAACTCCCCAAATACAGGTGTGCCAAGCTTGTAGCGTCATACCCAAGAAGACTCAAGGCTGTAATTGCTGCCAAAGGTGCTTCAACAAGGTACTGAATAAAGGGTCTGAATACTTATGTAAATGTGATATTTAATGTTTGTAATTATAATTTTTGAAAAATATTCTAACAACCAGTTTTTGCTTTGTCATTATCGGGAATTGTGTGTAGATTGATGAGAAAAATATATACTAAATCAATTTTAGAATAAGGCTGTAACGTAACAAAATGTGTAAAAAGTCAAGGGGTCTGAATACTTTCCCGAATGCACTGTACACACACACCCTACTGTATGATAATGAGGGAGAACATCACAGCATCTCAGTGGAACCCCAGACTCTAGTCTCCATTGTGGCTCAGACAGCTGGAGTCACTGGCTCCATTCAAGCTCCATTCTGGCTCCACTAGCGCTGCAGTTTCCTGAGACTAATGGATTCTCTACTGATCTGTCCTGTGTGTGATCACCTCCACATTCCCAGTCTAACCCAGCCACACCCTGGCTGATGCATCAACCTAAGGACAAAAGCCTCTGAGTTCACTCAATGCATGTGTGTGCATGAGTGTGTGTGTGTGCAGGCTTACATGTGTGTTTGAAAAGGCCTCAGTTATGCCTCAACACTGATAGACATTGATTCAGGTTTATTGATTTAGTTCTGATGATGATGATGGTGTGGAGGGAGGGAGGGAGGGAGAGTGGCTCTAAATCACATTTATAAAAACATAAACACATGAATAACTAAGTAGGATTGTTGTCATATGTTCACCAGATAAATATTCATTAGTCCCAGTTCAAGACCACATGCCTGAGGCTCCGAAAAGCATTTGGGCTCCAGACCTGAACGTGTGTGTGTGTGTATGTGTGTCACAGGAGGTTGGTGGCACCTTAATTGGGGAGGACAGGCTCGTGGTAATGGCTGGAGCGGAATGAGTGGAATGCTATCAAACATGTGTTTGATGTCAATCCATTTGCTCTGTTCCAGCCATTTTTATGATCCGTCCTCCCCTCAGCTGCCTCCACTGATGTGTGTGTGTTTATTAAACAAACACAATGTGAGGCAGAATGAACACTGGGCAGCGGGACAGAAACTTCCAGATGCCCCTATCTTAGTGGACATCTGGAGATTAAAAATAACTCTCTCTCTGTGACACACACGCGCACACACCCCAAACCCTGCTCATCATTACAAGAGGGGGAAGAACTTCACAAGGAAACACTCTAACACCGTACTTCCTGATTGGCTGAAGACCCTTCGGTTTCCCCCATCGGAGCATCTCATAGGATATCCGCTCTCCAAGACCAAACAGCCACAGATGAAGAGGAAACATATACAAATATCTGGCTCCCAATACACTGGGAGTGGACACTGAACGGGAAGAAAGAGAGGGGAAGGACACACACAGCATACCGTTATATCCGTCCTGGTTGAGGTCTCCTAGCGGGGCGATGGCAGTGCCAAAGCGTCCGAAGGTGTGTGTTCCCGTCAGGAGAAGGGGCTCGGAGAAGGTGAGCGGGGAGTGCTGGAGGTACAGGTAGACACGGCCCACCTCCTTGGGCTTACTCTCCCTCTCTCTCTCCATGTAGAGAGGGGCTCCTACCAACACATCATCATACCTGGGGGAAAGATACACAGCTTTAGATTACACTCACACACGTGCACACACACACACACACACACACACACATATAGATGATTGTGTTATACAGACATGTCAGAAAGCATGTGGTCTGGCCCCAGAAATAGAACTCAGTCATCATAATCAGAGAACAGGCTACAGCTGGAACACATACTCGTTCCCCCCTCGCCCACTCAACTGTCTTCATTATTGGCTCAGACTAAACAATTATTTCACTGCAAGAACCATGAAGATCTGTAGGGACAGAGAGAGAGAGAGAGAGAGAGAGAGAGAGAGAGAGAGAGAGAGAGAGAGAGAGAGAGAGAGAGAGAGAGAGAGAGGGAGAGAGGGAGAATGTGAGAGAGAGAGAGATAGATAGAGACAGACAACTCACCCGTCTCCGTTGAGGTCAGTAACAGCCACAGAATAGCCAAAGTAGGAAGCCATCTAACAAAACATTTCACAACATGACTCTAGTGCTAAAAAGTAGTTGGGTAAAAGATGAATAGCCGTGTGTGTATGTTTATGTGTGTGATGTTACTGTATGTTACTGACCTGCTCTCCTGTGAAGTTCATGATGAATGTCAGATTAGTGGAGTTAATCACAGCTACCTGAAACAGAACACAAGAGTCACACACCTGATACAGGTACACACACACACATGCATCATGCACACACATACACAGGATGTAATGAGCTGAAATAGAAACAGGCCAGAAAACTAAAAACACAGCCCAAAACTCTCTTTCCCTCTGCCTGGCCCCCCTTCTACCCATCTCCCTCTTTCAACCCCCCATCGTCCCCCCTGCCTTACCCCCTCCTCTGTTCCGTACCCTCCATTTCCATAACCCCAGTCGTGGGGGAGACAGAGGGGCTGAGAATTCCTTCAAAAGACCTACAATAACAACCACATGGAGACAGCCAGGGGCTACACACACACATTCACACACTCACACACACTCACCCACACACATGTGCACGCACTCACAAAGTTAGAGAGACAAACACATACACAAAACACCAACAAATATAGAGAAACAGACAGGTAGACAAACGGACAGACGGACGGACAGACGGTCGCTCAGAATGACAGACAGAGAGGGGCAGGCAGAGGGAAAGACATGTGCAGACACTTAACTCCCTGGCCCCCCTCCTCCTCCTCTCTCTCAGGGGTGTCAGGCTGGTTGTCTCCCCAGGTCTGAGAGGCCTAACGTGGGTTGACAGCTACTCTAGTCTCATCAGGCCCAACAGGCCTAACCCTAACGCCCACTAACCACAACTGTGAGGGCTACCGGCCCCAGAGGCTTGTCTGCTCTGAATACATCTCAGTGTCTGTCAGTGTGTGTGTGTGTGTGTGTGTGTGTGTGTGTGTGTGTGTGTGTGTGTGTGTGTGTGCGTGCGTGCGTGCGTGTGTGTGTGTGTGAGTGAGCAGGCAATGAGCTGTGTGTTAGAGGTGAGGGGTCATGTGTGTGTCAGGGAAGGGAGTCAGGCTGGGTCAGCTCTCATGGAGCGGAAGTCGTGTGTTATTAAGGAGACAGTCCAGGGGACACACACCCCTTAAAACACACACATTCACGCACACATAATTGCACCCACACACATACACACACACACACACAAACACACACACACACACACACACACACACACACACACATACACACACACACACAAACACACACACACACAAACTGATAAGAAATGTATTGGTGTGAGTTAGGACTGTGTTGTGGTCAAAGTGGGGGGAGTTGTTGTTGCTAAGCGATAGTAACTAGGAATGGAATTCTACTTTGGAAACATTTCCATAATTCCATACTTGCATATCCTGTGTGTGTGTGTGTGTGTGTATGTGTGCAGTTATGCATGCGTGTGTGTATGTACAGTACCAGTCAAAAGTTTGGACACACCTACTCATTCAAGGGTTTTTCTTTATTTTTACTATTTTCTACATTGTAGAATAATAGCGAAGACATCAAAACTATGAAATAACACATATGGAATCATGTAGTAACCAAAAAAGTCTTAAACAAATCAAAATATATTTTATATTTGAGATTCTTCAAAGTAGCCCCCTTTGCCTTGATGACAACTTTGCACATTCTTGGCATTCTCTCAACCAGCTTCATGAGGTAGTCACCTGGAATGCATTTCAATTGACAGGTGTGCCTTGTTAAAAGTACATTTGTGGAATTTCTTTCCTTCTTAATGCATTTGAGCCAATCAGTTGTGTTGTGACAAGGTAGGGGGGGTGGGGGGTATACAGAAGATAGCCCTATTTGGTAAAAGACCAAGTCCATATTATGGCAAGAACAGCTCAAATAAGCAAAGAGAAACGACAGTCCATCATTACTTTAAGACATGAAGGTCAGTCAATCTGGAAAATGTCAAGAACTTTGAACGTTTCTTCAAGTGCAGTCGCAAAAACCATCAAGCGCTATGATGAAACTGGCTCCCATGAGGACCGCCACAGGAAAGGAAGACCCAGAGTTACCTCTGCTGCAGAGGATAAGTTCATTAGAGTTACCAGCCTCAGAAATTGCAGCCCAAATAAATGTTTCACAGAGTTCAAGTAACAGACACATCTCAACATCAACTGTTCAGAGATTGCGTGAATCAGGCCATCATGGTCGAATTGCTGCAAAGAAACCACTACTAAAGGACACCAATAATAAGAAGAGACTGGCTTGGGCCAAGAAACACGAGCAATGGACATTAGACTGGTGGAAATCTGTCCTTTGGTCTGATGAGTCCAAATTTGAGATTTTTGGTTCCAACTGCCGTGTGTTTGTGAGACGCAGAGTAGGTGAACGGATGATCTCCGCAAGTCTGGTTCCCACCGTGAAGCATGGAGGAGGAGGTGTGATGGTGTGGGGGTGCTTTGCTGTTGACACTGTCTGTGATTTATTTATAATTCAAGGCACACTTAACCAGCATGGCTACCACATCATTCTGCAGCGATACGCCATCCCATCTGGTTTGCGCTTAGTGGGACTATCATTTGTTTTTCAACAGGACAATGACCCAACACACCTCCAGGCTGTGTAAGGGCTATTTGACCAAGGAGGAGAGTGATGGAGTGCTGCATCAGATGACCTGGCCTCCACAATCACCCGACCTCAACCCAATTGAGATGGTTTGGGATGAGTTGGACCGCAGAGTGAAGGAAAAGCAGCCAACAAGTGCTCAGCATATGCGAGAACTCCTTCAAGACTGTTAGAAAAGCATTCCAGGTGAAGCTGGTTGAGAGAATGCCAAGAGTGTGCAAAGCTGTCATCAAGGCAAAGGGTGGCTACTTTGAAGAATCTCCAATCTAAAATATATTTGGATTTGTTTAACACTTTGTTGGTTACTACATGATTCCATATGTGTTATTTCATAGTTTTGATGTCGTCACTATTATTCTACAATGTAGAAAATTTTAAAAATAAAGAAAAGCCCTTGAATGAGTAGGTGTGTCCAAACTTTTGACTGGTACTGTATGTGTGTGATTCTGTACTCACATATCCAAAGTTCTGTGCCCCTCTCGGAACCCCAGCTATCAGCTCTGGAAAGAAGAGAGGAACACACATTATATCCCACTGCCTGCCTGCTCTTCTGTCTGTCTGTCTGCCTGCCTGTCTGTCTGTCTGTCTGTCTGTCTGTCTGGATGCCTGCCTTTCAGTGTGTCTCTGTCTCTAGGCCACCCTGACTGAAGACACTAAAAGCTGACAACAGACTGACTGATGATGAAAGGGAGAGAGAAAGAGAGAGAGAGAGAGAGAGACAGAGAGTGGTTTTGATCCGAGTACCTCCCCCCAAACCCTGTTCCCGGTACAGACCAGAACACAAACCCAACCCAGCCAGCTCCAGCTTTAAGGGATTCAAAGACGAGACCACAACCAGCCTACAACCACAATACAACCCATGTATAAAATCATTATACAACCATGTGTCAACCCTTGATTTGGCACTTGGTGCCATATTTTAATTAAGAAGATGATGTAGAAGGCAGAACATATGTTTTTGTAGCAAGTTACTTTTCTTGTTTAATTTGCAGTGTAGTTACTAGTTAGTTACTGTCCATCGGACTAGCCTCTGAAACACTGCACACACCAACCACACAGAGATGAAAGTGTTGTTTTTTACCTTGCTCCAAGTCTCCTGTGAATTCCCCCACTGCCACAGAGTAACCTGCAGACAAGAGAGAGATATTAGTGAGTGAGTGTGTGTGCGCGCGTGTGTTTGTGTGTGTAGATGAAACTGTGTGTGTGTTACCTAGGTAACTGTCGTCATGTGTATCAGCTGCAGCGTGTGTGTGTTTCTCTCCAGGGACTCTCCTGAGCACGGCTTTCAGAGAGTAACCATTCAATATCTCTGCTACGCCTGCTGTCATCACCTGACCTGGAGAGGGGGAGTTAAGAAACACACAATGGTCAGTAACATCCAGGCCAACCCCAGGCCCAATGGGGAGCAATAACTTCCTCACTGTCAGTCTGTCACACACACCTTTCTGCCCTTTGTTAAGAAACTCACACGTATGAGGAGCTCTTCCCTGAGGAACTCTGAAACACCTTGTTAGCAGGAGTTAGAATGACACACATTCTCTCTCTCTCTCTCTCTCTCTCTCTCTCTCTCTCTCTCTCTCTCTCTCGCGCTCTCTCTCTCTCTCTCTCTCTCTCTCTCTCTCTCTCTCTCTCTCTCTCTCTCAAATCAATTCAATTTAAGGGCTTTATTGGCATGGGAAACATATGTTAACATTGCCAAAGCAAGTGAAGTAGAAATTAAACAAAAGTGAAATAAACAATAAATATTAACAGTAAACATTACACTCAGAAGTTCCAAAAGAATAAATACATTTCAAATGTCATATTATGCATATATACAGTGTTGTAACAATGTGCAAATAGTTAAAGTACAAATGGGAAAATAAATAAACATAAATATGGGTTGAATTTACAATGGTGTTTGTTCTTCACTGGTTGCCCTTTTCTTGTGGCAACAGGTCACAAAATATTGCTGCTGTGATTGCACACTGTAGTATTTCACCCAGTAGATATGGGAGTTTATCAAAATTGGGTTTGTTTTCAAAATCTTTGTGGATCTGTGTAATCTGAGGGAAATATGTGTCTCTAATATGGTCATACATTTGGCAGGAGGTTAGGAAGTGCAGCTCAGTTTCCACCTCATTTTGTGGGCAGTGTGCACATAGCCTGTCTTCTCTTGAGAGCCAGGTCTGCCTACGGCAGCCTTTCTCAATGGCAAGGCTATGCTCACTGAGCCTGTACATAGTCAAAGCTTTCCTTAAGTTTGGGTCAGTCACAGTGGTCAGGTATTCTGCCAGTGTGTACTCTCTGTTTAGGGCCAAATAGCATTATAGTTTGCTCTGTTTTTTTGTTAATGCTTTCCAATGTGTCAAGTAATTCTCTTTTTGTTTTCTCATGATTTGGTTGGGTCTAAATGTGTTGTTGTCCTGGGGCTCTGTGGGGTCTGTTTGTGTTTGTGAACAGAGCCCCAGGACCAGCTTGCTTAGGGGACTCTTCTCCAAGTTAATCTCTCTGTAGGTGATGACATTGTTATGGAAGGTTTGGGAATCACTTCCTTTTAAGTGGTTATAGAATTTAACGTCTCTCTTCTGGATTTTGATAATTAGCGGGTATCAGCCTAATTCTGCTCTGCATGCATTATTTGGTGTTTTTCGTTGTACACAGAGGATATTTTTTGCAGAATTCTGCATGCAGAGTCTCAATTTGGTGTTTGTCCCATTTTGTGAATTATTGGTTGGTGAGTGGACCCCAGACCTCACAACCATAAAGGGCAATGGGTTTTTATAACTGATTCAAGTATTTTTAGACAGATCCTAATTGGTATGTTGGAATTTACGTTCCTTTTGATGGCATAGAAGGCCCTTCTTGCCTTGTCTCTCAGATTGTTCACAGCTTTGTGGAAGTTACATGTGGCGCTGATGTTTAGGCCGAGGTATGTCTCGTTTTCTGTGTGCTCTAGGGCAACGGTGTCTAGATGGAATTTGTATTTGTTCTCCTGGCAACTGGACCTTTTTTGGAACACCATTATTTTTGTCTTACTGAGATTTACTGTCAGGGCCCAGGTCTGACAGAATCTGTGCAGAAGATCTAGGTGCTGCTGTAGGCCTTCCTTGGTTGGTGACAGAAGCACCAGATCATCAGCAAACAGTAGACATTTTATTTCAGATTCTAGTAGGGTGAGGCTGGGTGCTGCAGACTGTTCTAGTGCCCTCGCCAATTTGTTGATATATACAGTGGGGAGAACAAGTATTTGATACACTGCCGATTTTGCAGGTTTTCCTACTTACAAAGCATGTAGAGGTCTGTCATTTTTATCATAGGTACACTACAACTGTGAGAGACGGAAAATCCAGAAAATCACATTGTATGATTTTTAAGTAATTAATTTGCATTTTATTGCATGACATAAGTATTTGATCACCTACCAACCAGTAAGAATTCTGGCTCTCACAGACCTGTTCGTTTTTCTTTAAATAGCCCTCCTGTTCTCCACTCATTACCTGTATTAACTGCACCTGTTTGAACTCGTTACCTGTATAAAAGACACCTGTCCACACACTCAATCAAACAGACTCCAACCTCTCCACAATGGCCAAGACCAGAGAGCTGTGTAAGGACATCAGGGATAAAATTGTAGACCTGCACAAGGCTGGGATGGGCTACAGGACAATAGGCAAGCAGCTTGGTGAGAAGGCAACAACTGTTGGCGCAATTATTAGAAAATGGAAGAAGTTCAAGATGACGGTCAATCACCCTCGGTCTGGGGCTCCATGCAAGATCTCACCTCGTGGGGCATCAATGATCATGAGGAAGGTGAGGGATCAGCCCAGAACTACACGGCAGGACCTGGTCAATGACCTGAAGAGAGCTGGGACCACAGTCTCAAAGAAAACCATTAGTAACACACTACGCCGTCATGGATTAAAATCCTGCAGCGCACGCAAGGTCCCCATGCTCAAGCCAGCGCATGTCCAGGCCTGTCTGAAGTTTGCCGATGATCCAGAGGAGGAATGGGAGAAGGTAATGTGGTCTGATGAGACAAAAATAGAGCTTTTTGGTCTAAACTCCACTCGCCGTGTTTGGAGGAAGAAGAAGGATGAGTACAACCCCAAGAACACCATCCCAACCGTGAAGCATGGAGGTGGAAACATCATTCTTTGGGGATGCTTTTCTGCAAAGGGGACAGGACGACTGCACTGTATTGAGGGGAGGATGGATGGGGCCATGTATCGCGAGATCTTGGCCAACAACCTCCTTCCCTCAGTAAGAGCATTGAAGATGGGTCGTGGCTGGGTCTTCCAGCATGACAACAACCCAAAACACACAGCCAGGGCAACTAAGGAGTGGCTCCGTAAGAAGCATCTCAAGGTCCTGGAGTGGCCTAGCCAGTCTCCAGACCTGAACCCAATAGAAAATCTTTGGAGGGAGCTGAAAGTCCGTATTGCCCAGCGACAGCCCTGAAACCTGAAGGATCTGGAGAAGGTCTGTATGGAGGAGTGGGCCAAAATCCCTGCTGCAGTGTGTGCAAACCTGGTCAAGACCTACAGGAAACGTATGATCTCTGTAATTGCAAACAAAGGTTTCTGTACCAAATATTAAGTTCTGCTTTTCTGATGTATCAAATACTTATGTCATGCAATACAATGCAAATTAATTACTTAAAAATCATACAATGTGATTTTCTGGATTTTTGTTTTAGATTCCGTCTCTCACAGTTGAAGTGTACCTATAATAAAAATTACAGACCTCTACATGCTTTGTAAGTAGGAAAACCTGCAAAATCGGCAGTGTATCAAATACTTGTTCTCCCCACTGTATGTTGAAGAGGGTGGGGCTTAAACTGCATCCCTGTCTCACCCCACAGCCCTGTGGAAAAAATGTGTGTGTTTTTTGCTAATTTTAACCGCACACTTGTTGTTTGTGTACATGGATTTTATAATATTGTATGTTTTGTATTGTTTGTATAGCAGACCCTCATGCCAAATTGAGTCAAAAGCTTTTTTTGAAATTAACAAAGCATGAGAAGACTTTTGCCTTTGTTTTGGTTTGTTTGTTTGTCAATTAGGGTGTGCAGGGTGAATACGTGGTCTGTCGTATGGTAATTTGGTAAAAAGCCAATTTGACATTTGCTCAGTACGTTGTTTTCACTGAGGAAATGAACTAGTCTGCTGTTAATGATAATGCAGAGGATTTTCCCAAGGTTGCTGTTGACGCATATCCCACGGTAGTTATTGGGGTCAAATTTGTCTCCACTTTTGTGGATTGGGGTGATCAGTCCTTGGTTCCAAATATTGGGGAAGATGCCAGAGCTAATGATGATATTAAGGAGTTTACAGTCGGGGAAAAAAAAGTATTTAGTCAGCCACCAATTGTGCAAGTTCTCCCACTTAAAAAGATGAAAGAGGCCTGTAGTTTTCATCATAGGTACACATCAACTATGACAGACAAAATGAGGAAAAAAAACCCAGAAAATCACATTGTAGGATTTTTTATGAATTTATTTGCTAATTATGGTGGAAAATAAGTATTTGGTCACCTACAAACAAGCAAGATTTCTGGCTCTCACAGACCTGTAACTTCTTCTTTAAGAGGCTCCTCTGTCCTCCACTCGTTACCTGTATTAATGGCACCTGTTTGAACTTGTTATCAGTATGAAAGACACCTGTCCACAACCTCAAACAGTCACACTCCAAACTCCACTATGGCCAAGACCAAAGAGCTGTCAAAGGACACCAGAAACAAAATTGTAGACCTGCACCAGGCTGGGAAGACTGAATCTGCAATAGGTAAGCAGCTTGGTTTGAAGAAATCAACTGTGGGAGCAATTATTAGGAAATGGAAGACATACAAGACCACTGATAATCTCCCTCGATCTGGGGCTCCACGCAAGATCTCACCCCGTGGGGTCAAAGTGATCACAAGAACGGTGAGCAAAAATCCCAGAACCACACGGGGGGACCTAGTGAATGACCTGCAGAGAGCTGGGACCAAAGTAACAAAGCCTACCATCAGTAACACACTACGCCGCCAGGGACTCAAATCCTGCAGTGCCAGACATGTCCCCCTGCTTAAGCCAGTACATGTCCAGGCCCGTCTGAAGTTTGCTAGAGTGCATTTGGATGATCCAGAAGAGGATTGGGAGAATGTCATATGGTCAGATGAAACCAAAATATAACTTTTTGGTAAAAACTCAACTCGTCGTGTTTGGAGGACAAAGAATGTTGAGTTGCATCCAAAGAACACCATACCTACTGTGAAGCATGGGGGTGGAAACATCATGCTTTGGGGCTGTTTTTCTGCAAAGGGACCAGGACGACTGATCCGTGTAAAGGAAAGAATGAATGGGGCCATGTATCGTGAGATTTTGAGTGAAAACCTCCTTCCATCAGCAAGGGCATTGAAGATGAAACGTGGCTGGGTCTTTCAGCATGACAATGATCCCAAACATACCGCCCGGGCAACGAAGGAGTGGCTTCGTAAGAAGCATTTCAAGGTCCTGGAGTGGCCTAGCCAGTCTCCAGATCTCAACCCCATAGAAAATCTTTGGAGGGAGTTGAAAGTCTGTGTTGCCCAGCGACAGCCCCAAAACATCACTGCTCTAGAGGAGATTTGCATGGAGGAATGGGCCAAAATACCAGCAACAGTGTGTGAAAACCTTGTGAAGACTTACAGAAAACGTTTGACCTGTGTCATTGCCAACAAAGGGTATATAACAAAGTATTGAGAAACTTTTGTTATTGACCAAATACTTATTTTCCACCATAATTTGCAAATAAATTCATAAAAAATCCTACAATGTGATTTTCTGGATTTGTTTTTCTCATTTTGTCTGTCATAGTTGACGTGTACCTATGATGAAAATTACAGGCCTCTCTCATCTTTTTAAGTGGGAGAACTTGCACAATTGGTGGCTGACTAAATACTTTTTTTCCGCACTGTAAGTATAGCCAATTGGAATTTGTGGTCTGTACAGTTGAAGTCAGAAGTTTACATACACTTAGGTTGGAGTTATTAAAACTCGTTTTTCAACCACTCCACAAATGTCTTATTAACAAACTATAGTTTTGGCAAGTCGGTTAGGAAATCTACTCTGTGCATGACACAAGTAATTTTTCCAACAATTGTTTACAGACAGATTATTTCACTTATAATTCCCTGTATCACTATTCCAGTGGGTCACAAGTTTACATACACTAAATTGACTGTGCCTTTAAACAGCTTGGAAAATTCCAGAAAACGATGTCAAGGTTTTAGAAGCTTCTGATAGGCTAATTGACATAATTTGAGTCAATTGGAGGTGTACCTGTGGATGTATTTCAAAGCCTACCTTCAAACTCAGTGCCTCTTTGCTTGACATCATGGGAAAATCAAAAGAAATCAGCCAAGACCTCAGAAAAAGAATTGTAGACCCCCACAAGTCTGGTTCATCCTTGGGAGCAATTTCCAAATGCCTGAAGGTACCACGTTCATCTGTACAAACAATAGTACGCAAGTATAAACACCATGGGACCACGCAGCCGTCATACCGCTCAGGAAGGAGACGCGTTCTGTCTCCTAGAGATGAAGGTACTTTGGTGCGAAAAGTGCAAATCAATCCCAAAACAACAGCACAGGACCTTGTGAGATGCTGGAGGAAACAGGTACAAAAGTATCTATATCCACAGTAAAACGAGTCCTATATCAACATAACCTGAAAGGCCGCTCAGCAAGGAAGAAGCCACTGCTCCAAAACCGCCATAAAAAAGCCAGACTATGGTTTGCAACTCCACATGGGGACAAAGATCGTACTTTTTGGAGAAATGTCCTCTGGTCTGATGAAACAAAAATAGAACTGTTTGGCCATAATGACCATCGTTATGTTTGGAGGAAAAAGGGGAACGCTTGCAAGCTGAAGAACACCAACCCAAACGTGAAGCACGGGGGTGGCAGCATCATGCTGTGTGGGTGCTTTGCTGCAAGAGGGACTGGTGCACTTCACAAAATAGATGGCATCATGAGGAAGGAAAATTATGTGGATATATTGAAGCAACATCTCAAGACATCAGTAAGGAAGTTAAAGCTTGGTCACAAATGGGTCTTCCAAATGGACAATGACCCCAAGCATACTTCCAAAGTTGTGGCAAAATGGCTTAAGGACAACAAAGTCAAGGTATTAGAGTGACCATCACAAAGCCCTGATCTCAATCCTATAGAACATTTGTGGGCAGAACTGAAAAAGCGTGTGCGAGCAAGGAGGCCTACAAACCTGACTCAGTTACACCAGCTCTGTCAGGAGGAATGGGCCAAAATTCACCCAACTTATTGTGGGAAGCTTGTGGAAGGCTACCCGAAACGTTTGACCCAAGTTAAACAATTTAAAGGCAATGCTACCAAATACTAATTGAGTGTATGTAAACTTCTGACCCACTGGGAATGTGATGAAATAAATAAAAGCTGAAATAAATCATTCCCTCTACTATTATTCTGACATTTCACATTCTTAAAATAAAGTGGTGATCCTAACTGACCTAAGACAGGGAATTTTTACAAGGATTAAATGTCAGGAATTGTGAAAAACTGAGTTTAAATGTATTTGGCTAAGGTGTATGTAAACTTCTGACTTCAACTGTATATTTTATCATTTCATTGAGGATACCATTAACACCACAGACCTTTTTGGGTTGGAGGGTTTGTATTTTGTCCTGTTGTTGATTCAATGTAATTGGAGAATCCAGTGGGTTCTGGTAGTCTTTAATAGTTGATTCTAAGATTTGCATTTGATCATGTATATTTGTTAGCTGTTTGTTCTTTGTTATAGGGCAAAAAGGATTGGAGAAGTGGTTTACCCATACATCTCCATTTTGGATAGATAGCTCTTCATGTTGTTGTTTGTTTAGTGTTTTCGAATTTTCCCAGAAGTGGTTAGAGTCTATGGATTCTTCAATTACATTGAGCTGATTTCTGATGTGCTGTTCCTTCTTTTCTGTAGTGTATTTCTGTATTGTTTTAGTGATTCACCATAGTGAAGGCGAACGCTCAGGTTTTCTGGGTCTCTATGTTTTTGGTTGGATAGGTTTCTCAATGTCTTTCTTAGGTTTTTGAATTCTTCATCAAACCATTTGTCATTGTTCTTACTTTTCTTCGGTTTTCTGTTTGAATTTTTTTAGATTTGATAGGGAAGCTGAGAGGTTGTCACGGTTTCGGCCGAGGCTGCTCCTCTTCCTTGTTCGGGCGGACTTCGGCGGTCGTCGTCTCCGGAGTACTAGCTGCCACCGTTCGATGTTTCTTGTTCTTTTGGTTTTGTCTGTTCATAACACCTGTCCCTTGTTTGTGTCTTGATTGTTCCCCTTATTTAGTTTGTGTGTTTGGGTCAGGTGTTATGCGTTATTGTTTTATGTCAGCCTGTGTCAGCTGTATCAGTCTCTCGTGGTTGTTTTTCGAGAGTTTGCACTGCGTGCGCTTCTTTCTTGTTTTCCGCACAGTGTTCCAGTGCGTATTGGTGCGCCACCCGGTTGGGGAGGCTATTTTGTCCATTTTTGGATTTACTAAAGTGTTTAACGTCATCCTGGTTCCTGCGTTTGATTCCACACACTCACACCACTCTGACAGAATAACGCATCGAAATGGAATCAGCAGGAGCGACCGCGCCGACCGCCGATATGGACGAACGTCTTCGTGGTCAGGAGGACCGAATGAACCAGGTCTGTCACGCCCTGGAGAGGGTGATGACCACTCTACACCGATGGGAGACCAGCGGGGTGCCCACACCTCCAACCACCGACCCAGCTCCAGCGGTCAGCCCTCCGGTGTCATCTCCGGAACCCAGTGGGATTCGGCTCTCGCTCCCGAGGGCGTACGACGGCTCCACCGCCGGGTGTCAAGGGTTCCTGCTGCAGGTGGAGCTCTACCTCGCCACCGTACACCCGGCGCCCTCGGGACACGAGAGCGTCTCAGCCCTCATCTCCTGTCTCACCGGCAAGGCGTTGGAGTGGGCCAACGCCGAGTGGAGGAGAATGGACGCCGCAACCACGAACTATGCGGAGTTCTCCCGCCGCTTCCGTGCTGTATTCGACCATCCACCAGAAGGGAAGGCGGCGGGGGAACGTCTGTTCTACCTCCGACAGGGGATGAGGAGCGCACAGGACTTTGCCTTAGAGTTCCGGACCCTAGCGGCTGATGCAGGGTGGAATGAGCGGGCCCATATTGACCATTTCCGCTGCAGCCTCCGAGAGGACGTCCAGCGAGAGTTGGCGTGCAGGGACACGTCGTTAACTTTCGACCAACTGGTCGACATGGCCATCCGGCTGGATACCCTGCTCGCCACCCGTGGGCGTCCCGGAGGGGGGGGTTCGCCCATTCCACTTTCCAGCGCCTCCGAGCCGAGTCCTATGGAGCTCGGGGGTGCTGGCGCTAGGGAAAGGAGGAGGAGGAGCCCACGGGGACCCGGCCCGTGCACCAACTGTGGTCGTGGAGGGCACACTGCGGCTAGGTGCTGGGGCGGGTCCTCCAGGGGAGGAGATGGCAGGTCTAGCATTGGGGGGTCCCCCCAGGTGAGTAGGCGCCCTGCTTACCCAGAGCTTTCTGTCGTGCACCTAACCTTGCCTGTTTGTTTCCCACAGGTTGCACCTCGTTCCCAGCATAAGGCGCTGGTAGATTCAGGCGCAGCTGGGAATTTTATAGATCGCCAGTTCTGTTTAGAGTTAGGGATTCCCCTTCTTCCAGTGGATAAGCCTTTCCCCGTCCATGCCCTAGATAGCCGTCCGTTAGGGTCTGGGTTGATTAGGGAGGTCACAGCACCACTTCAGATGATGGCGCAGGAGGGTCATGAGGAGAGAATTCAGCTTTATCTGATTGACTCTCCTGCGTATCCGGTGGTGCTGGGTCTTCCCTGGTTGATGACTCATGACCCTATTATTGGGTGGCGAGAGAAAGCTCTTAAGGGGTGGTCTGCTCAATGTGAGGGGCGGTGTCTGGGTGTTTCCATAGGGGCGACCACGGTGGAGAGTCCGAATCTAATGCCAGCACTGCAGATTCCCCCCGAGTATGAGGATTTGGCATTGGCGTTCAGTAAGACTAGGGCTGCGCAGCTGCCGCCTCATAGACGGGGGGATTGTGCGATAGATCTCCAGTCAGGCGCAGCTCTCCCGCGGAGCCATGTGTATCCCTTGTCTCAGGAGGAGAAGAAATCTATGGAGACATACATCTCTGAGTCTCTTGGACAGGGATACATACGGCCCTCCGTTTCACCCGTTTCCTCAAGTTTCTTTTTTGTGAAGAAGAAGGATGGAGGTCTGCGGCCGTGTATTGATTACCGCGGTCTCAATCAGATCACAGTGAAGTACAGCTATCCACTTCCTCTGATTGCGACTATGACGGAGTCACTGCACGGTGCGCAGTTCTTTACAAAATTGGATCTTAGGAGCGCATATAACTTGGTGCGCATCCGAAAGGGCGATGAATGGAAGACAGCGTTTAGCACGACTTCCGGGCACTACGAGTATCTAGTCATGCCATATGGGTTGATGAATGCTCCCTCAGTCTTCCAATCCTTCGTTGATGAGATTTTCCGGGACATGCAGGGACAGGGAGTGGTTGTGTACATCGACGACATTCTGGTGTATAGTCCTACCCGTGCTGAGCATGTAGCCCTGGTGCGCCGAGTATTGCGGAGGCTGTTGGAGCATGACCTATATGTCAAGGCAGAGAAATGTCTGTTTTTTCAGAAGTCGGTCTCCTTTCTGGGTTACCAGTTATCTGCGTCAGGGGTGAAGATGGAGGTAGACCGGGTGTCAGCTGTGCGTAATTGGCAGACCCCAACCACTGTGAAGGAGGTGCAACGGTTCTTGGGTTTTGCGAATTACTACCGGAGGTTTATCCGGGGTTTTGGACAGGTGGCAGCTCCCATAACGTCTCTGTTAAAGGGGGGTCCGGTGCGCTTGCGGTGGTCAGCTGAGGCGGACAGGGCATTTGGGAGACTGAAGGACCTGTTTACCTCGGCGCCGGTGTTGGCGCATCCGGATCCCTCTTTACCGTTCCAAGTAGAGGTGGACGCGTCAGAGGCCGGGATAGGGGCCGTTCTTTCCCAGCGTTCTGGTACTCCACCTAAACTCCGTCCCTGTGCGTTCTACTCTAAGAAGCTCAGTCCGGCGGAGCGGAATTATGACGTAGGAGACAGGGAGCTGTTAGCCGTGGTACAGGCCCTAAAGGTGTGGCGGCATTGGCTCGAGGGGGCTCAACACCCTTTCCTCATTCAAACTGACCATCGTAACCTGGAGTACATCCGGGCAGCTAGGAGACTGAATCCTCGCCAGGCTCGTTGGACTATGTTCCTGGCCCGGTTTGTGTTTAAGATCACATACATCCCGGGGTCCCAGAACGGGAAGGCAGATGCTCTGTCCCGGCGGTATGACGCAGAGGAGAGGTCAGTTGAGTCCACGCCCATACTACCGGAGTCTTGTCTGGTTGCTCCGGTGGTGTGGGAGGTTGATGGTGAGATCGAGCGGGCGTTACGCACCGACCCGAGTCCTCCTCAGTGTCCTGTGGGTCGGACGTACGTTCCGCTCGAGATACGCGATCGCCTCATTTGTTGGGCTCATACGTCCCCCTCCTCTGGCCATCCGGGTATCGGCCGGACAGTGCACTGCCTTAGCACGAAGTACTGGTGGCCAACGTTAGCTAGGGATGTGAGGATTTATGTCTCCTCCTGTTCGGTGTGTGCCCAGTGTAAGGCGCCCAGACATTTGCCCAGGGGTAAGTTACAACCCCTGCCTATTCCACAACGACCCTGGTCCCACCTCTCGGTGGATTTTGTTACCGACCTTCCCCCCTCACAGGGGAATACTACCATCCTGGTCGTTGTGGATAGGTTCTCGAAGGCCTGTCGTCTCCTTCCCATGCCGGGTCTACCCACTGCCCTACAGACCGCTGAGGCTCTGTTCACCCATGTCTTCCGGCATTACGGGGTACCCGAGGATATAGTGTCTGACCGAGGCCCCCAGTTCACCTCTAGAGTGTGGAGGGCATTTATGGAACGGTTGGGGGTGTCGGTAAGCCTTACCTCGGGTTACCACCCGGAGAGTAATGGGCAGGTTGAACGTGTCAACCAGGATGTGGGTAGGTTTCTGAGGTCATACTGTCAGGGCCGGCCGGAGGAGTGGGCGAGATATGTGCCCTGGGCCGAGATGGCACAGAACTCTCTTCGCCACTCCTCCACCCAACTAACCCCGTTTCAGTGCGTGTTGGGGTACCAGCCGGTGCTGGCACCATGGCATGAGAGCCAGATCGAGGCCCCCGCTGTGGATGAGTGGGTAAGGCGCTCGGAGGAGACGTGGGACGCTGCACACGTCCATCTGCAGCGTGCCATACGTCGACAGAAGACGAGCGCCGACCTACACCGCAGTGAGGGGCCAGTGTACGCACCTGGAGATCGAGTCTGGCTCTCAACCAGAAACCTGCCCCTCCGCCTGCCCTGCCGGAAGCTGGGTCGGCGGTTTGTGGGGCCGTTTAAAGTCCTGAGGAGATTGAACGAGGTGAGTTATAGGTTAGAACTACCTGTTGACTACAAAAATATTAACCCCTCGTTCCATGTGTCTCTCCTCAGGCCGGTGGTAGCTGGTCCACTCCAGGACTTTGAGATTGAGGAGACTCCTCCGCCCCCGTTGGACATCGAGGGGGCTCCGGCGTACACCGTGAGGTCCATACTGGATTCTAGACGCCGGATGGGGGGTCTTCAATATCTCGTGGAGTGGGAGGGGTACGGTCCGGAGGAGCGGTGCTGGGTGCCAAGGAGGGACGTGTTAGACCAGTCCCTACTGACCGATTTCCATCGGGGTCATCCTGCGCGCCCTGCTCCGCGTCGTCCGGGTCGTCCTCGAGCTCCGGGTCGGCGCACGGCTGGAGCCGCGCGTCAAGGGGGGGGTACTGTCACGGTTTCGGCCGAGGCTGCTCCTCTTCCTTGTTCGGGCGGACTTCGGCGGTCGTCGTCTCCGGAGTACTAGCTGCCACCGTTCGATGTTTCTTGTTCTTTTGGTTTTGTCTGTTCATAACACCTGTCCCTTGTTTGTGTCTTGATTGTTCCCCTTATTTAGTTTGTGTGTTTGGGTCAGGTGTTATGCGTTATTGTTTTATGTCAGCCTGTGTCAGCTGTATCAGTCTCTCGTCGTTGTTTTTCGAGAGTTTGCACTGCGTGCGCTTCTTTCTTGTTTTCCGCACAGTGTTCCAGTGCGTATTGGTGCGCCACCCGGTTGGGGAGGCTATTTTGTCCATTTTTGGATTTACTAAAGTGTTTAACGTCATCCTGGTTCCTGCGTTTGATTCCACACACTCACACCACTCTGACAGAGGTCAAATATACTGTTTAGGTTTTCTACTGCCAAGTTTACGCCTTCACTATTACAGTGGAACGTTTTGTCCAGGAAGTTGTCTAAAAGGGACTGAATTTGTTGTTGCCTAATTGTTTTTTAGTAGGTTTCCACACTACTTTCCTTCCATCTATAGCATTTCTTAATATTATTCAGTTCCTTTGACTTTGATGCCTCATGATTGGGTATTGCTCTGTTCAAGTAGACTGTGATTTTGCTGTGGTCAGATAGGGGTGTCAGTGGGCTGACTGTGAACGCTCTGAGAGACTCTGGGTTGAGGTCAGTGATAAAGTAGTCTCTCTCTCTCGCCCTCTCTCTCTCTCTCTCTCTCTCTCTCTGCTATTGTAGCAAATGTGGTGCTGTGGAGGGGGAGGTCAGATAAACATAGGCCTACTGCTTTATGCCCTCAACCTCACATCAATCCTCCTTAATGTGGTGGGTACTGACAGAGATAAATCCCAGACTCCCACTTTCCCTAACTCCCTTCACAGACATGGACGCTAACCCTAATTATAGACGCATACCTACACAGACCCTAACCCAAATCACAGACACAGACCTACAAACACAGACCTTCTACTCAGACAAGACAGACCCTCTTTACAGACCATAACCACAGACACAGAAACATACCCTCTCTAAACACACACACACACACACACACACACACACACACACACACACACACACACACAGACTTAACCATAATAACAGACACCCACTCCACAGACAGCTCCTAACCCTAATCACAGAGACAGACCCTAACCCTCTGCAGACTTCCTCATTACTGATAGTATAAGAGGTTCCTTTAGATCCTCTGATAATAAGCTGTATAAAAGGCTTCACATAATAACTCAGCATAAACGCCTGTGATAATAGCTGTATATTAGAGACCATAAACTCTCTGCTTGGAGAGCTTTTATAAACATCTAGAGGATGTGTTTAAACACCAGGAAGCTGAGCCAAGCTGAGGGCAACGACATGCCCGCACACACACACACACACACACACACACACAAAAGCTTATACACACACCAGTGGCAAAGAGAGATCATAAACCACCTTCAACAAAGGATTAATACAACATAATATTCATTCATAAAAATACTCACTGACTATCCATCTCTCTCTTTCTCTCTCTCTCTCTCTCTCTCTCTCTCTCTCTCTCTCTCTCTCTCACTCTCACTCTATCTGTCCCATATATTCTCCCCCGCTCTCCTATAACTCTCTCACCCACTTCTGTCTATCTCTCAATTTTAAAGGCATATGGCAGACAGAGCAGGCAGTTCTTGCTGTAAAAGCATGTTCCTATCCTCCTTCGTTTTTAAATGAATTAAGTGACTGGAGCGATAGGGCACAGAGGTTAACATGATGGGAGTGACCGTGATCAAAGGAGGAGAGTTTACTACCCTGTATTAGTAACCGTCTCACACACACACACACACACACACACACACACACACACACACACACACACACACACACACACACACAGCTGTGTGCTAGTACCCAGTCAATGAAGATAAGCGAGGAGACATCAGGACAGGAGAGACAGGAAGAGTCTAAATCCACCCCACCCCCCCACCCGCAACACACACACACACACACACACTTTAAAACTTTAAGGTCCACTGTCAGACGTTAAGCAGGTGTCTGCCCTCCAACATCCACACCCCATTACCCTCTGATCTGCTCACTACAACTGAGCCTAGACTCACACACTTCCTGTCAGAGAGAGAGAGGAGGGAGGGGCTCTCACTCTACCTTGTCCTACTCTGGCTTCTCCTGGAATCAAACTGCACATCAGGAATGAGAGAAATGAACTGGTGCAGTGCTTCATCAAATACTACAGTGCATTTGGAAAGTAATCAGACCCCTTGACATTTTCCACATTTTGTTACGTTACAGCCTTATTCTAAAATTGATTAAATTAAATAAAATCCACATCAATCTACACACAATACCCCATAATGACATAGCAAAAACAGGTTTTTAGAAATGTTTGCAAATGTATTAAAAATAAAAAACAGAAATACCTTACTTACATAAGTATTCAGACCCTTTGCTATGAGACTCGAAATTGAGCTCAGGTGTTTCCATTGATCATCCTTGAGATGTTTCTAAAACATGATTGGAGTCCACCTGTGGTAAATTCAAGTTTGGAACCACAAAGACTCTTCCTACAGCTGGCCACCCGGCCAAACTGAGCAATCAGGGGAGAAGGGCATTGGTCAGGGAGGAGACCAAGAACCTGATGGTCACTCCGACAGAGCTCCAGAGTTCTTCTGTGGAGATGGGAGAACCTTCCAGAAAGACAACCATCTCTGCAGCACTCCACCACTCAGGCCTTTATGGTAGAGTGGCCAGACGGAAGCCACTCCTCAGTAAAAGGCACATGACAGCCCACTTGGAGTTTGCCAAAAGGCACCTAAAGACTCTCAGACCATGAGAAACAAGATTCTCTGGTCTGATGAAACCAAGATTGAACTCTTTATACATTTGCAAACATTTCTAAAAACCAGTTTTTGCTTTGTCATTATGGGGTATTTTGTGTAGATTGATACGGAAAAAATTAAAATGTAATAAATTTTAGAATAAGGCTGTAACGTAACAAAATGTGGAAAAAGACAAGGGGTCTGAATACTTTCCAAATGCACTGTATGTGAAACCTGGTCTGGTGCAGGAATGTGCCTTGATCGTGCTGCTGAACTCATCTCTTTCTCCTTTCTCCTTGTCTCTCTGCCTCTTTTTTTCTATCTGCAATTATAGTGTTTCACATAGCGGGAGCTAATGTTACCTTGCCAGTAGAAGCTTCCAGGTCCACCCACCACCAGTGTCCCCTCCTGAGGAAGAGAAAGTCTGGGTCAGTCCAGGGTTAGGACTAACTTCTTCAAGACTGGACAAAAGCTGAATTTATATACATTTGGGTCGGGCCGAGAGCCCTTGATCATGACCCCACAGGATCATATAAGCGACGATACTTTAATCTGCCTGCGTTAAACCAAATTCAATGCACTTTAAAGGCCCAGTGCAGTCAAAAACATGATTTTCCTGTGTTATTGTTTCTGTGTGTGTGTGTGTGTGTACTGTCTTCAGTCATCCATGTGTATGTAGAAGGGTAAGAGAGTTCACATGAGCAAGGCCCTCTGTGATTGAAATGGACAAAGTTGCATCCCTCCTAGCTCTCTCCCCTCTAACCCTTAATGTGCGTCTCTCTATTGTCCTGAGAGGGGAGGGGTCAGACGGAGAGAAAGGGAGGATGAGGAGGAAGGAGGCTGTTATGACAAACATGTCCTTTTACACAATCACACACGTCTCGGAATATGTTGACTCAGCTGTGATTGTGTGTTAGAAAATAACTAAGGGGTTGTCTCTGAATTGAGGATTGTCATGACATAGACGGTGATGAGGATGTCATGTGTGTAGTGATGGTTGTCACCTTGGTAAAGTCCACACTGAACCCGGCCTGGCAGAACCCCTGTCCCTCCGGGTCTGGATCATCTGACAAACACAATCACACACCATATCAGAACATCGTTTTAACCCTCCTATGGTGAATTGTTATTAGTTGAAGTGTTCCAAAAAGTCTGACCCTGACCCTCCAAGTAACTCTAACTTTACCTCTCCACTATTCAATTTGTCCAAACTCTATGTGGAAGAAATCGGAGTGCATGGTCTGTGTGTATATAAACCTGGCTGATAATTAATCATTCCCTGTGTTCTAGAGGCACCCCGAGGAGAGGTGAAATGAGTCGTGACAACATGCACACACACACACACACACACACACACACTGACTGCTATGTGTGTAAGCTGGAGTGTGTAAGCTCGGAGGTCATAAATCCACATAAAAATCGAGGTGCTCCCAGAGAGAAAGGTTGAAACACATACACTGGGTGGGATACATTACAGAGACTGAGTGTGTGTGTGTAAATGTGTATGTGTGCGTGCGCGAGTGCAGGTGTGCTGGGTTTGTACAGTAGCATTGTGTGTCTAACTCCCTTGGACCATCAAGTTGATCTCAATAAAAACTGTCCAGTAGAGTAGAATGTTTTATGTTTTTATTTTAAGTTGTTTGATGTCGATGTTGTCTAATCTCATTGACTGACAACATAAAACAAACCCTTAAATAACCTCCAGACAATCACTAAAACGCCAGATGTGTGTGTGTGTGTGTGTTTGTGTGTCTGTGTTTGTGTGTGTGTGTGTGTGTGTGTGTGTGTGTGTGTGTCAGGATGTTTGTGTAGAGAGTCAATGATAAGAGTTATGCGTTTGGTTGGACGGTATTCCGATTTTCATATTGTCATACCTTCCTTCTCTCATACCGGGATTTATGGTATTACCGGCATAGCACACAAGGGGGGGCTAAAGACGCAAGAAAATCCCATTGGGCCTCTATTACCAGAATGCTAATAAAATTAGCACAAACTAATAGTGAAATCACATAGCTAAATGCTAACGAGCGAAAACGAACAGAAACGAATTGCAGACAGGCAAATACAGCTCATAAAGTTACACAAGCATAGCTAGTAGCTACCGAATGTCATTTTCGGCGAGTGTGGACATTTCCAAGCAAAAGTGAACGAGAGAAATTGTGCAAATGAACAAAGTTGTGATGCTTGCTTTTCTCAAAGAAAAGCAGCATGTGTACATGGAGCAGATGGGAGATGAACGGGGAGCTGTACAGATAACTCATCCAGAGCTCTTTGACTTCTGGCAGAAAGCTATTATAAGATATCTGATGGCAAATATTTAGTAATGAATTGCATACAAGTGTAACTTCATCACCTCATGTGCGCTGCACAACAGAGACTCGCCGATAGATATATCTATGGACTCACCAGCTTGCTTCTCCTGTTGTGCTATTTACAAACAAACACGACTGGATCAACTGTTCTGTGCCTAGTTGTGTGTTTGATTGGGTGATAGTGACCTTAGCTTCTTATCCTGCTAATGGTTTTGACTGTAACCTGTTAGTGTATTGGCCTCCAGCCATAGACAGTATATCTGAGTGCTGAGTCTCTAGCCTCTTTTACTACAAGACGCTATTGTCTTGCAATTTTGGTGTGTGTGTGTGTGTGTATTAGGGCTGGGAATTGCCAGGGTTTCTCATGATTCTCATGATTCTAGATGTATTGCGATTCGCTACTGTGATTTTGATGTGATTTGATGTTCCACATATATTGCTCACTATTCTGTATGTCTGCTGCAGAGAGACAAGAGAGAGCATGAGAAAATGAGTTTTGATCAGCCATGGAAATAAAAGTGCTGAAAACATGGTGGCTCACTATTTAAAAAGAAGATGGGGAACAAGCTATAGGATGAAAAATACCGGAGTTTTTACAAATCGATACTTGGAGTCAAAGAATCTATATAATATCTTCAATTTTTTCCCCCATCACTAGTATGTACAGTGAGGGAAGAAAGTATTTGATCCCCTGCTGATTTTGTACGTTTGCCCACTGACAAAGACATGATCAGTCTATAATTTTAATGGCAGGTTTATTTGAACAGTGAGAGACAGAATAACAACAACAAAATCCAGAAAAACGCATGTAAAAAATGTTATGAATTGATTTGCATTTTAATGAGGGAAATAAGTATTTGACCCCTCTGCAAAACATGACTTAGTACTCAGTGGTAAAACCTTTGTTGGCAATCACAGAGGTCAGACGTTTCTTGTAGTTGGCCACCAGGTTTGCACACATCTCAGGAGGGATTTTGTTCCACTCCTCTTTGCAGATCTTCTCCAAGTCATTAAGGTTTCGAGGCTGACGTTTGGCAACTCGAACCTTCAGCTCCCTCCACAGATTTTCTATGGGATTAAGGTCTGGAGACTGGCTAGGCCACTCCAGGACATGAATGTGCTTCATCTTGAGCCACTCCTTTGTTGCCTTGGCCGTGTGTTTTGGGTCATTGTCATGCTGGAATACCCATCCACGACCCATTTTCAATGCCCTGGCTGAGGGAAGGAGGTTCTCACCCAAGATGTGACGGTACACGGCCTCGTCCATCGTCCCTTTGATGCTGTGAAGTTGTCCTGTCCCCTTAGCAGAAAAACACCCCCAAAGCATAATGTTTCCACCTCCATGTTTGACGGTGGGGATGGTGTTCTTGGGGTCATAGGCAGCATTCCTCCTCCTCCAAACACGGCGAGTTGAGTTGATGCCAAAGAGCTCGATTTTGGTCTCATCTGACCACAACACTTTCACCCAGTTCTCCTCTGAATCATTCAGATGTTCATTGGAAAACTTCAGACGGGCCGGGTAGTGTGTTACCAATTGTTTTCTTGGTGACTATGGTCCCAGCTGCCTTGAGATCATTGACAAGATCCACCCGTGTAGTTCTGGACTGATTTCTCACCGTTCTCATGATCATTGCAACTCCACGAGGTGAGATCTTGCATGGAGCCCCAGGCCGAGGGAGATTGACCGTTCTTTTGTGTTTCTTCCATTTGCGAATAATCTCACCAACTGTTTGGCGATGGTCTTGTAGCCCATTCCAGCCTTGTGTAGGTCTACAATATTGTCCCTGACATCCTTGGAGAGCTCTTTGGCCATGGTGGAGAGATTGGAATCTGATTGATTGATTACTTCTGTGGACAGGTGTCTTTTATACAGGTAACAAACTAAGATTAGGAGCACTCCTTTTAAGAGTGTGCCCTAATCTCAGCTCGTTACCTGTATAAAAGACACCTGGGAGCCAGAAATCTTTCTGATTGAGAGGGGGTCAAATACTTATTTCCCTCATTAAAATGCAAATCAATTTATAACATTTTTGAAATGTGTTTTTCTGGATTTTTTATTGTTATTCTGTCTCTCACTGTTCTAATAAACCTACCATTAAAATTATAGACTGATCATTTCTTTGTCAGTGGGCAAACGTACAAAATCAGCAGGGGATCAAATACTTTTTTCCCTCACTGTATGTGTGTTCATGTGTATGTGTTTGTACGTTATGTGGGTGTATGTGTGTGTGTGTGTGAACTTACTGGTCCTACAGGGTGAGTATTCTGCGTAGGCGCTGAAGTTCTGCACGGCAACATAGCAGGTTCCTACCGGGTCCTTCTCACCATTCACCTTCACTGTACGCCAGTGGTAGAGCGGAGCACAGGCCTAGACACACACACACACACACACACACACACACACACACACACACACACACACACACACACACACACACACACACACACATTACATGTATATGACTGGTTCAAAGTGTATTAGTTAGTCATAGCACTGATGGTTTACATCTATGATGGGTTAGGGTTAGACAGAATATAATTCCTCACCACCACTTTGCCTTTGTGAGTTCTAACTGAGGCTCCAAACCACTGGTGAGACTTGAACTCCAGAGGCTCCCTGGTGCCATTCACCTTAATCATCCTGTTATCTATAGAGAGAGATGGAGGGAGGGAGGTGGGAGGAGGGAAAGAGTGATAGAGATACTTTTATTATGGCATCAATCAACCTGCCCTAGCCTTAATAGGTCTAGTCTCTGTACAACATGTGTCATGCATGCCTATACACAATGGAAGGCCCAGATTTGTAAGCTAACTAAAGTAATATGGACAACACTAACTTTTTAAAATTATGTTTCTATTGAAGTTTCTAGAAATACACCTTGATCTTTAATGTCCATTGTCATGTTGTAAATGTGTATGATTGTGTGTGTGTGTGTGTGTGTGTGTGTGTGTGTGTGTGTGTGTGTGTGTGTGTGTGTGTGTGTGTGTGTGTGTGTGTGTGTGTGTGTGTGTGTGTGTGTGTGTGTGTCAGTGGGCGTTAGCCTGCTCCAGTGCAGATCCTTTCCTGTGTTATTGAAGGCCAGCTGGGCCTGTTTAGAGAGACGGAGTCTCTACCCCTCATAAAACACCAGCAACCTACGCACACACACACACACACACACACACACACACACACACACACACACACACACACACGCACTGAAGACTGCAGTTTCTCCCGGCCCATATTAGACGACAGGTAATAAAGAAATGTACTAATTATGAAATTTGAGTGAACTATCCCCATATGTCTTATGTCATGTTTTGTCATTAGAATGACCTCATGCACACTGTTCCTAACTCCTAACCCAGTTACAGTGGCTTGGTCTCTTCCCTTTGACACCAGGTCAGGTGCACCACAGCCATGCCTCTGATCGACACAACGTACCCTCTCTAGTCTTATTGCTTAATTCCTTCAATCTCTCTCTCCTTCACCCTCCTCTCCCTGTCTTTCCCCCTGACTGAGGCCCTGCCCAGTATGGCTCTCTCTCTCTGTGTGTGTGTGTGTGTGTGTGTGTGAGCGTGTGTGTGCGTGTGCGTGTGTGTGTGTGTGTGTGTGTGAGCGTGTGTGTGCGTGTGTGTGCGTGTGTGTGTGTGTGTGTGTGTGAGTGTGTGTGTGATGATAGATGATAGGCATGTGTGTGTGTCTCTCATGTCGCTGGTTTGTACCTTTATTAATGAGGCTACAGTAACTCTAGCCATGTCCACCATATTCATGCACATCAATCACGCACACACACACACACACACACACACACTCACACACACACACACACAAACACGGATGAATTTGAAGATCTAATAAAAAGCAGACCTCCCCTCCTTCCCCCTCCCTCTTATCCCCTCCAGTCTCAGAGGGAAACTGAATTCCCATGTGCTCACAGTTTACCCCCCCTACCCCCTGACCGCTTCATACACGCTCACACTTTACCCCTCCCCCAGGATAATTGAGAGAGTGATGGAGAGAGAGAGAGAGGAAGCGAGGGAGAGATTTAGGGAGAACGAGAGTAGGGGAGTTATTAATCTAATTGCCCTTCCTATCAGAATAGACTGGTTAGTGCAACAGGAAGTAGTTTTTCAGTAAAGAAACAGAGGTGACAGTACCAGAATTCCAGAACACCAGACAGACAGATGCATTCAGCCACCACCCACCACTATATCTTTCTCATAGAAATGAATAGTAGTTATATTTCTATGGCCCTCTTCATACACACTCCACCTGACAAAGACCATATGGATCATCACACACACACACACACACACACACACACACACACACACACACACACACACACACACTCACACACTCACACGGACCATGCACACACTTACACACATTAATGGTGAGGGTGCTCTCTTGTGTTCTGTTATTTGTCCGGATGTATGAAGTGTATCGGGTGAAATTACACTTCTAACAGGAACACACACACACGTACAGTTCTTCTGTTCTCCTGAAACCTGAAGCCAACCACATGGGCAGGAGTTAACCCCTTCATACTCACTCATGAACTTTGTGCGAGCAGAACCAGCACACACACACACTCACGCACACACGTCACACACACACACACACACAGGTACACAGCATGGTGTAACTCACTAGCGTTGTCGAAGGGTATCTGTGAGCAGCTGTGGGGTTGCTTGGTGGGGTCAGGGTTTGGGGGATAGGGACAGTAGTAGACCGCTCCTCCCTCTATGATGCCTGGCTGGGACGTGTTGGCCTTGGGCGCTCCCACCAACACACTCAACCTGCAGGGACACCGTCATCACACAGATATAATCCCACTAATTGAATGTTCACACACAAAACTTGAGAGAAAGAGATGGTCTTTAACACACACAGACACACACTCTGCGAGAGAGAGAGAGAGTATTACCCACATTCATTGGGCAAGACACATTAATATTTTAGTAATTTAGCAGAAGCTCTTATCCAGTGCATAAAACTAAGGAGCTGAAACAAGAAACATCTTGGTAATAAAACAGTCCTCAGATCCTTTACAAATCCCAGTGCTCATCACAGAGTCAGCACAGAAAGCAGAAGTACAGTAGGCTACTTGCATTATTACATACTGTTTCCTGCAGTCTTGGTGTGCTTGGAAAACTGTCCCAACACATAGTCACATAGAACTGTATTTGTGTTCACTTGCAAGATGAATTTCCAGTTGAAATTATTATTATTTTCTATTATATTGTGAGTGAACCCATCTCTCTGTTCGGACATTTTCTGGGAATCCAGACTTAATTCAAGTAACCCAATATTAACCCGCAGACCTATGTGGGCTGTGGGCTGTTCGAAATTTAAATTAAGAACGTTCAAATGCAACGTTTTAAAGTGATAGTTGTGGTCTCGGACTGTTGTCACTCACGTGCTGCTTTCGGGGGTCGGTCGGTAGAAGTCCACGGAGTAACCAAAGTAGCTCCCCTCTGGTCCTCGGTACACGGCGGGGCGCTCCGCATGCAGGTTGAACCCCGAGACCACCGAAAGGACCGGCCACAGCACCGACACCACGCGACACAACATCCCACCGAACGCACACATCCTATAGGCGTACATTAACACCATCCCCGCAGCCAGACCAGTAGCCTATCACACCGCTTGAATCCGTTAGTAAGGAGAGAGAAAGATGATAGGAGCGATGGAGGGAGAGAGTGTTTCTGTCCAGCCAGGTGAGTTATCCCAAGTTGTGCCCGTGCGTCCCGCTCTCGCCGCTGTCTCCCACACTAGCCACTCACACACACACTCTCCTCCAGGTCGGATCTCTTGATGCTCTCACTCACACACACTCTAAACTCATCTGCAGCCTGCAGCCAGACTCTCCTGTCGCTGGGGCGGCGCGCTTCTATTCTGTGCGCGCCCCGGTTGCACAACACCTCGACCCCCGCACCCCCTTCAAGACGGCATCCAGACCACATCAGAACGCGCGCCAAGGAGCTGCGTCATCAAGCTATTTTTATGGGGGAAAAAACAATTTTGTCCTTGCGTAGGTTTTAATGGTGAAGCATTAAATAATATAAAGTGGATTTATTAATCCTCTCTCTCTTTTTCTGTCTCTCTTTTTCGCTCGCTCACTCACTCACACGCACGCACGAACGCGCACAATAGCGCTATAATATGACATGACTTCAGTCAGTGTGGTGATACTGATATGTCTGATATTACAGGTTTGACGGTGTTTTATTATTAAACCGTTTATTCTGACCGCGCCGGTTTAATGAGATGCGTTTCCTTCCATTAAAGAATAATCACCGGTAATTATCTCGCTTAATTATGACTGAGATCTAAAGTTAAACACGCCAGCCTGTGCACTACAACTAAAGACGGGTTAGGCCTATCACGTTGTGTGTGTGTGTGTGTGTGTGTGTGTGTGATGGATTTTCACGGTACGCGTTACCAATCCCTGTCCTGCGCGAGTCCTCTCCCAAAAGTGAAGCTATAAATACACTCGTAGCCTATTCTGATCCAGACACAACTTGTGTGTGTGTGTGCGTGTTTTAGACATCTTGCCTGCATAGCCTACCTCCTGTAGATCTAAAGTGTAATCTTATCAAAGCAGACCATTCCACTATGACCACATCACTCATCCAGTGTGTGTGTGTGCGTGTGTGTGTGTGTTCCTGCATTAACTCAGTCTGCTCCTAACCACCATCAGGAGAGTTTTAATTATATCTGAAGTTTAGAATGTTTCATTGTTGTCAAGAGACTGCAAGTCTCATATAGTCGTAGAAAGCTGTAAAACTGTGACTGTGTGCTTTGGAGTACTGGTCTTTCTCAGCTGTTATGAGGAACATGTTTAGGAGATGCTTTATGTCCATTTGTGTTAAAGAAACCAGAGTCCAAACATCTTTGATCACCTTATTAACAATTTATTTTGCTGTGGACCAAAATGAAGTAGTTAGGCTGAAATGTATGTTTTTGTGTTACTGTAAACGACTTCTTCCTATTTTCAGACAAGTGATATGAACCAGGCGGGGTTGTGTGTGTGTTACAGAATCTGAGGCTGCATGGTGATGAGAGGGAGTCACAGTGAGCAACCTTGACCTACCAGATGGTGAATACAGACAAGTTTCCCCAACTCTCCTTAACCCCTCCCCCTCGCATGCCCTCCCTCTCTTTCCCTCTGCTGTTCTCAATCTCTTTCCTTACCTCTCTCTGCACCCCTCTTGCTGTCCGTACCTCTCTCTCCATCTCAATCTACCCCTTCCCTCCATCCCTGCTAATGTATGTCAGTGTTGAACTCCAGAGACAGATGGAACCATAGTGGCTCATTACATTACAGACCATCATATGGTCTCACACACGCACATGGTCACCAACAACAGACAGATGCAAACATAGAATGTACTGTGCCCGTGTACCTGCCATTCTCATAGAGCACATATGCAAAGTGTTTGAGCATGTTTCTGCTTGCCGTGTGCAGGCATTCAGAGGTGAAGGACAGTTTAACCCAGTGTACACACACACATATAAAGAGAGAGGTGGACTGTTCTTTCTCAACTGCTTTCGTGTAAATCCAAGATGAACAGAATGAAAAAAAATACACTTTAGACATTCAACAGGATATCAATTCTTAGAAACTTCATCACCTGGTAAGAATACACACACAGAGGGAGAACTAGAACAAGAGTAGTGCTCCTCTCTTTTGTGTGCCGCAGGCCTGTTATGATGGTACCTCACCAGGTAAAAGCGCTCTAATATGTATCAGTTTCAGTGTGCGTTCAATTTTTCAACCATCTGTTGTTGTTTTCTCCTCTCGCTCTCCCAGTCTCATCCAATAAAAACACACAGAGATATCCCCTTTCCAATAACACACCACACTGAGACAGACACATGTACGCACATACACACAGGCCGTGTGCGAGAGCATTCTGTTAAAATCCATGATGCATTGTGGGTAAATTGTGACTGACTGATCTACAAACAATGAGTAGGTATTTATGATGCAAGTAGGCAGATGGTTAGGCGAGACTATGATGCAACGTGATGTGTAGATCAATCAGTCGGCAGTCGCCTGCAATGTTGAACAAGCCCACACACACAAGAAGTGAAGAAAAAATGGTTTATTAGTTTGGGGGGTGTGGCAAAAAATACATGGAATACCATATCACTTCCTGTGTTGATGTGAAGAGAGAAGTCGCGCCGCGTGTAAAACCAGCCGAAGGTTCTACTTCCAGGTCAAACCACTAAACAGGAGGAATTTCTTCATATCTCTGCTGTGATTGGTCCCTTTATGCTGAAAACACCAGGGTGTGTGTGTGTGTTACCCTTTTACTGTAATCTCCTGTGACAACCCTTGAGGCCAGTTTCCCAGCCCCAGATTTAGGCTGCTCCTGGAATATTTCAATGGAGATAATGCAGTAAACCTAATCTGGGTCAGGGTTACCCTGCCTCAGTATTAAGAGATCAAACTAACTCAGCTGTAGTTAGAATAGGAGAGCGTGTGTGTGCACGCGCATGTCTTGCGGAAAGCTTTGGTTGTTTCTCTCTTTAACAGTCAGACAGCTGGGTGTTACAGAAGCATAGATCCAGTCACTCAGTTACAGGTTTACATCCAACGAGGTCAGCGGTCTCCTTTATATGTAGTTCTTAAGTGAATATATCCCAGAGTATAAAACAGAGACAAGTCATCTATAGTGACAATAAGTCATTCAGCTTTTTACGACAAACCAAAAACATCCTGTGACTTAATTTACAGTCATGTAAAACATAACAGCATTAACAGTAAACAAGTGTGTGTCTGTATGTCGGTGTGTGTAGTGGCTTATATGTTCTTCTGTGTGTGTTTTTGTCCAGCCCAGGAAAGTGAGCAAATTCCTGTGTGTGTGCGTGCAGATGTGTACATGTACTCTGTGTGTGTGTGTCTCAGTCTTTGTGGCCTTCTTTCCTGTAGGGATCAGTCAGTTCTCTACCACCCTAGCAGTGAGTTAGTTAAGTGAAGGAGAGCGTTCAGTAGTCCACAGCAGTTCTATGTAGGGCCACTTGGTCTGGAGGCAGCGTTTCACTGGAGTGTCGTCTGTCCTCACCATGGGATCCTCAAAGCCCAGGACCAAGGCTGTACCCTGCACATACTCCACCTGACACAAAGAGACAACACACACACTGTCAGTATGCACACACCTTACATTCTCATAGTGGTGTGACAGTTGCAGGCCGTTTTAGAGGTGTGTGTATATCTTACCCTCTCGTTGTGGTTGGACTGTTTCAGGCCATTGTAGTGGTAGACAGGGAAGGAGTCTGGGATTCCAGTATCCTGAAAACACACAATATACACCAGTTAACAATCATGGAGTAATCTCTGGGATGTGTGTGTGTCGATGACTCTGCTCTGGAAGATGTGTGTATCGGAACCCACAGTTTGACTAGAGAACATTCTCTAACCCACAGACAATTCAGCATACTTTAGCCTGAAACCCTATCCATAACCCCAAACCCACGTACGTGTGTGTGCGCGCGCGCGTTTGTGAAACCCTAACCCCAATCCCACAGAACAGCTTATATTAGAAACCAGTCAATAATGACACAGAGCCAAACACTTTGGCGGGACGTTCCAGAATGCTAATAGACTGTGGGAGTGTGTTTATGTGAAACCATAACCCCAGTCTTTGTGTCTGTGTGTGTGTGTGTGTGTGTGTGTCCAGTTGGCTAATGGCAGTATAATTTCTTTGTGGCCGAGGGCCATTCCTCTGGTGAGTCCCCGAAGCCCTGATCACTTTAACACACTTCCCGCTCTTCTCTCTGTGTCCACCCACCCCCCCCACCCCAACTTTCTTTCTCTTTGCCTCCTGCTCCCCCACTCTAAAGCCATGGTTCCCTGCCACTGAGTCCCTGTCTGAACAGGGGTTTGTGTACATTTATATTTATACATTTCGGTCACCATTTCATTGCTGTAAAAGTTGACTCAACAAATTCATATCCATCGTCAGCCACAAGCCACCAACAAAACGGAAGCTCTCATGCACGCATGCATGTACACGCATACACCAAAGATATTTTTCGTTCATTTGTCCTAGCAGTATGTTTTATGGATGTTGCTTCAGCTTTGAAGTATCTCAGCTCCTCTTCAGTTACCTGATCAGGGAAGAACTCCAGGAGGAAAGGAGCCAGCAGCACGATCCCCAAGCCCTCTGGATCCAACTTACTCTTCATCAGACTCACACTGGAGAGGGAGCGAGGGAGGGAGAGAGAGAAAGGGAGAGAGGGAGAGAGAGAAAGGGAGAGAGGGAGAGAGAGAAAGGGAAGGAGGGAGAGAGAGAAAGGGAAGGCGGGAGAGAGAGAAAGGGAAGGAGGGAGAGAGGAGAGGGAAGAAAGAGTTAGGTTTGTCAGACATTTCAACATGATCTTATACTGCCCTACCAAGCAAAAGGCATTTTTGCTACATTAAATACATGCTTAATCATGTGGTATCCTGCCTCTATTGTATTGTGTTTTGTTTTGGAGAAAATGGGGGTAATGTTAGCAGTAACATAAGGTTACTGTGAAACCAAGGTAAATAAAAGCCATTTTTCTCAGTTCCACGCTATGAGCAGTTACCGCCTTTTTGCTTGGTAGGGCAGTATAGTCTAAGCACAGCAATGAGACATGCCTCCAATTCTTCAGAAATCCTAAATTGGCCCCGTTTTAAAGCAATGATAAAACTTGCATCCACTGGAGGGAGAGAAGGAGGAGAGAAATGGGGTAGTGAGAAGGGACATTGGGAGAGAGATAGAGGAAGGGAAAGGGTGGAGGTGAGGAGGAGGGAAAGGAGTGGTGAGGAGGGAGGGGGTGAGGTGAGAGGAGAAGGGGTGGAAGTGAGGAGGGAGGGGTTGAGGTGAGGAGGGAGGGCGAGGGGTGGAGGTAAGGAGGGAGGGCAAAGGGGTGGAGGTGAAGAGAGGAGAAGGGGTGGAGGTGAGGAGAAGGGGTGCAGGTGAGGAGGGAGGGCGAGGGGTGGAGGTGAGGAGGGAGGGCGAGGGGTAGAGGGGAGGAGGGAGGGCGAGGGGTGGAGGTGAGGAGAGGAGAAGGGGTGGAGGTGAGGAGAAGGGGTGCAGGTGAGGAGGGAGGGCGAGGGGTGGAGGGAGGGCGAGGGGTGGAGGGGAGGAGGGAGGGCGAGGGGTGGAGGTGAGGAGAGGAGAAGGGGTGGAGGTGAGGAGAAGGGGTGCAGGTGAGGAGGGAGGGCGAGGGGTGGAGGGAGGGCGAGGGGTGGAGGGGAGGAGGGAGGGCGAGGGGTGGAGGTGAGGAGAGGAGAAGGGGTGGAGGTGAGGAGAAGGGGTGCAGGTGAGGAGGGAGGGCGAGGGGTGGAGGTGAGGAGGGAGGGCAAAGTGGTGGAGTTGAGGGAGGGCAAATTGGTGGAGGTGAGAGGAGAAGGGGTGCAGGTGAGGGAGGGAGGGGGTGGTAGTGAGAAGGGCTGTCGGTGAGGTATAAATGTGTCATGTCTAAAAGATTCTGTGTAAGAAAGCGAACCCTGGAGAAATGTACGATAACCTCGTCTGATGATGAGTTCTGGTGTGTGTATGTGTGCAGAAATAGTGCTGTGATACTAAATATACCACTAGACATTCCTGTGTGTTAGAGCAGTAATATTATTCTTATTCCAGTGATAAAACAGAGACACGTTTCCCTTTTAAGGCAGAAATAAGAGTGTTACATGCCCAGACACAGAGGCTGGTAACCCAGTTACACTGTGTGTGTGTCATCTGATGTTGCGGTCAGGGAAATATTCCTCTGCATTATCATTAACAGCAGACTCCTACATTTCCTCTGTGAAAACAACGTCCTGAGCAAATGTCCAATTGGCTTTTTACCAAGTTACCCTACGACAGACCAGGTATTCACCCTAGACACCCTAATTAACAAACAAACAGAAAGCAAAGTATTATCATGCTTTGTTGATTTCAAAAAAGCTTTTGACTTAATTTGTCATGAGGGTCTGCTATATAAATTGATAGAAAGCAGTGTTGGGGGGGAAAACATACGGCATTATAAAATCCATGTACACAAACAAGTGTGGAGTTAAAATTGGCAAAAAAAAACACAGATTTCTTTCCTAAGGGCCGTGGGGTGAGACAGTGATGCAGTTTGAGCCCCACCCTCCAACATACACCGAGTATACAAACCATTATGCTCTTTCCATGACAGACTGACCAGGTGAATCCAGGTGAAAGCTATGATCCCTTATTAATGTCACTTGTTAAATCCATTTCAAATCAGTGTAGATGAAAGGGAGGAGACAGGTTAAAGGAGGATTTTTAAGCCTCGAGAACATTTCAGACATGGATTGTGTATGTTTGTTTTAGAGGTTGAACGGGGAAGAGAAAATAATTAAGTTCCTTTGAACGAGGTATGGCAATAGGTGCCAAGCGTACCGGTTTGTGTCAAGAACTGCGACGCTGCAGGGTTTTTCCACGCTCAACGGTTTCCCGTGTGTATCAAGAATGGTCAACCACCCAAAGGACATCCAGCCAACTTGACAACTGTGGGAAGCATTGGAGTCAACATGGGCCTGTGGAACACTTGACACCTTGTAGAGTCCATGCCCCGACAAATTGAGGCTTGATAACTAGGCCTATAGTATTCTTAACTAGCATTGAACAAGTTAATCCATTATTCTCTAGCTAATTAAAGATCTCTCCCCATCTTCTGAATCAAGTGCCAATGTAATGTCAGTAGGCAACAGTCAGTAGCCTATGCTTCAGAGGGGGAGGGGCAGGTAGCCTAAACACCCACAGGCAAAGATTTTCAGCTTGCATGCAGACACTGGAATACGTTTCTGAGTGACAGAGGGCTTTGAATAGGCGTTTTGTTGTGGGACTAGAAAAAAATGCCTGGAAAGTAAAATAATGTTATTAACCGGTTCTCATGCTTTTATAATAACGGTTCTGTTCTCCTGCCAAATGTACGACCATATTAGAGACACATATTTCCCTCAGATTACACAGGCCTACAAATAATTTAAAAACAAATCAATTTTGATAAACTCCCATATCTATTAGGTGAAATACCACAGTGTGCCATCACAGCAGCAAGATTTGTGACATGTTGCCACAAGAAAAGGGCAACCAGTGAAGCACAAGCACCATTGTAAATACAAACTACACAACCAAAAGTATGTGGACACCTGCTTGTCGAACATCTCATTCCAAAATCATGGGCATTAATATGGAGTTGCCCCCCCCCCTTTGCTGCTATAACAGCCCCACTCTTCTGGGGAAGGCTTTCCACTAGATGTTGGAACATTGCTGCGGGGACTTGCTTCCATTCAGCCACAAGAACATAATGAGGTTGGGCACTGATGTTGGGCGATTAGGCCTGGTTCGCAGTCGGCGTTCCAATTCATCCCAAAGGTGTTCGATGGGGTTGAGGTCAGGGCTCTGTGCAGGCCAGTCAAGTTCTTCCACACCGATCTCGACAAACCATCTGTATCGACCTTGCTTTGTGAACGGGGGCATTGTCATGCTGTAGCCTTAAGATTTCCCTCCACTGGAACTAAGGGGCCTAGCCCGAACCATGAAAAACAACCCCAGACCATTATTCCTCCTCCACCCAACTTTACAGTTGGCAATATGCATTGGGGCAGGTAGCATTCTCCTGGCATCCGCCAAAACCAGATTCGTCTGTCGGACTGAAAGATGGTGATTCGTGAGTCACCCGTCCAGAGAACGCGTTTCCACTGCGCCAGAGTCCAATGGCGGCGAGCTTTACACCACTCCAGCCGACGCTTGGCATTGCAATCTTAGGTGATCCGACGAACAGTTATTGTGCTGACGTTGCTTCCAGAGGCAGTTTGGAACTCAGTAGTGAGTGTTGGAACCGGGGACAGACAATTTTTACACGCTAGGCACTTCAGCACTCGGCGGTCCCGTTCTGTGAGCTTGTGTGGCCTACCACTTCGCGGCTGAGCCGTTGTTGCTCCTAGACATTTCCACTTCACAATAACAGCTCTTACAGTTGACCGGGGCAGCTCTAGCAGGGTAGAAATTCGACGAACTGACTTGTTGGAAAGGTGGCATCCTATGACGGTGCAACATTGAAAGTCACTGAGCTCATCAGTAAGGCCATTCTACTGCCAATGTTTATTTCACTTTAGTTTATTATCTATTCCACTTGCTTTGGCAATGTAAACATGTTTCCCATGCCAATAAAGCCCTTTGAATTGACTTATTCCCCACTCTAAACCCTCAATTACATCCTGCTGTTTAGTGTTTGTTTATGTGGGGAACTTGTGACCCACACATCCTCATCAGTCGCACATTTTTAAACAAACAAACACATTTACATACACACACACTTATTCAGCTAGTTAGAAACATGGCTATAGATGAAACCCTGATGAAGGCAGCATAGCTGTCGAAACATTCGTTAAATGTATTGCATCGGAGCCGCAGTGTTCGGCTTGTCTTTTCTAAGAAACATGGTTATATTCAGCAAACAGCTAACTTTTCTGCCATTGTAACGTTAACTGTTCAGTCTTGTCCCCACAGTGTGAAAGGTGTCCAGGTTGCTGTGGTCAGGTCAGCTGATGCCTGTGTGATCTGGACTGACCTTAAGGCGGGGCTAACCAGAACCTTGTTTGAAGCAGCACTTTAAAGCATTTCCTCTCAGTCTTCCTGCTAGTAGTTAATGCCCCCCTCCATCCTCCCCTGCCCTCTTTCTCGCTCCCTCTGCACGTTTAGTGTTCTTTCTCTCTGGTTCGGTCTGTGTTCTCTCTGCTCTTTACCCAGCAGCAGTGAAACATGAGCTAAGGCGGCTGGAACTGGCGCTGGACAAGAGCACACACACACTTACTAGTATTCAGGTTCTGAGACGAGGTCTAGTGCCTTCATCACCTCCTCCAACAGAGAGTCTGGAATAAAGCCGTTATCTAGAGGGAGAGAAAGAGAGAATATTTCTCAGATAATTTTAGTCCAAACACAGCAAGGAGACAGGCCTCAGATTCCTCAGCAATTCTGTGTGTTTGTTTTCTGGGAGTCATGATCAAAGAGGTGGGGTGGAGAGAGTGCCTTCACTTTCCCTCACACCGTTTACACTGTGCTAACTGAGGTACAGTAACTCATCACACACACACACATGCGCAAAAGCACGAATGCCGGCCTTGTCCTCTCCTCTGTCTGACCTACATTCCTCAGCTATGACTTCTCTACCTGAGAGGACCAGCTTTAAACACTACCACGTGTGTACGTGTGTGTGTGTGTGTGTGTGTGCATGTCCTACCCGTCTACTTTAAACACTAACATATGAGTGTGTGTGTGTGCGTGCACGCATACGTGTGTACAGTATGTGTGTGTTGTACATTGGGAAGGACTACAGCTGAGTCATAGCTTTACCCTAAGTTTCAAATTCTGTGTGGAACACTAATGAAGCTGTGTTTTATTGCATGCATGTGAGACCTACGCGCGTGTGTGTATGTATGTTATTGCATGTGAGACGTGTGTGTGTATGTTATTGCGTGCATGCGAGACCTGTGTGTGTGTGTGTATGTTATTGCGTGCATGTGAGACCTGTGTGTGTAAAACTAACTGTAAGTCGCTCTGGATAAGAGGGTCTGCTAAATGACTAAAATGTAAATGTAAATTATTGCGTGCATGTGGGATGTGTGTACACCCTGGCGCCTCTTCTATAAACACAGTAAACTGGGCCGACTCTAGATGTGACACTGGCAGATTTATAGGGCTTTGACACTGCTCTCAACTCTGCTGGTTTTAGTGTGTGTGTATAAACATCCATATGGCATACATGAAAAATCTCACGAAACAGCAGAAACGGATCTCAGCGCAGACAGACCTATTAATTTCTCTCTCTGTTTCTCCCTCTCTTGATCCCTCTCTGGTCTGAATGGGTCAGTGTGTTTACTTCATATTTGGTGTGGAGGCGACCAGAACAGACTAGACTACTCTCCGCTGGTGAGGCTCACTTTGTTAGAAAATTCAACACACACAGGCACACACACACCCTCAGCCACGCTAAGAGGCATATTGTTCTTATAACACGAAACGGAGGAATGTTGTTTACTGCGTCAGAAAAGATTACGCTTCAATTCCTGCTGGAACACACACTGGAGCACTCACTAAAGACGGACATCAAAGACAGCGACACACACACAAATGTGTCTGTGCAAGTCTGGTCCATGGGGTGTGTGACTTAGGTGACCTTATCAGTCTTCAGCTGAACACACACACACACACACACACACACACACACACACACACACACACACACTTCAGCAACATGCATCATGAGTCTGTAACCTCATCTCTCCATACATACACTACACATACAAAAGGTATGTGGACACCCCTTCAAATTAGTGGATTTGGCTACTTCAGCCACACCAGTTGCTGACAGGTGTATAAAATCGAGCACACTGCCATGCAATCTCCATAGACAAACATTACCAGTAGAACGGCCTTACTGAAGAGCTCAGTGACTTTCAACGTGGCACCGTCATTAGGTTGCCACCTTTCCAAGAAGTACATTCGTCAAATTTCTGCCCTGCTAGAGTTGCCCCGGTCAACTGTAAGTGCGGTTATTGTGAAGTGGAAAAGTCTAGGAGCAACAACGGCTCAGCTGCGAAGTGGTAGGCCACACAAGCTCACAGAACGGGACCGCCGAGTGCTGAAGCGCGTAAAAATAGTCTGTCCTCGGTTGCAACACTCACTACAGAATTCCAAACTGCCTCTGGAAGCAACGTCAGCACAAGAACAGTTTGTCAGGAGCTTCATGAAATGGGTTTCCATGGCCGAGCAGCCGCACACAAGCCTAAGATCACCATGCACAATGGCAAGCGTTGGCTGGAGTGGTGTAAAGCTTGCCGCCATTGGACTCTGGAGAGGTGGAAATGTGTTCTCTGGAGTGATGAATCACGCTTCACCATCTGGCAGTCCGACAGATTAATCTGGGTTTGGCGGATGCCAGGAGATCGCTACCTGCCCCAATGCATAGTGCCAACTGTAAAGTTTGGTGGAGGAGGAATAATGTCTGGGGCAGTTATTTTATGGTTCGGGCTAGGCCCCTTAGTTCCAGTGAAGGGAAATCTTAACGCTACAGCATACAATGACATTCTAGACGATTCTGTGCTTCCAACTTTGTGGCAACAGTTTGGGGAAGGCCCTTTCCAGTTTCAGCATGACAATGCACCTGTGCACAAAGCGAGGTCCATACAGAAATAGTTTGTTGAGATCGGTGTGGAAGAACTTGACTGGCCTGCACAGAGCCCTGACCTCAACCCCATCAAACACCTCTGGGATGAATTACGACTGCGAGCCAGGCCTAATCGCCCAACATCAGTGCCTGTCCTCACTAATGCGCTTGTGGCTGAATGGAAGCAAGCATACTTTTGCCAATGTAGTGTATCCCCCCCCCCCAATCGTTCGTTCAGTCTCTCACCTTCTTTCCATGGCAAAAAGCAGAGGATTAGAAAGCATCGGCCTCAATCTGACATCCTCTAGACTCAGTAGAATAGAGACTTAGAGACTGATTGGAGTAGAGACTCAGTAAATACTCAGTATAAATTCACTAAAGAATAGACTCGGTAGAGACGACTCAATCGACACTCAGTAGAGACTCAGTAGCGTAGAGACTCAGAGAGTGAAGTAGAACTCTCCTACGTCCCTCCCTTCTCCAGCCAGGTCACCCGTTATACAAGTCAGTATTCGACGCCCATCCATGTCTAATGACGTTGGAAACCAGCCACTAGGGGCAACACTGAGCGCTGTTACCTTCAGGTAGGTTTCGGTTTTGCTAGGGAAAGGAAAAGGGGGATACCTAGTCAGTTGTACAACTGAATGCATTCATCTGAAATGTGTCTTCCGCATTTAACCCAACCCTTCTGAATCAGAGAGGTGCGGTGGGCTGCGTTAATCGACATCCACGTCATCGGCTCCCGGGGAACAGTGGGTTAACTGCTTTGCTCAGGGGCAGAACAACAGATTTTTACCTTGTCCGCTCGGGATTCGATCCACCAACCTTTCGGTTACTGGCCCATAGGGCGTTGTGGACAGGGATGGCGGATGGGTGTAAGCATCTGCCTCTGTTTCCAAAGGTTGCAAGTTCGAATCCAGCGATAGAAAGTTACTTTTGATTTTATTTTTATTCGCCTATCCCAAACCTTAACCATTCGAAGTTAATGCCTGAACTTGAAACACTTCGAAATGTGACGTTTGGAACAACTTCTACATTTGATGCTTGAGAAACATGGGTGAACGTCTAATTCTGACGTTAGACTGAGAGCTGGTTGCCTTTCTCTCTCCCATCACATCAAATATTCTTCCTTCTCTCTATCACTCTATCCTTGCCTTTACCCCCCGGTCACCCCAAAAGGAGGAAGAAGAGCAGGTTGACTCAGCTGTGTGGGGTTTGGAGCGGGCGGACACACACACTAACCCCAAAACAACAACAGCAGAGATGAGACGAGAGAGGACCCCCGCTCAAAGGATGAGGAGAAGAGAGGATGAGAAGATAGGGGTGGGAGGTTATACAGGCACATGCACTACCAGGAAGGAGAGAGGAGAAAAGATAACATGTCCAGGATATTGGTGTATGTGTGTGAGAGTGTGAGAAAGAGAGACTATAAGGCGATATACCGTTTATACCGTACATTTCGAAATACAGATGGTATGACATTCAATACCATTTTTCTTTTATAAACCTGTGTCTGCGAGGGTGCATGCTACACCACTGCTTATAACTATAAGTATAACTATAAGAAAACTAAGATATTTCAATTAAATTATATCCAGCTTAGGGCTCCAGCTATGCATTTGGCTTGCTAACTTGCTAGCTAAGTGGCTAAGTGTCAAGCTCAAGCTTCTTTGTTACAGCAGAGACATTCAATCCCCTCCTGGGTCAAGATCCCTGTTGCCTAAATTGTTTTGTGCTTTTTTATTTTAATAGCGCCCCGTGTGCACTTCCGGTAAAACCATATACCCCGGTATGGTACAGAAACGGTATGAAAATCTGGATACCGCCCAACCCTAGAGACTATCATTGAACAGTATTACCTTCTGGGTCGAAGGTTTGGAAAACTCTCCTGGCCTGTTCAGACGGAGACTCAGGAGCCACCAGACACATCTCCTACAAAGACAAGAGAGACAGGGACATATCTGTCAGATATCTCAACATTATCTTATGGTCTAAACACAGAAATTAGACAGGCTTCCAATTCTCCAGAAAACCCCAAGAGAAAGAGAGAGCGAGAGAGAGCGAGAGAGAGAGAGCGCGAGAGAGATGATGTTGTGTAGACCGAGACACACAGAGATCACATAATAGGTCAAGAATTAAAAGATTACAACACCCCCCCCGGGAGACCCTGGAAACATGTAGAAAATGTAACACACACAGGCCATGTAGCTTTTCTGATAATCTGAAACTGGAGAAGGAACAGACAAAGGCTCCCAGCAGTACTGTATCCTACACTGGCTCTAAGGAGTGCGTGTGTGTGTGTGTACGTACGGACTATCATAATCATCAGGCTCTGTTGGGTCCTTAGCTGATCTGCAGATAAAACCAGACATTTTGTTTTCACTCAAAACACACATATCAGCCAATCAGGCGCTCACACAGAGAGTTATAGTTGTTTGCTGACTCAGAGTGACGTTGCCAGGGGGACTCGGAGGAGAAATAAGGAGAGACAGATTTCACAGAGATGGGACAGTGTGTGTGTGTGTGTGTGTGTGTTGAGATGAGGGGGGTTAGTCCTGATCTCTGGATTCATCAACTCCTTCACCCTCCAACTCTGTACCCCCTTACCCAAGTTTCATGGTGAAATATGACAGTTTTGACAGGCTGGGAACCAAACTGCAAACGCAAACACGCACCGTGGGTAGCCTAGTATTAATGACACTGGCTGCATCCACTGAACTGGAGTATGTTTACTACAGTGGCGTACTACACAAACACACTCAGCGAAGAGCAAATAAACTGAGCTCATCTCTCTCAGCCAGCCTTTATTAAAGTAGGAGCTCAGATGAGACGGTAGGTTATAGGGTATCAATGAGACATATTACTGTCCTCAGGGGTCACAGAAAGAGAGCTGGAGAGAGAGCGAGAGATGGACACAGGAAGAGAGATGGACAGAGGAAGAGAGATCAGGGGAAGAAGAGACATCAAGAGGAGAAGACTCCCAGCTGGTAGGGAGGAGCGCACACACACATTTCTCCCTGTCAGAGCAGCTGGGGTACAGAATGGTTAGATTTGTTGGTTTAAGTATCTCTATAAATCAAACAGTCCATTCTTCATCCAGATAGATAGACAAGAAGTCAGACGTGAGTGTGTTAAGGGTTAATGAAGGGTCAGGGGGTTAACTGCCCTTACAGTTTACATGAGTGTAATTTACTGAGGAGGCGGCGGCTGCTGAAGGGAGTGTGTATGTGTGACAAACAGTATAACCCAGCTATAGAGATGGGGGGTTAACTCATATACTCTCCTCTAGCAGTGAGGGTTAAGACTCAGGAAGAGTTATATCTGAAGGTAATAACACAGCGCTGGAACCTTGTAGAAACAGGATATGAGAGAGGCAGGAGAGGGGTAGACAACAGGAGATAGTCCCAGTCGGTATTCACGTAATAATATGGAATTCCCCTCGACCACGCCCACAAATTGCAGAAAACAAACATTCTTTCTCATTCACCCCCATTGTAAAAGAGGCAACTTCGTAGTCGATTTTTTGTTATACAGAAATAACAGAACATGCCGAAAAGCTGCTGTGTTGTTCAATGTACATGTAGCCAGGTCAAAACTCCAGACCTATGGTTCGCAATGCTCGCATGTAGGGAAATAGAGCCTGCGAGAAGAGCCCTTAAATGTCTTCAGGCTATCTGGTGTGGGAGACTGGGAAATGTGGGGACGTGGTGTCCAAGTAGGCTACACGTAGCTATGCATGTGGAAAACATTTCATTACAGGTAAAACATTTAACTTGTTTAGTATAGTCAGTTTGTAACTGCACTCACTACTTGTGGCTGTATAGTCTGTTTGTGTTGTTGTCTTGGCTAGCTTAATGTTCCGGTCGGTAGGTAGCTAGCATTCACTCAAGTGGCTGCTAGCATCGTCATGAAAAGGGGAGAGGGAAGCAATACAATATTACGTTTTTCTAAGTAGAGAGAATGCTAGGGAGCAGGCAATGTTGAAAAGTCATCTTTAGACATGCTGACCTTTCCTTAAAATGTAGTTTTGTAATTGACTAAAACAAGCAGACGGAATCATGGCTCTCTCTGGATATACTGTCCACGTCCATACAGCCAGCTGGGTTCTCAGTACATCGAAGACAGGAATAAAGAACTCTCCGGGAAGAAGAAAAGCGGTGGTGTATGTTTCATGATTAACTACTCATTGTGTGATTGTGATAACATACAGAAACTCAAGTCCTTTTGTTCACCCGACCTAGAATACCTCACAATCAAATGCCGACCGTATTACCTCCCAAGATAATTCTCTTTGGTTATAGTCACAGCCATGTATATTCCCCCTCAAGCCGATACCACGACGGCCCTCAAGGAACTACACTGGACTTATGCAAACTGGAAACCACATATCCTGAGGCCGCATTTATTGTAGCTGGGGATTTTAACAAAGCTAATTTGAGGAAAACGCTACCGAAGTTCTATCAATACATTGATTGTAGTACTCGCTCTGGAAAAACACTCAACCACTGCTACCCCCCCTTTCGAGATGCCTACAAGGCCCTCCCCCGCCCTCCCTTCAGCAAATCAGATCGACTGCATTTCGCTCCTCACTTCCTATAGGCAGAAACTCAAACAGGAAGTACCCGTGCTAAGGTCTATTCAACGCTGGTCTGACCAATCGGAATCCATAATTCAGGATTGTTTTGATCACGCGGACTGGGATATGTTCCGGGTAGACTCTGAGAATAACATTGACGTATAAACGGACACGGTGACTCAGTTCATCAGGAAGTGTATTGGGGATGTTGTTCCCACGGTGACTATTAAAACCTACCCAAACCAGAAACCGTGCAAAATTGAAAGCGTGAACCACCGCATTTAACCATGGCGAGGTGACTGGGAATATGGTCGAATACAAACAGTGTAGTTATTCCCTCCGTAAGGCAATCAAACAGGCAAAACATCAGTACAGAGACAAAGTGGAGTCGCAATTCAACGGCTCAGACACGAGACGTATGTGGCAGGGTCTACAGACAATCACGGATTACAAAGGGAAAACCAGCCACGTCGCGGACACCGACGTTTTGCTCCTGTACAAGCTAAACAACTTCTTCGCCCGCTTTGAGGAGCGCGCCGTCTGTGCGGCGAGCTCCCAAGGACTGTGGGCTTTCGTTCTCCGTGGCCGACGTGAGTAAGACATTTAAACGTGTTAACCCTCTCAGGGTTGCCGGCGTAGACGGCATCCCTAGCCACGTCCTCAGAGCATGCGCAGATCAGCTGGCTGGAGTGTTTACGAACATAGTCAATCTCTCCCTATCCCAGTCTGCTGTCCCCACTTGCTTCAAGATGTCCACCACTGTTCCTGTACCCAAGAAAGCAAAGGTAACTGAACTAAATGACTATCGCCCCGTAGCACTCACTTGTCATCATGAAGTGCTTTGAGAGGCTAGTTAAGGATCATATCACCTCTACCTTACCTGACACCCTAGACCCACTTCAATTTGCTTACTGCCCCAATAGATCCACAGACGATGCAATCGCCATCGCACTGCCCTATCCCATCTGGACAAGAGGAATACCTATGTAAGAATGCTGTTCATTGACTATAGCTCAGCCTCCAACACCATAGTACCCTCCAAGCTGATCATTAAGCTCGGGGCCCTGGGTCTGAACCCCGCCCTGTGCAACTGGGTCCTGGACTTCCTGACAGGCCGCCCCCAGGTGGTGAAGGTAGGAAACAACCTCCACACAGGGGCCCCACAAGGGTGCGTGCTCAGCCCCCTCCTGTGCTCCCTGTTCACCCATGACTGCGTGGCCACGCACGCCTCCAACTCAATCATCAAGTTTGCAGACGACATAACAGTAGTAGGCCTGATTACCAACAATGACGAGACGGCCTTCACCACCTCCCTGTAGGCTCTGGCGGAGGGATGCCAGGAAAATAAAACGAAGGCGCTGATCGTAGACTTCAGGAAACAGCAGAGGGAGCACGCCCCTATCCACGTCGATGGGACTGCAGTGGAGAAGGTGGAAAGCTTCAAGTTCCTCGGCGTACACATCACTGGCAATCTGAAGTGGTCCACCCACACAGACAGTGTGGTGAAGACACAACAGCGCCTCTTCAACCTCAGGAGGCTGAAGAAATTTGGCTTGGCCCCTAAGACCCTCCCAAACTTTTACAGATGCACAATTGAGAGCATCCTGTCAGGCTGTACCACCACCTGGTACGGCAACTGCACCGCCCGCAACCGGGGGCACACTGCATCCCTTCCTGGACTTACAGCACCTGATGTCACAGGAAGGCCAAAAAGATCAACAAGGACATCAACCACCCGAGCCACGGCCTGTTCACTCCGCTATCATCCAGAAGGCGAGGTCAGTACAGGTACATCACAGCTGTGACCGAGAGACTGAAAAACAGCTTCCATCTCAAGGCCATCAGACTGTTAAATAGCCATCACTAGCAGGCTACCACCCCGTATTCTATTCTATTGTATTTTAGTCAATGCCACGCCGACATTGCTCGTCCTAATATTTATATATTTCTTAATTCCATTCTTTTAGATTTGTGTGTATTGTTGTGAATTGTTAGATAGTACTGTACTGTTGGAGCTAAGAACAAGCATTTCGCTACACACACAATAACATCTGCTAAATACAGTGGGAGAACAAGTATTTGATAACCTGCAAAATCGGCAGTGTTTCCTACTTACAAAGCATGTAGAGGTCTGTAATATTTATCATAGGTACACTTCAACTGTGAGAGACGGAATCTAAAACAAGAATCCAGAAAATCACATTGTATGATTTTTAAGTAATTAATTTGCATTTTATTGCATGACATAAGTATTTGATCACCTACCAACCAGTAAGAATTCCGGCTCTCACAGACCTGTTAGTTTTTCTTTAAGAAGCTCTCCTGTTCGCCACTCATTACCTGTATTAACTGCACCTGTTTGAACTCGTTACCTGTATAAAAGACACCTGTCCACACACTCAATCAAACAGACTCCAACCTCTCCACAATGGCCAAGTCCAGAGAGCTGTGTAAGGACATCAGGGATAAAATTGTAGACCTGCACAAGGCTGGGATGGGCTACAGGACAATAGGCAAGCAGCTTGGTGAGAAGGCAACAACTGTTAGCGCAATTATTAGAAAATGGAAGAAGTTCAAGATGACGGTCAATCACCCTCGGTCTGGGGCTCCATGCAAGATCTCACCTCGTGGGGCATCAATGATCCTGAGGAAGGTGAGGGATCAGCCCAGAACTACACGGCAGGACCTGGTCAATGACCTGAAGAGAGCTGGGACCACAGTCTCAAAGAAAACCATTAGTAACACACTACGCCGTCATGGATTAAAATCCTGCAGCGCACGCAAGGTCCCCCTGCTCAAGCCAGCGCATGTCCAGGCCCGTCTGAAGTTTGCAGATGATCCAGAGGAGGAATGGGAGAAGGTAATGTGGTCTGATGAGACAAAAATAGAGCTTTTTGGTCTAAACTCCACTCGCCGTGTTTGGAGGAAGAAGAAGGATGAGTACAACCCCAAGAACACCATCCCAACCGTGAAGCATGGAGGTGGAAACCTCATTCTTTGGGGATGCTTTTCTGCAAAGGGGACAGGACGACTGCACCGTATTGAGGGGAGGATGGATGGGGCCATGTATCGCGAGATCTTGGCCAACAACCTCCTTCCCTCAGTAAGAGCATTGAAGATGGGTCGTGGCTGGGTCTTCCAGCATGACAACGACCCGAAACACACAGCCAGGGCAACTAAGGAGTGGCTCCGTAAGAAGCATCTCAAGGTCCTGGAGTGGCCTAGCCAGTCTCCAGACCTGAACCCAATAGAAAATCTTTGGAGGGAGCTGAAAGTCCATATTGCCCAGCGACAGCCCCGAAACCTGAAGGATCTGCAGAAGGTCTGTATGGAGGAGTGGGTCAAAATCCCTGCTGCAGTGTGTGCAAACCTGGTCAAGACCTACAGGAAACGTATGATCTCTGTAATTGCAAACAAAGGTTTCTGTACCAAATATTAAGTTCTGCTTTTCTGATGTATCAAATACATATGTCATGCAATAAAATGCAAATGAACTACTTAAAAATCATACAATGTGATTTTCTGGATTTTTGTTTTTAGATTCTGTCTCTCTAAAAATTACAGACCTCTACATGCTTTGTAAGTAGGAAAACCTGCAAAATCGGCAGTGTATCAAATACTTGTTCTCCCCACTGTATGTGTATGTGACCAACACAATTTGATTTGTAGAAAATTGTTTTTGAAAAAGGTCAAGTTTTTGCTGTGAGCCAATGGGGTAACCTAGGTAACCACAGGTTGTTTTCCCCACTAGCGGGCAGGGTCGCAACGTTCTATCTAATACCGACTGGGTCTATCACCTCCATGCCTCTGTCATAACCAGGTCTTGAGTCTCCTTAGAGACAGTAGACATACTGTCATATACAGACGAGGCAACATATCATTCATTACCTGAAGTCTGCACACACACACATACAATGAGCTCAGATACAATAACGTGACACACGTTAACAAAATATGTCTATGTACAGGCAACTGCCAGAATTAAGGAAACACCAACATAAAGAGTCTTAATAGGGTCTGGGGCCACCACAAGCCACCAGAACAGTTTTAATGCACCTTGGCATAGATTCTACAAGTGTCTAACTTTATTGGAGGGATGCGACACCATTCTTCCATGAGACATTCCATAATTTGGTGTTTTGTTGATGATGGAGGAAAACGCTGTCTCAGGCGCCGCTCTAGAATCTCCCATAAGTGTTCAATTGGGTTGAGATCTGGTGACAGACACACACACACACACACACACACACACACACACACACACACACACACACACACACACACTTTAAACCCCCTATGCTCCTTTGAGATCCCTCGTTCAAAAAGTCACTGAAATTTTTTCAAGCCATGGTAGCCAAAATAATGGGCAACTGCGCATTTTTATACATGACGGGTTATTAATTGCTTAATTCACACAAACTTTCAATGGCTTGCGAAAGTATTCACCCCCAACATGCCTACCACTTTGAAGATGCAAAATATGTTTATTGTGAAACAAACAAGAAATAAGACAAAAAAACAGAAAACTTGAGCGTACATAACTATTCACCCCCCCAAAGTCAATACTTTGTAGAGCCACCTTTTTCAGCAATTACAGCTGCAGGTCTATTGGGGTATGTCTCTATGAGCTTGGCACATCTAGCCACTGGGATTTTTGCCCATTCTTCAAGGCAAAACTGCTCCAGCTCCTTCAAGTTGGATGGGTTCCGCTGGTGTACAGCAATTTTTAAGTCATACCACAGATTCTCAATTGGATTGAGGTCTAGGCTTTGACTAGGCAATTCCAAGACATTTAAATGTTTCCCCTTAAACCACTCGAGTGTTGCTTTAGCAGTATGCTTAGGGTCATTGTCCTGCTGGAAGGTGAACCTCCGTCCCAGTCTCAAATCTCTGGAAGACTGAAACAGGTTTCCTCAAGAATTTCCCTGTATTTAGCGCCATCCATCATTGCTTCAATTCTGACCAGTTTCCCAGTCCCTGCTGATGAAAAACATCCCCACAGCATGATGCTGTCACCACCATGCTTCACTGTGGGGATGGTGTTTTCGGGGTGATGAGAGGTGTTGGGTTTGCGCCAGACATAGCGTTTTCCTTGATGGCCAAAAAGCTCAATTTGAGTCTAATCTGACCAGAGTACCTTCTTCCATATGTTTGGGGAGTCTCCCACATGGCTTTTGGCAAACACCAAACGTGTTTGCTTATTTATGGCCACTCTTCCATAAAGCCCAGCTCTGTGGAGTGTATGGCTTAAAGTGGTCCTATGGACAGATACTCCAATCTCCGCTGTGGAGCTTTGCAGCTCCTTCAGGGTTATCTTTGGTCTCTTTGTTGCCTCTCTGATTAATGCCCTCCTTGCCTGGACTGTAAGTTTTGGTGGGCGGCCCTCTCTTGGCAGGTTTGTTGCGGTGCCATATTCTTTCCATTTTTGAATAATGGATTTAATGGTGCTCCGTGGGATGTTCAACGTTTTGGATATTTTTTTATAACACAACCCTGATCTGTCCTTCTCCATAACTTTGTCCCTGACCTGTCTGGAGACCTCCTTGGTCTTCATTGTGCCGCTTGCTTGGTGGTGCCCCTTGCTTAGTGGTGTTGCAGACTCTGGGGCCTTTCAGAACAGGTGTATATATACTGAGATCATGTGACAGATCATGTGACACTTATATTGCACACAGGTGGACTTTATTTAACTAATTATGTGACTTCTGAAGGTAATTGGTTGCACAATATATTATTTAGGGGCTTCATAGCAAAGGGGGTGAATACATATGCATTTTTTGAAACAAGTTATTTTTTGAATTTCACTTCACCAATTGACTATTCTGTGTATGTCCATTCAATGAAATCCAAATAAAAATCAAATATAAATTACAGGTTGTAATGCAACAAAATAGGAAAAACACCAAGGGGGATGAATACTTTTGCAAGGCACTGTACTTTGTATCCCTCATTTCCTCACGTGTTTCCTTTATTTTGGCAGTTACCTGTATGTGTGTACCGTGTGTGGGTGTGTTAAATGCCAGGCCTACTAGTATGTCTTTGATGTGTGTTTTATTAGAGGCATGGAGATGCTGCTGAGTTTAGATTACATGTCATGTCACACACTCCACAGGGAAGGGGTGTGTGTGTGTATATAGTAGCCCCGTCCCCTTCCAGCCTCTTGTTTGCTTGCACTGAACCAGAGGACTGCATTCTCTAAACTTGCACACACCCCGATGGTACAAAGACGGTGTGTGCGTGTTATGAAAATCAAGAGGAATGCATTCAGAACTAGCTCAGAACCTAATTCTGTTCCACAAACCCTCAACTCTGTGTTGTCTACTTGAGCAGATTCTTATTAAAATCAGATCCAGCTCCTGAACAGCAACAGAAAACCTCTGAAAATAGAAACAACACACACACAAGTCCAGCTCATCTCTCTATTCATCTGGTTCTCTCCCCTTCCCTCCCACTTTAGTTTGGACGTTTTCTAACCCTCTCACCTTTTCCTTCCCTCCCTCCTCCACCCTCTCCTTAACCCCTCGCTCTCTCCTGAGATGTAAGTAGTTGTAGCTGGGTGTAGCCTTACCCCGCTCTCGTCTATCCCCCTCTTCAGCTTCCCCTTACTCCTTTCTCTACCCCTCCCTCTGTTTTCTTCCTGACACATACTTTCATCTGTCTCTCCATCTATCCATCCCTGGCCATTCTCTCCCTCTCTGTCACGCTAACAGGAACTCCTAGTCTACAGTGTGTGTGGTGTTGGTTTAGTGTTTCTCTTTGTTAGGTGGAGAGCCTCTTGAAGCAGAAGACTCAATTACACTCAGACCTTTGTCCTGGCTAAGAGGGGCTGAGAGGTGTGTGTGTGTGTGTTAGGGTAGAGGTGTGTGTGTGTGTGTGTGTGTGCCAGAGACAGACAGGTGATTAATGGTCTGTCAGGGACAACAAGCTGTCTGGGGTCTCTGTCTAGGTGTGTGTGTGTCTGAACAACAGAACAAGACTATAGAGAACAGGGCTATACAGGACAGCTATAGGCAGAGACCAGTCACAGACAAGGGACCAGGCCCTTTCACACACACACAGCCTTTGTCCCTGTGCTAGAATAGAACAGGTCAGATGTGTCAGAGAATATTAATGAGTGCTACTGTACACCTCTTTCACTCGGATCTAGCTTTGTGTGTGCGTGTGGTTGTGTGCGCACTCACAGGTAAGGTACCATAGCTATTTTCTCTTTCTAAGATGCTCTGAAAGTGAGACCTGCCTCAGATAGATTGACCCCATCCTCTCTCTCCCTCTCTCGCTTTGAGACGTTTAGGGACATGTTACTTATGTCTGTATTATACATCAGACACATGCTGTTTGGGGACACAGTGTGTATGTGTGTCAAGACAGAGGCCAGTCTCTTTAGGGACACTGAGGGCCAGAAGAGCTGCTCTATCTCCCGTTAAATCACTGACCCATAACTGAGCCGGTTAAACCATCAGAGCGCGTAAACACACACAGCTCCCGAGAGGAGCACAGGGATGAGAGGATGGAGGCCTGTGAATGTCATCACTCTCAGATGGAAAGGAAGAGGAGGACACACTATAGAAAGAGGAGAGGAAGAGGACATGGTCCCCTAGGGCAGCCAGAAGCCCTTCCTTCCTCACTACCTTCTATCCTTTCAAGATTAAAATATGTCATTATGACTGATGTGACATGACAGGATAAGGTTAAAAACTGGATGAACTGTATAGTAGAATTAGAACGCAGTGGCTGTACAGTAACATGCTATACATGACATCAGAGCTCAGGGTCTCCGCTTCACATTGGGCAACTTTTCCTTGTCTGAGCGTATTGCTGTACATTACGAGGACTTTATGTATTTTGAAACATGAGACATTGAGGATTATAATGAATACCGCTTTTATGTCATACAAGCCAAACACCTGTGAGTCCAAATGTGCACTTCACATTTCCATATCATAAAACCAGTGGTGTAAAGTACTTACAAAAAAATACTTTAAAAAGTACTAGTTTTTTTTTGGTATGTGTACTTTACTATTTATATTTGACAACTTTTATTTCACTACATTCCTAAAGAAAATGTACTTTTTACGCCATACATTTTCCCTGACACCCAAAAGTACTCGTTACATTTTGAATGCTTAGCAGGACAGGAAAATGGTCAAATTCACACAGGTATCAAGAGAACATCCCTGGTCATCCCTATTGCCTCTGATCTGGTGAACTCACTAAACACAAATGCTTCATTTGTAAATTATGTCTAAGTGTTGGAGTGTGCCCCTGGCTATCCGTAAATTAAAAAACAAGAAAATGGTGCCGTCTTGTTTGCTTAATATAAGGAATTTGAAATTATTCATACTTTTACATTTTATACTTAAGTATATTTTAGCAATTACATTTACTTTTGATACTTAAGTATATTTAAAACCAAATACTTTCAGACTTTTACTCAAGTAGTATTTTACTGGGTGACTTTCACTTTAGTCATTTTATATTAAGGCATCTTTACTTTTACTCAAGTATGACAATTGGGTACTTTTTCCCAACACTGCATAAAACGCATGTCATAGTGTCAACGTTTATGATCACTATGTTCGTACAAGATGACATGGTGTTATACCCTGGGTTGTCCTGAACAGAATGAGCCTGTTTGTTGTATTGATAAGAATATTTGTTGCACACCACGTATCTGAATGCACGCATGACTCCATTCTGTGAGCACCAAAATTACAATCTGCTTCTCTGAATTGCCTTGTGAAAGCCTAACACTAAGATCTTATTTGATAATTTAGCTAGTCATGTTGGCAATAGAATACGTTTTCAAATTATGCTCACCTGACCCAGATTGCGAATTTATAATGGTCCGTTTTTGGATTGCGTAAACATCAACAGTAATTGTGTAAAGGCGGGGATGCTGGGCTGTGTTCCAAACAAAACAACTACAAGTGTGCTTGCTCTAGTTCCTCAGTGGCACAGCTAAGAGAGCTTTAAAAATAGAATAGTACATTGAAATTACTTAGGAACTGTGCACACTTTGGAGAGGTGAGTGGCCACTTAGAAACACCAGTCAGACCTCTCACTCAAACCCTTGTTTTATATTGCATCTACACCAAATTTTCCAATAATATTCTTGTCATGTTACTGAACGTATGCAGAGCATTTTCTGATTTCGTTATCAACAAACGCGGCGAAAAGTATAGTAAATGTAAAATGCACATAAAATCAACAGTGTAATGTTTGGATTCAGTCTTGACTCAGGTGAACTGTTGTGTCCTCACCTTTAGTCTAATACTTTTCCCATAATCTCCAAACCTTTTAATTGCTGCCACGGCTATGCATATGCTTTCCATATTTCTTCTGTAAGAAACATTAAAATGTAGCCCTATCCATATAGGGTAGTTTCCATGAGTGTAAAGGGTTAATAGGAGTAGGTATGGATGTTGTCTCAATTTTCAAATACACATCTTCTCTCCACAATCTCTCCTCTCCTGCCTGCCTTCCTTCTCCTCCCTCTGTAGTCTCATCCCCCTCTCCTCTCCTTCCTTCTCACTTTCTCTGTGGTAACAGAAGGCCTCAGATCCCATTACAGGCCATTATAGAGAGCCTGTAATGGGATGAAGAGAGGTGGATGGGGGGTGAGAAAGGTAAAGGGAGGGAGGGTGGTGGAGAGGGGGAGCTTTTGTCCCGTTAGATCAGATAAAAACACTAATGCTATTAGGCAGTCACACACTAATGGTCTAAAAGCCACACAGTAACAATTATGGGACATCACACACACACACACACACTAGGTACGGACACAGGGGAATACTAGCACAGGCATCTCACACACACAGCGAAGAGGGACAAGATTCATGGTTTGAGGTCAGCTCCAGAGGTCTCTCAACACCAACACACTGAACGCTGTTGTCATCATCACACACACAGACATTAACTAGTTACAACTGTTCTAGATAGGACATTTACTCTCTTCTCACAACCCACAGTTATGACACGGTATGCAGTATGCACTTCAGTATGTGAGTGTGTGTGAAAAAGAGAGAGTGGGTGTGTGACAGGGCAGACCGCTCCTCTCCCTAATCAGCGTAGCATCAGCTCAGTGTGTGTGGATGGAGGAGAACCTAAACCGGATGCTATATCCTACATATATTTGCTTACCATAATAACATGAGTAACATGTTTATTTGCTTGCACAAAAGTTAAAATTGTTTGAAGTACAAGTGTTTTTCTATAACCCTGTGACCCAGATCACACAGAATTCTCAGAGGCCTCAACTTGTGACAATCCAACCTTGAACTTGCTTAAGCTGCTGAATATCACTCTCTGTACCCAAATCAGCAGATGCCTCACTGTTCTCATTGTTCAATTGAAAGATGAATGAGATTCATATCACCCAACGTCTGTAATGATGCATGTATACGTAATTCAGAATGACTATATAGTCTTGAGACTGTCATTTGCTTCTTAGCCATTAGGGCTTTTTAACGACTGCTTTTGACATACTGTAAACATGCCATGCTATTAATTTTGTACTATGCTCTTGCATCTAAGATGTAACTTGTCCTTACAATACTGTATTAAATGTGTTACTTCGACCACACCATGGCCGAGTCTCCCCTCTTTCCAGCCAAGTAAACTTATCAGAAATTAGTGGTCTACAGTGTGTACACAATCTCCACCGGGACAAACGGATCCAGATGGGAACTCTGGGATCACATTCCAAACAAGAAACCATCCACCTGAGGGCGCGCACACACACACACACACACACACACACACACACACACACACACACACACACACACTACGGCAAATAACGCTAATCAGGATCATGTTCCCTGCTCTCAGGAATGTGTGTACTATGTTGCCAGTGCCTTGGGAGCCATGGTGGTTATTGGTAGTCATCACAATGAAATCATGAGGACCATGACTCTGGGTCATCTAGTTTGCCTCTACATGTGTTCCAGTCCCATAGCAGGCAGACACTACCCAGTACCCTGCTTTATCCCTGGGGACTTGGAACAACTGCTCTAATCTCAAATGATAGTTCACTCCAACATCAAGATGTTTCCAACCCTCAAGACATGAGCGGAGTCTACACATTAGATGATATGGGATCTTGAATCTCAATATTAGACCCCTTTAAAAGGACTGGAACCTGCTGCTTTTGGAGTTAACGATCACTTTATACAATAATTGTATTACCCATTTCCTCGGAAACCCATTGGGTGTGGTGTTATGAGGTAAACACTAGCTGTAACATTCTGTTTTCCTCCGATGCCATATCCTGTACCAGAGAGAATCAATTAGCTCCGCCTTAAGCTGATTGCTGGCTTTGATACGCAGGTATAGCAGTATACAGTTACACACCCTCTGGCTCAAACACACACAATTCACAGCCAACAGAATCCAGCGCCTGTATACATACAGTGGGGGAAAAAAGTATTTAGTCAGCCACCAATTGTGCATGTTCTCCCACTTAAAAAGATGAGAGAGGCCTGTAATTGTCATCATAGGTACACGTCAACTATGACAGACAAAATGAGATATTTTTTTCCCAGAAAATCACATTGTAGGATTTTTAATGAATTTATTTGCAAATTATGGTGGAAAATAAGTATTTGGTCACCTACAAACAAGCAAGATTTCTGGCTCTCACAGACCTGTAACTTCTTCTTTAAGAGGCTCCTCTGTCCTCCACTCGTTACCTGTATTAATGGCACCTGTTTGAACTTGTTATCAGCATAAAAGACACCTGTCCACAACCTCAAACAGTCACACTCCAAACTCCACTATGGCCAAGACCAAAGAGCTGTCAAAGGACACCAGAAACAAAATTGTAGACCTGCACCAGGCTGGGAAGACTGAATCTGCAATAGGTAAGCAGCTTGGTTTGAAGAAATCAACTGTGGGAGCAATTATTAGGAAATGGAAGACATACAAGACCACTGATAATCTCCCTCGATCTGGGGCTCCACGCAAGATCTCACCCCGTGGGGTCAAAATGATCACAAGAACGGTGAGCAAAAATCCCAGAACCACACGGGGGGACCTAGTGAATGACCTGCAGAGAGCTGGGACCAAAGTAACAAAGCCTACCATCAGTAACACACTACGCCGCCAGGGACTCAAATCCTGCAGTGCCAGACGTGTCCCCCTGCTTAAGCCAGTACATGTCCAGGCCCGTCTGAAGTTTGCTAGAGTGCATTTGAATGATCCAGAAGAGGATTGGGAGAATGTCATATGGTCAGATGAAACCAAAATAGAACTTTTTGGTAAAAACTCAAGTTGTTGTGTTTGGAGGACAAAGAATGCTGAGTTGCATCCAAAGAACACCATACCTACTGTGAAGCATGGGGGTGGAAACATCATGCTTTGGGGCTGTTTTTCTGCAAAGGGACCAGGACGACTGATCCGTGTAAAGGAAAGAATGAATGGGGCCATGTATCGTGAGATTTTGAGTGAAAACCTCCTTCCATCAGCAAGGGCATTGAAGATTAAACGTAGCTGGGTCTTTCAGCATGACAATGAACTAAAATACACCGCCCGGGCAACGAAGGAGTGGCTTCGTAAGAAGCATTTCAAGGTCCTGGAGTGGCCTAGCCAGTCTCCAGATCTCAACCCCATAGAAAATCTTTGGAGGGAGTTGAAAGTCTGTGTTGCCCAGCGACAGCCCCAAAACATCACTGCTCTAGAGGAGATCTGCATGGAGGAATGGGCCAAAATACCAGCAACAGTGTGTGAAAACCTTGTGAAGATGTACAGAAAACATTTGACCTGTGTCATTGCCAACAAAGGGTATATAACAAAGTATTGAGAAACTTTTGTTATTGACCAAATACTTATTTTCCACCATAATTTGCAAATAAATTCATAAAAAATCTTCTCATTTTGTCTGTCATAGTTGACGTGTGCCTATGATGATCTTTTTAAGTGGGAGAACTTGCACAATTGGTGGCTGACTAAATACTTTTTCCCCCCACTGTATGTAGGAGGTTCTTTGAATGATAGTAAGAAATTCTTCCAAGAATATTCTAAAATAGTGCTCCAAATTGTTACTAAGTAATTTTACTTAGATAGAATGCGCAGAATGGGGAAACAGTGCCACTGGCCACCCCACCACCATTGTTATATGTCGTTATCAATAAAGCGTCACAATACCCCCCCGTCTCCGCTAAAACCATTGACAACTGCGTGCCGTTTTCAAGGGATTGTTAAATAAATGTTAATTACTTGGTTGTAATATCATCACCTATCGAAGAGCATAGTCAGAACTACACATTTCAGATTTTTCCATGCAAAACAATTGCGCACATTTTGCTCAGCTCTATCATCAATCAATTTTCAATCAATTTTATTTTATATAGCCCTTCTTACATCAGCTAATATCTCGAAGTGCTGTACAGAAACCCAGCCTAAAACCCCAAACAGCTAGTAATGCAGGTGTAGAAGCACGGTGGCTAGGAAAAACTCCCTAGAAAGGCGAAAACCTAGGAAGAAACCTAGAGAGGAACCAGGCTATGAGGGGTGGCCAGTCCTCTTCTGGCTGTGCCGGGTGAAGACCACAACAGAACCATGCCAAGATGTTCAAAAATGTTCATAAGTGACAAGCATGGTCAAATAATAATCATCAGAGTTATATAGCAAGTACCTGCATGCTTTTCATGATCAGTAAACATCAATGGATTATGTAATACATGAGGGTAGCCTCGATAGCTCTCAATGTTGGCCACCATTAATTGGATATTTGAGTGATAAAATAAAATGATACCTGACAAGTACGAGTGGTTTAATATAATTTCCCCATCCTTTGTGGTCTCTGCCTGTCAAGCAGCAGAAGGGCGCATTTGCCGATGTACTGTTAGCTGATAATGTTTACTTTGCAAGCTACCAGTAGAAACTTCGTACAGTTGGCTAAATATATAGTGGTAAGTAGACCTAATGTACTTTTTTCCTCCAACCAATGTAAGCCTACCTAGCAAAGTTAGCCAACATTCCCTTTTCAACTTAGTTTTTAAGTGTTTAATTGCGATTGCTGCTGAAAGTTAGGCACAAATATCATACCCGCCCAAAAATGCTAACCTCCACTGTTATTGTAATGGTTATGATATGATGTCTTGGGGGTATGATATTTGTGCGTCTAACTTTTTCACTCATCATTATTCACAATTCATTCAGGACTATCTGTAATCATGGTAGCATCCACATTAATGTAGAAGTGTTTAGAAACATACTGCATCTTATTTACAATAAAAATGACAATACATTATTTACCATTCATGTCTAATCGGGCACAAAATTATCTGAAACACAACCAAAACAAACAGCAAAAGCGTCCAACAAGTGTGTAAAGAGTCAAGCTTGATATAGTCATTGTGTGCTAGGAATATGGGACCAAATACTTTTGACTACTTTAATACACATAAGTGAATTTGTCCCTATACTTTTGATCCCCTAAACGGTTCACCCAATATGGATTAAAATACTCTCAAACGTAAGCAGACAGTCCGCACTTTAACCTCAGTCTTGGTATCACTTCAAATCCGAAGTGCTGGAGTACAGAGCCAAAACAACAACAAATGTGTCACTGTCCCAATACTTTTGGAGCTCACTGTATATGGCTAGTTAAGAAGCTAATTTTCAGTGGATAAACTAGATGGCTATATCCAAATATTGTTTCATTTGCTTGCCATCTATTATAGTGGTGATGACAGTAGTGTGAATGACTACTTTACCAGGACAAGGACTTGCCAATGTCAAGCTCTTTCCAAAAGCCTACTCTCTGATGAAGCAAGCTAAATGACACGTTGTTTGCTTATCTAGCTAGCTAGCTACATGCCAAATAGATAGGCTACCCTCACGCACCTGAAATTACATTTTCAATTGATGTTTACTGATCATGAAAAGCATGCAGTTACTTGCTGTATAACTCTGATGCTAGAACTAGCTAAATGTGGAATGATCGGAAATGTGAAGTTCTGACTATGCTCTTCAAGAGGTGATACTAAAACCAAATAGTTAGCTATACAACATTTATTTAACAATCCCTTGAAAACGGAAAGTAGTTGTCAATGGTTTTAGCGGAGCTGGGGGTCTCCTTGCCCCCCAGCAGTCAAATCAAACACTCAGCACCGTATTGCCGTTTTATTTAACAACCTATTGTTTCTGTTGCTGTGCAGCATGATACAATTTTTTTTGCAGTATTGCGCACTGATGCCTGTGGGGAAAAAACAGTGTTCGTTGTTTGCAGTAACTTCTTTGTTGTTGTAATATCACAAACAGACGGGGCAGTTTCACCATTAAGGAGTCCAGCTTTAAGAGTCAATTTGTAACAATTAATAAACGTTGTGAACATGCTGTCATTTCTCAACCCTCACATCAGCTGTGTTACACGCACACTGCTTGGCCCAAAACACTGGTGTGTGTGTGTGTATGTAAGGGTGTGTGGTTGTTTTGTGCTGCTTGGCATGTCAGATAGACGTGTGTGTGTATTTTACATGCTGGTTGGCCCGGTTGCAGCTGACCGCAAGGCTTCAAGACAACGCCAAAAAACAGCAGCAACTAGCCATATAAGACCATACTACTGCCGTCCTATCTTTTCTAATACCTCCTTCTCTCGCTCTCCCAGTCTCTCTCTCTCTGATGTGAACTGTGCAGTACTAAATCTGTTAAAGCACACATTCCTGGTACGGCTTTTTCTGACCTGCCGCTGGAAGAGAGACTGGCTTATATTACACACAGGGCCCAGGTTGAGTGTGTGTTTTTGTGGGATTCTTACCTTGGCGAAGAACACTGAGAGATGAGTCTCACTGCCAAGGATCCATATAGGGAACTTCGGAGACTTCAGGAACGCACCCACCTGAAACACACATACAAACCACAACTGGAGCAAAGCAGTTCTGATTCGGACTCCAGAATGACTTTACTGTCTGAACCCAGAACAGGTTCGTTTTACAGACTCTAAAGTCTTTCTGATGCCAGTTCAACTGACAGGAGGAATGATCAGGGAATATAATCTGATGTCGTAATAAAATATGTACAGTAATAGAGAAGAGAAGGCTATGTGATATTGTTGCTAATACAATGGTTGTTCAATGGGCAGGTTTATAGCATGAACATACCAATGTACCCAGGTCTAACTCAGCTACCCAGACTTACTCAGCTATTCTACTACTCTACTGTAGTCCCGGCTCCTTACACATTTCCTCTAGCCCCTAGGAAAACAGCCCCTAGTTTCCAAAGGGTGAAAATCTGTATTTTTTATTTTCTGTAAAATGTTCTTCTCGCCCTCAAATCTCCCAGTATGTGTGAGTGTGGGGTGTGTGTAGGGTTGGGGTTAGGGGGTTAGAACTATTGCCTCCAAACACATTTTCACATGGGAGCTTGCAGAGTGATTTGTGTTTTCCACCACTATCCAGATCATAAATGTCCTACTACACAGAGTCAGTCACACACAAGAAGTGTCAGTATGTGTGAGAGAGGGAGTGTGTATGAGAATGTGATTATTTGTGGTGCTGATTCTCTCACAGCATGTTTGAATCTCTCGCCGCAATCATTCGAGACTAGTGAACAAGAACAAACTCACCACCATGGTTTGGACATAACAAACCTGAAGGAATGTCAGTCTGTGTGTGTATGTGTGTTCGTACCTTGCAGTAGCGTAGTGACTCCATGAGAGTGAGGAAGCCCACTGATGCCTGGTTGTGGATACCATGGAGCTCTGAGGGAAAGAGAGAGAGGCCCAGCTTAGACCAAAAAAACTTTAAGTGAAACAACTTCTTTGGACAGTCTCTGTGTGCATGTTCCCCCAGTGAAAGTGTGGCTGATCACTGCCATCTAGTGTTCAGCTGTGGGATGACAGTCACCAGGAGACTGGACAATGTCTCCGTAACACCATTAGTAAACTGAGAAATAAATAGTTGCCTCTTCATAATGCACATTGAAGAAAAGTTTCAAATTAAATCACGCTGCCAGATAATGAGGTTTATTGCACAACACTTTGCACTAAGAAAATGTAATCTGCTGTGTGTTCGATTCCCATGGGGGACCAGTACGAAAAAAGTATGAAAATGTATGCACTTAACACTATGTCGCTCTGGATAAGAGCATCTGCTAAATGACTACAATGTCAAAAGAATTGTGTCAGTGTGTGTGGAGTACTTACTCATGCCAGAGCACTCCCTGTCTCCGTCCCACACATTAGAGACAGCATGGCCCGTCACTAACAGGTTAACCAGACTCTGACTGCAGAAAGAAAGGTAGTGGCTTAACCTTTTTGGAACATCCCTTAGCTCAAGTTGTCAAAAGAAATGTAGCTGATAAAGATTAAATAAAGTGAGGGATCAGGGGACGTACCTGCCGTGGCCATAGACTGGATCTATGAGAGGCTCTGTAGTATCTTCAATCTCATTCCTGATGTTCTCTATCCCCTGTAGACACAAAGAGAAAGTGGTTACATGCACACACAGAGTAATACACACCCACACACAAACACACGCAGAGCCTTACCTTGGTGAGGATGACAGAGTAGAGGAAGAGCAGGACTCCACAGCGCCCTTTCCAGGTTTCGTAGAGAGACACAACCTCCTCTCTAAGCTCTGATAATGACTTCACAATACGCTTTCTGTAGAGGTTAGAGGTCAAAGGTCAGGGGCTAGAGGTGAGCGAGAGCACCTCTAATGAAATCACACTCATTTAGAAGTCAGAGACAGGAGGGGGGTTCAGGTTACTGTAGGTATAATAATCATACAACTACTGAACAGTTACTAAAACGTTATTGTATAGCAGTCATTTAAAGTCACACTGCTATGACTGTGCAGTAGTTAATGCTGACAGTGTTGTATGATGTCATTACGCAATGTACCAGATGGCAATCTAATGCTCCTCTGGCAGAGAATCAAAGACTGTGTGTGTGTCTCATTAAGGAATCAGTGAGGAGTGTGTGTGCCGAGTCAGCAGGTTGTAAATCATTATCGAGAAACTCCAGTCACACACACAGGCTTAGCCAATCCCAGACAGATGGAGACACACACACACTAGTGTTCCTGATTTTCCTGCAATGCAGTGCTCCTTTCATCTCCATGGAAGTCACGGCCAATAGAGAGACGAGCCACAGTCAGTAGAGTTACTTACTGGAGGATGCTGTGAAACCGCTCAAAGCCAAGATCCTCAGCAGCCAAAGCAGCTACACACAGGAGACACACACACACAGAGATGCAAACACACACACACGTTTTAGCATCACACTCCGAGCAGTTAAGTGAAACAACTTAGGTAACGCAGACAGAACACAATGTCATTATTCTAGATTAACAGTGACTGCAATACTACTCACTATCTAGTCTACCCACTATCATATGCAATGATTAATACCATCTCACTACAGCAATGCAGTTATTCATATTAGATGGGTATTAGTGGATTGATGAGTAGTGGGACTCACTAGGTTGCTGGTCTTGCAGGGTCTGGCTGGTCTCTGGACCCCCTGTGAGGGGTGTGTGAGTGGTAGTGTGGGGGCTCTGTCCCTTGGCCCAGGTCACTAGGCAGTAGGAGGTAGTGGAGGAGGTAGAGCAGGCCTGTTCCAGGATCTCAGCCAGAGTAGAACACAGGGCCGCTTTCTGCTCCTCCTCTACAAGGAACACATACAATGAGAATCAGATTCATTAATTGCCAAGGTGATGCGTCTCCAGTTCCAACTTTCTCTGTTAAACAGGGTCAGGGCAGGGTTTCCCAAACTCGGTCCTCGGGACCCAAAGGGGTGCACGTTTTGTTTTTTTCCCTTGCACTACACAGCCGATTCAAATATTTAACTAATCAACAAGCTTTAATAATTTGTATCAGCAGTGTAGTATTGTCGTGGAAATTCTAATCAAGTGAGACAGACTGTCATTTCTTCAAACAATCATCTTTATTTGTTATAGATTCATTCTTGCAATAATGGAGCTGGTCAACGACCACCCGTAGGTGATTAGTTGAGAGCCCAACAGGAAATGCTGACGTCTTATATAGTGGACCTAAAAATGCTTAATCATGGCTAGTTCCACCCCTCCCCGGCAGATCAGGGCATCATAAGCTACCTTGTGTTCATACAAACAAGTGATAACGTTACTCCTTTCTGTTCAAGCCAGCCTCTGTTCTCCTCATATCTCCACACAGCTGCGCCCTTGAACAGATATGAGAAGAATACTGAGGCTTTTTTTCTGATGCCGTGTGACCAAGTTGAACAGAAGCAGAGTGGAAAAACACCAGCTTCTTCTTACAAGACCTTCAAACAGACAGTTGGAAATGTACAGGTTTAAGGCTTATACAGCGCATGAAAATAACAGTTTGTAATTTTGCCACGACAAGTGTAAGGGCAAAAAACAAAACGTGCTTCCCTTGGGGTCCCAAGGACCGAGTTTGGGAAATGCTGGGTTAGGGTTAGAGGTCAGGGTTACCTGTGATGTGTCTCCAGTTAGAACTCTCTCTGTTAAACAAGATGTTCTTCAGAAGGAAGGCCTGTAGGAAACACACAATAAGGAAATATTCTACAAGCATCTCTACACCAGTAGGATCAAAAAAGCAATAATAAATATAAACAGTATAATAAACAGTAGTAGAGAAGGCTTCTCAGCTGAGTGCCTGTCAGCTGACTTCCAGAAAGTGCTATCTAAGAAGATGTGTGCCTGTCGTGATATCATCACCCTGGTAACAGACACCAACACCCTCTACCTGCTCATAGGCTGGGCCACCTAACTCATGTTTTTGTGTAAGGTTATGCACTGTCTGGTCTGGTGACTGGTCCATACCTGTACAGGAGCAATGACAGCGCAGGGTCCTCCTTCAAACTGCTCCAGTGCTGTGTGTTCTGTCTCACTGAAGACCAACCCTGTAACATAGGAATCACATCAGTCACTTCTTTTGCCCCACCACTACCTGGTTCAACACTGACAATGTCTGGATTGTGTTCAGGTTAGAGGGGGTTACAGGGGGGTGCACCAGAATGGAGCGAAGCAGAGGTGAGGCCGCTTACCTTGGGTCCATCTCCGAAAGATTGAAGCGGACATCCCGTTGCTGCCTGGTCTTTCCCAAACTATATCCACAACCTCTTTATTTAACTCCCCCATCGCTCCTCACCTTACACTGGTTCTACAGCCCTGGCTAACGGTTAGCTGGCTAACTAACTACAATCAAATACAGAGCTGTCACTGCGCACACAGCCACAGTCCCGTTCGGATTTTCCAGGAACTGGTGTTTCGCTTCCCTCCGCAGACGGGGCCGGTGGCATCGGCCACAACGAAGCTCCGTGACAGGGCAGTCTCCCCGGTCTGACCAGCGGACAGGCGGGAGATATGAGCATCAACGTTAGTTAATTAGTTAACCTAGCTAATGTTAGGTGGGCGCGTCTGACCGGCTATCTTAGCGTGGGCCCACTTCTCCAGCAAAGCAGCGTGCGTAAACTAGCTACCTAACGTTAGCTGCCTAGCTAATTGGTCAGCTGTCCAGATTGATAACAATAAATTAGCGAGCCAGACTGTTAGCGAACTGCTCAATTCCCCTTGGTCCAAGTAGTACCGTCCTTGCTAGCCTGCTAACGTTAACTCGTTAGTACAAGTTTGCAACGTTAGCTAGCTAAATGCATCACGTTTTGATGTTCCAAAGAGCGCTGAGGCGGTGGCAGTTTAAATTCAGGTCTAACTTTCGTTTAGTCCATTTTTAGGAGGCAAAAGCCTGTAATGGACATCCGAAGTAGTAAAAATATATGCTTATTGTCGGTATCAAAGACTAGCTAGCCGTCTGTCATTCTATTTACAACAGCTGTTTGGAAATGTGTATTGAGTGACGTAAACGCTCGTAGCTGTGGATTGGGCCAAATCCAGAATGTTCTTGAGGCACAGGCTCCATCTTGGCAGCCCATTGGTGAGTTCAGAATGTCAATTACTCACGTCATTTCTTTCCCGCCTATTTTCCCGTCTACATTACTTCAGTGACGTTTGGTTCACCACTGTATAAATGGAAATTGATCAAATACTCAACTAATTAAGGTTGTATATAATAAATGAGACACAAGAAAACGCAATATCAAATCGATGGACTTTTTCATTCTCAAACAGAGACTGTTCTTACTGTCATTCATTGGGACTGGAACTGTTTGTCCACTATCATTCTCCGTAGCTGCCAGGTTAGCAGTACTGGGCATGTGCACTCACACCCTACGCGTGGACTAATTTGTCCCCATATTTTTACAGTGATTCTAACATAGATTATAAAACTTGATTGCAAATCGTTCTTCTTGTAATGGGAGGCCAAACCAAGGGCAAAAAGAAGAACAAAGCCAAGAGGAAAGATCCGCGCTCTAATGGAGGTATGTGACGTATCTAACGCGTTAGCTAGATCGCTATAAAGGACAACTAGTGTTGTTGTCTATGTGTGATATCTGTAAAATCATGTGTGATAACTACAGTGCCTTCAGAAAGTATTCATACCGCTTGACTTATTCCATATTTTGTTGTCTTACAGCCGGAATTCAAAATTGATTAAATATTTTTTTCCTCTCCCATCTACACACAATACCAAATCAAATGTATTTATAAAGCCCTTTTTATATCAGCAGTGCTTATACAGAAACCCAGCCTAAAACCCCAAACAGCAAACAATGCAGATGTAGAAGAACGGTGGCTAGGAAAAACTCCGTAGAAAGGCAGGAACCTAGGAAGAAACCTATAGAGGAACCAGGCTCTGAGGGGTGGCCTGTCCTTTTCTGGTGGTGCAGGGTGGAGATTATAAGAGTACATAGCCAGTAAGGCCAGATTGTTCTTCAAGATGTTCAAATGTTCATAGATGACCAGCAGGGTCAAATAATAATCACAGTGGTTGTAGAGGGTGCAACAGGTCAGTACCTCAGGAATAAATGTCAGTTGGCTTTCCATAGCCGAGCATTCAGAGGTCGAGACAGCAGGTCTGGGACAAGGTACAGTACCATGTCCGGTGAACAGGTCAGGGTTCCATAGCCAAAGGCAGAACAGTTGAAACTGGAGCAGCAGCACGACCTGGTGGACTGGGGACAACCAGGAGTCATCAGGCCAGGTAGTCCTGAGGCATGGTCCTAGGGCTCAGGTCTTCCGGGAGGGGAGGAAGAGAGAGATAATTAGAGGGAGCATACTTTAATCCACACAGGACACCAGATAAGACAGGAGAATTACATCAGATATAACAGACTGACCCTAGCCCCCGGCCCATAGACTATTGCAGCATAGATACTGGAGGCTGAGACGGGGCGGTCGGGGGACACTGGCCCCTTCAGAGGATACCCCCGGACAGGGCCAACCAGGCAGGATATAACCCCACCCACTTTGCCAAAGCACAGCCCCCAAACCACTAGAGGGATCATCAACAGACCACCAACTTACTACCCAGAGATACCCCATAATGACAAAGTGAAAACATGTTTTTAGAAGAAAAATAAAATAATGAAATACAGATATATATAATTTACATAAGTATTCACACACCTGAGTCACCTTTGGTATCGATTACAGCTGTGAGTCTTTCTGGGTAAGTCTCAAAGCGCTTTCCACACCTGGATTGTGCAACATTTGCCCATTATTCTTGAAAAAAATATTCAAGTTCTGTCAAATTGGTTATTGATCTTTGCTAGACAACCATTTGCAGGTCTTGCCATAGATTTAAGTCAAAACTGTAACTCGCCCACTTAGGAACATTCACTGTCTTCTTGGTAAGCAACCCCAGTGTAGATTTGGCCTTGTGTTTTGTGGTTATCCTGCTGAATGGTGATTTCATCACCCAGTGTCTGGTGGAAAGCAGTCTGAACCAGGTTTTTCTCTAGGACTTTGCCTGTGCTTTGCTCCATTTGGTTTATTTTTTTATTCTCCCCAGTCCTTAACGATTACAAGCATACCCATAACATGATGCAGCCACCACTATGCTTGAAAATATGAAGAGTGGTACTCAGTAATGTGTTTTATTGGATTTGCCCCAAACATAACACTTTCTTTGCCACATTTTTTGCAGTATTACTTTAGTGCCTTGTTGCAAACAGAATGCATGTTTTGGAATATTTGTATTCTGTACAGGCTTTCTTCTTTTCACTCTGTCAATTAGGTTAGTATTGTGGAGTGTTTGTGGGCCTATGTAGCCAAGTTTTATCTATGATCGAATGCTATCCATGTTTTTTGTATGTTCTGTTTATCTGTGAATTAACCAATGCTATTAGGCCACACCCGGCCATGATTACAGACACCTGCGTGTGTCCTTTGACACTATATAAACTAGTGACCCGCAGTGTTTGTCATTATACCCTGATGAAGACAGCTTGTCTGTCGAAACGTTGGTTATTAGGATATTAAATTATTGCATCTGAGCTCCTAGAGTGTGCGGCGTTCCTTTTCTTTTTCAAGTGTTTTACTCCGTTAGCCAGCACCTCGCCTAAATAGGTGTGCGTTTCTTTCGCCTCTATAGTATTGTGGAGTAACTACAATGTTGTTGATCCATCCTCAGTTTTCTCCTATCACAGCCATTCATCTCAGTAAAACCGTTTTAAAGCCACCGTTGGCCTCAATGTGAAATCGCTGAGCGGTTTCCTTCCTCTACAGCAACTGAGTTAGGAAGGACACCTGTATATGTGTAGTGACTGGGTGTATTGATACACCATCCAAAGTGTAATGAATAACTTCACAATGCTTAAAGGGATATTCAATGTCTGCTTTTTTTTTTTTAACCTTCTACCAATAGGTGCCCTTCTTTGTGGTTGAATCTGTGTTTTATATTCACTGCTCGACTAAATTACCTTACAGATAATTGTATGTGTGGGGCAAAGAGATGTGGTAGTCATTCAAAAATCATGTTAAACATTATTATTGCACACAGAGTGAGTCCATGCAACTTATAATGTGACTTGTTAAGGACATTTTTACTCCTGAACTTTAGGCTCGTCATAACAAAGGGGTTGAAAATTTATTGACTCAAGACTTTTCAGCTTTTCATAAAAAAAAAATTAAAAACATAATTGCACTTTGACAAAAAAATAACTCAATTTAATCAATTTTCTATTCAGGCTGTAACACAACAAAATGTGGAAAAAGTCAAGGGGTGTGAATACTTTCTGAAGGCACTGTGCCTCGCTAGTCTGCTTTGGAAAGAACAAGCTAGCGAGCTAACTTGCTTGCTAGCTAGCTAGCTAGCTACAGTAACAGTAACCAGACTTATATAGGCTATTGTTGACAATAGGGACTGTGTTTCAACAGGCTCTGGAGTGGCAGGTCTGTCACCTCAAGATAGAATGAAGCTGAAGATGCAGGAGAAAGCCAAGAAGAAAACCGCTGAGAAATATACTGTAGAACAACTACTGGAGAAGGTAGGTCACACACAAACACACACCAGACATACTCGCTCTTTCTCCTGTTTCAGATGGAGTCAGGATTGTGTGGACAGTTTGGAGTTTGCCACACACTGTACACTAACATCTGTGTTGTGTTTCAGACGGAGGAGTGTATGGACAGTTTGGAGTTTGAGATGGCGGGGAGGTTCTGTCAGCGAGCACTAGAGGTGGAGCCTGACAACCTCCTTACCTTGGACCTGCTAGGACACATCCACTCTGAACTGGGAGACACACAGAGGGCCAAGGAAATATCCTTCAGTGTCTGTGTGTATGGTGTTTGCATGCATCTCTGTGTGCATGTGTGTGTTCCTTAGCCCCAGCTCTAAGTGTTTCTGCGTGCGGTGCAGTTGAGTCCTGATGAGGGTCATAGTAAATACATGTCTCTAGGGCAGATACACACAGGCCAGGAGGCTGTGCAATACTACACCAAAGGAATACAGATACTACTGTGTATGCTGGAGAAACACGCACAAGCGACAGTGAGTACACACACACACACACACACTAATTATGGATTTTGTTGAATGCATGTCTAACACAGAACACTAGGAGGAGCTGTTGCTTCAGTCTGAACACACACATCTACTGACTGTATCACAAACTGATGACTGTGTCACAAACTGACTGTCATAAACTGGCAGCCAGAGATGCTGAATTCTTCTACCTCAACAATCCCCCTGTCACCCCAGGCAGGCGCAGGAGCAGAGGCAGCAGCCTCCCCGCTCCACGACTCGGGGTCAGAGATCCCGACAGCCAGAGATGTGTGTGTGGCCTACTGTTCTATGGCAGAGATCTACTTCACTGACCTCTGGTAACACACAAATCAAATCAATTATATATACATTTTTGTTTCCTGAAAGGCCTGTTGTGTATTGAATTCACAGATTTGTGTGTGTGTATGTGTGTAGTATGGAGGAGAGTGCAGGAGATCAGTGTCGACAGGCCATAGAGAGAGCGCTGACCTATCACCCTGACAACCCAGAGGCTCTACAGCTGATGGCCAGCTACCTGTTCAGTACAGAGAAGAACCAGGTCAGTACACACACGGTATGACTATAAATCAGAGGCAGTGTACGTCTCCTGCTAAGTTACCACCTTGTTAAAGCATCGATCAGAGTTAATTAATGTGAGAAAATGGAATCATATGCTATTAATCTGCTGAGCTAGGCACACACACACACACGTTAATCAGCTTATGACAGATATTAATGCAGAATTAGTTATGAAGCGGATACATTTGGGCACAGGGATCACATCTGACAAAGAGAGAAGGAGGAAAGATGGGGAGAGGGAGCAAAAGAAAGAGATAAGGGGAGAGAGAGAAATGGTCTATAACTGAACAATCAGAGCCTTTTCCATTTCCATACAATTGTACCATAATCTGCTAGTCCTAGCACTGCAATGAGACAGGCCTCCAATTCTTCAGAAAGCCTTAATCTTTAGGGAGCAACAATAACAGCTAGCTAGGGATTTACTCCTCATTTCAAAGAAGGGACGAGTTTTGGAATACTGCAGCTCTTCTCAAGGTTACTTTTGTAAATATCTCCTCCAGCCAGCAGATGGCACTGTGGCTCTAACCAAATGGTGTTGATTTGACAGTTCAGTGGAGCAGATGTCTGATTTTGTGTGTGTAGGAGGGGAGAGAGTACCTGATGAGGAGTGTGGATGTGTGGCTACCTGCCCTGAAACAGAGTGAAGCTCCACCCAGCAGAGAGGACATAGAGGAGGAACACACACAGGTGAGAGACTAACCCCCCCCCCCCCCACACACACACACACACACACACAGGTGAGTCAGACAACCCAGAGAATAAAAGTCAGAGGGCCAACTTATCATTCTGTGTGTGCGTGTGTGACTTTGTGTGTGTCTGTGTGAGAGAGACTCAGTGAGTGCATGTGTGTCTAACTGGTGTTGTTCCCTTTCCAGAGTGACATCCCACCGTATGAATCACGCATCACCACGGCCAAACTCCTCGTAGAGGCAGAAGAGTACGAGGTAGGAGTATGTGTGTGTAGGATGAGTTTTCTCTGTGAAAAGGCCAGTGCTCTCTATTCTTTACCCAGAGAGAGAGGTAGATGGAGGGAGGAACGGCGATGAGAGGATGGAGGGCTTTAGAAAAGATCTGGAGGGATGAGGGAGGGAGAGGGGTAGAAAGGTGTGTGTGTGTCTGACACATTGTTTGTCTTCATCCTCCTGCATGTGTCAGCAAGCCACACACACACACACTACAGACTCAGTGCATCTATTGAGGAATCAGACACAATTGAGTAGGAGGAGGAGATGAGGATGATGATTGCTGTGAGCCTGGAAACATTCACCACCGATAACAACAAGATGGAAGCAGCAGATAACTGGAGAACAGGAGATGCAGGACAAGATAACTCAGAGCTAGAATATCTGAGACTATTTTAGTCTTCTATTGTTATTTTTTTTTTATAATTCTGTCTTCAGTTTCCACACAGCAGTGGTAAACCCAGAGGCAAGTCATTAACATCGCAGTTTTCAACTCTAAACAACACCATTCCTACTCATAAATTATCGATTGACCATGACCAGTTCTTTATTGGTTGTTGAAGTCAAGGAGTATTGGAAAGGAGGGATATTGACTGATTATTGATAGTAATCATCAGATTAGCTTCATTGTGTATTGATGACTGTGTAAGCTGTCTTGTTGCTATTTACGACCGTGTCTACAGAACACTTGGTTCTGAGACTAATCAGACTCACTGATCACATCCATTGATTAAGGAGGCAGAGAGAGCGAGGTGTATATGTGTGACAGGAAACACCTCACTCTCTCTGCCTCCACACACATAACGAGCGACTCAGGCTAGGAGCAGGATGTGCTTAATGTATAATGAACAACGGAAATTATGGTTTGTGTGAGTTTTTTATGATTTCTCTCTCTCTCTCTCAGACAGCAGTAGATGTGTTGGAGGGTCTACTAGAGGAGGATGACGAGGTGGTGCAGGTGAGTCATGATGATGATGATGATGGCAGTAAAAAAAAATGTTTTGTTGTTGAAACATCGACATACAAATGATAACATACAGATGCACACAATCATCAACATCACCCCTGCCCAGATCCACCTGCTCACACCCCCATCTCCAGCACCCGCATCACTCTCTGCCACATGACCTCAGACTGCACCATTTAGTTTCTCTCTGTCGCCCAAGCACTTTCAACATTTAGATAATAAAGCATTTGACCTTTCCATTGTGTTAACGATGAAGGATTGGTTGATTTCCAGTTTTAAGTATCGTTTTTTCAAGATGATTGACGAGAAAAGTATCGTCCAACCCATCAGGTATCTCACTGCACCCTCATATGCCATGTCTTGAAATATACAGACAGACGGATTAAAATACATTTACATTGTAATACTTCTGACAGACAACTTTCTAACTCTGCCCATAACATTTTGACTTTACCATTCCCAGAAGGCATGGATTATTGAGTCATTGTTAGTTTTACACTTAAGATATGACTCTGCCGTTGTGAAGTAGAATTTGTGGATTTTGTCTCTTGTGTAATAAATTCTATACATTAGTTTATACTGGATTAAGCGTAAATTTTCGTTAACTGTCAATTTGTTAGTTATGTTCCAACATTCCCTCCATCTTGTGTCAATATCAGTTATTTTTAAGTCTTGGTTCCAGTATTTTTTTCTAAGAGATTGTCAGTTGGATATACTCTCTGTAAGGTTTTGCATATCTTATCTATCATATGAATATCCTTTTCTGACTCAAATAGGATTCCCTTAAGATTGCTCTGATGTCCAAAAGATTTGGAATAAAAATGTGTTGATATGAAACTTTTAATTTGCATGTATTTGAAAATATCTACATTGGTCAGTCCAAAATTCCTTTTTTTAATTATATCATGGTTTCTTTGCCTTTAGTTTTCCATGTGGACCAATTTATCGGTGAATTCTGAAAAGCTATCCAAGGATTGTTCCATAGGGTTGTGTTTTTAGGGAGTGATACGGTTCTTGTAGAATAGGTTTCATTTTGTTCCATATTGTTATAGTGTTCTTAACTATGAAGTTGTTCATGTTTTTAGCTTTATCCTTTGAAAATAGACACATGAAAATATTCTGGCACAGTTTTCTGTTGGTGAAGCGAGAAGGACACACACCTGCAGCCTCCGTTCACTTCTCTCTGCTTCAGAGCCATATTAGTATTCTTTGCAAGAGGTGTGTGTGTGTGTGTGTGTGTGTGTGACGATCTAACTGCAGTGTGCTCATTCTTTCACACCCTCCCTCCTACACACCTCAGCTGACAGATTGAGAGCATTCACTTGGGTTCTGAACCTTTAAACTCATTCAGGAGACACCTGTTCTAAGCAGTCACAAACACACACACAGTTTGAACTCTATGAATATACAGTAGAGTTTTTGTTTTGTCAGCAGTGTTCTCGAGCACCATCAGAATAACCTGTATAACACAACTGGAGATGACGCTGACTCCTAGTCTAAACCCTCTATCCACAGCTCAAACTGTATTTGTGCTAACCATTCTTTTTGATGTCACCCACCTCGGTAACTCATGCATTGTTAATGGACCCAAACAGCTGCCAGTAGTCAAGGTGGTGGTACCTAACTCCCTGTACAACATTTTTGGCAAACTTAGAATTCTGACTCTTTCTAAGTCTTTATATAGACCTTGTTAAAAACGACTAAAGCTCTCTAGAACCAGATGGTATCTGTGACTGTTGCCTCGTCCAAGAGGACTGATTGACGCCTACCTACTGAACTGTAGGCTTATCGTTAAGAGAGTGGGTGTTGTGAATTCTGAGAAGTTTTTAATTTGCTGGCTTGTTAATTTGCTGAGATGAGTGGCGTGTGTGCGCGTGAAGAGTGTGTGTGTCTGTGTCTGTGTGTGTGCTTAGTTTAATACATCCATAGTTTAATACATCCATAAATACTAGCAAAACAGACCATATTTCATAAACACTTTCAAAGAGACTTATTCTAATGAAGGTTCTTTGAGGAAGCAAAGACGTTCTAATTGAAGTGACACACAGGTCAGTGCCTGTATTCAAAAGTTCGGAAACCGCAATGCTCAACTTAAGTTACAGAGTTGTAGATCAGGTCATGAGAAGGATGCTTCTTATAATTGTATAATCATTCAAAAGGCATAAAGTTATGTTTAGCCTTCAAGCCTCTTGTCTGCAATGAGTGTGTGCGTGCATGCATGTAATGGGTCTACTGATAGAGGTGGAGGTCTCTGTTGTTTTCTTCTGTAAAATGAATAATAAATGAGGGGAATGTTAATGTCCTGCTTCTGCAAGAAGTGTGGGCGGCTGATCCTTGTCTTCAGATGAGACACACACCCACACACACCCACCCACACGTTTCTGAAGTACAAGTGTGCTGTGTGTTGTAGGTGGAGGGATGGGGGTAAACTGTGTAGGGTGTATTTAATGTGGGTGTGTACAGTATTGGTATGAGGGAGAGAGAATACAACAGGTAGCTGAGAGGAGAGATGGAATGTGTGTAGCTGTGTTTTGTCCTTTAGTCTGTAAGTGGTGTGTGTGTGTGTGTGACAGCGCTGTCAGATTGACGCGTGGAGACACAAGTTTGGGAAGACAAACTGCAGGAGCACAGGCCCAGCTCGTTACCATAGTGGCAGCTCATGAAGATGCCGTGTGCATTTCAATCAGTGCCTCCGGTGCGCGTGCGTGTGTGTCTGTGTTAAGCCTGTTTGTCACAGTTCCAGGTACAGATTTCACGCGGACTAGACATCAGACAGTTAAATGTGTTTCCCCTGTCAAAGCTGAGCTCACTTAATAAAACACACATTTCTTTCTCTCTTCTCTCTCTCTCACAGGTGTGGTATCTCTCAGGCTGGGTGTGTTACCTGCAGATGGAGAGAGCGAAGGAGGAGAGAACAAGGGAGGAGAGAGAAGAGAGTGATGAGGAGTGTGAAGCGTTGAAGGAGGCAGCCAGATCTTACCTGACCAAAGCCAAGAAGGTACACACACAAACACACTGACTTGTATTGATGTCAGTCTGTCTGGTCGATATTGTACTGTCAGCTTGTACAGTCAGCAATACACACGTATGATACAGAGCTTCATTGCTGGCAGTGATTCTGAAATGTTAACCCTATCTTAATTGTTTTCTTACCTCAAGAGGAGCTATGTGTCTGTCTTAGAATTGTGTTACAAGCTATACGGAGAGCCCTGTGAAGTATACGATTCATGGAGTGTTTTTGTGTGTGTGGGTGTGGATGTGTTTAACTATACTTGTGGGGACCAGAAGTCCCCACAAGAATAGTAAACAATCAAAAAGGGTTTAGGGTTAAGGTTAGAATTAGTTTTAGGGTTAAGGTTAGGTTTTGGGGTTACGGTTAGGGTTAGGGAAATAGGATTTAGAAATGGACTGAATTGTGTGTCCCCAGAAGGTTAGTTATACAAGACTGCATGTGTGTTAGTGATGCACAGATCAGCTGTTTATTCACTGTCCACAATTGCTAATAACCCATCCGTAACCACCCAACTATGTGATAAAGTGAAAATCTGAGGCCCGCAACCCGACCCTAACCCGCTAATATCAGATGCTGGAACGGTTTTTTGACGCCTAATTTAGATAGGCCTATGTTTCTGCTTTCCGACATTTTGTTAGGCTATTTGTTACTCATCTTGTCTATAATTAGATACATGCAGCTTCTCTTCTGTCATTATATGTTGTCCTAGAAGACTAAATAAACCCTTGCTCAACAGAAAATATGGATGTATACATCAATAGAATGAATGCTTCAATATAGTTGACATCGATAAAGTTTTCAATTTCATCTCTAATTCTCTCGCGCAGCAATAACAAAAAAAACGAGAACGATTTTCCATGCTAAATTTACAAATTAAATCAATTTGACCCGTTTTAAGGGAGTTAAAAGCTGTGAAAACGACCCAACATGTTTCTGTTAAGATTTCAGTTTGGCTTGGATGCATATTTTATGTGTTTGAAATACTATCAGCTTTTTCGATGCTGATAAAGATAGCACCTTTACAGACGGTCCCTAACCGCACATTCATTCTCACAAGATGCTGAAATAAATAAATCGTATTTCTCCACTGCTCTTTCCGAGTCAAAATTTACATTTGGTGTATAATTTTACTGCAAGAACTGCTTAATTCTGCAGGAGTTAATATTAAGACTATGTGAGAGGTTATAGACCCACAGTTAGTGTCCAGATTTCAGTTACTATTCCATTTAACCCATCTGAACAGTACAGTTCCCATGCATTACTTTTCTGGTCCTCCCTTCTCTTTATTTTAAACTCTCCATTTCGCAGCTTTTCTCTTATTGAATTATACTCCGACAGTGTCCTTTTTGCCTCAGCGGACTGACGTTAACTTTTTCTGCCAATTTTTCCAAAAGGATTTGGCAATTGCCGTGTATTTGGCGCCTGCACAGTTAGGCCCAGAAGCTTAGGCTTATTCACTGATGTCAGATACAAATAATGGAAGAATAACCCCAATATAACCTATAGCTATGAATTGCACAAGATTTATACATTTATAAATCCCGCCACCCACCCACCCTTAATACACACAATATTTAATGGCCATAAACCCGCCCACCCTGTGGATATAACCACGGGGACTGCGGGTTTGTATCAACCCACGCATAACTAGTGTGTGTGTGTGTGTGTGTGTGTGTGTGTGTGTGTGTGTGTGTGTGTGTGTGAGTCTTCCCTCGTAACAGACCAGTGTTTGTGAGCGTGGTGTAAATTATTAAAGTGTTCAGTCTGAGTTAGTCAGAAACCCTGAACATGTTAATGAGGCCTAGAACCCACTGGCTTGTTTAGATACAAGTCCACTTCTAGCATACTTACAGTGAGGGAAAAAAGTATTTGATCCCCTGCTGATTTTGTATGTTTGCCCACTGACAAAGACATGATCAGTCTATATAATTTTAATGGTAGGTTTATTTGAACAGTGAGAGACAGAATAACAACAACAAAAATCCAGAAAAATGCATGTCAAAATTGTTATAAATTGATTTGCATTTTAATGAGGGAAATAAGTATCTGACCGCTCTGCAAAACTTGACTTAGTACATGGTGGCAAAACCCTTGTTGGCAAGCACAGAGGTCAGACGTTTCTTGTAGTTGGCCACCAGGTTTGCACACATCTCAGGAGCGATTTTGTTCCACTCCTCTTTGCAGATCTTCTCCAAGTCATTAAGATTTCGAGCCTGACGTTTGGCAACTCGAACCTTCAGCTTCCTCCACAGATTTTCTATGGGATTAAGGTCTGGAGACTGGCTAGGCCACTCCAGGACCTTAATGGGCTTTTTCTTGAGCCACTCCTTTGTTTTGGGTCATTGTCATGCTGGAATACCCATCCACGACCCATTTTCAATGCCCTGGCTGAGGGAAGGAGGTTCTCAACCAAGATTTGACGGTACATGGCCCCGTCCATCGTCCCTTTGATGCGGTGAAGATGTCCTGTCCCCTTAGCAGAAAAACACCCCCAAAGCATAATGTTTCCACCTCCATGTTTGACGGTGGGGATGGTGTTCTTGGGGTCATAGGTAGCATTCCTCCTCCTCCAAACACGGCGAGTTGAGTTGATGCCAAAGAGCTCAATTTTGGTCTCATCTGACCACAACACTTTCACCCAGTTCTCCTCTGAATCATTCAGATGTTCATTGGCAAACTTCAGACGGGCCTGTATATGTGCTTTCTTGAGCAGGGGGACCTTGCGGGTGCTGCAGGATTTCAGTCCTTCACGGCGTAGTGTGTTACCAATTGTTTTCTTGGTGACTATGGTCCCAGCTGCCTTGAGATCATTGACAAGATCCTCCCGTGTAGTTCTGGGCTGATTCCTCACCGTTCTCATGATCATTGCAACTCCATGAGGTGAGATCTTGCATGGAGCCCCAGGCCGAGGGAGATTGACAGTTATTTTGTGTTTCTTCCATTTGCGAATAATCGCACCAACTGTTGTCACCTTCTCACCAAGCTGCTTGGCGATGGTCTTGTAGCCCATTCCAGCCTTGTGTAGGTCTACAATCTTGTCCCTGACATCCTTGGAGAGCTCTTTGGTCTTGGCCATGGTGGAGAGTTTGGAATCTGATTGATTGATTGCTTCTGTGGACAGGTGTCTTTTATACAGGTAACAAGCTGAGATTAGGAGCACTCCCTTTAAGAGTGTGCTCCTAATCTCAGCTCGTTACCTGTATAAAAGACACCTGGGAGCCAGAAATCTTTCTGATTGAGAGGGGGTCAAATACTTATTTCCCTCATTAAAATGCAAATCAATTTATAACATTTTTGACATGTGTTTTTCTGGATTTTTGTTGTTGTTATTCTGTCTCTCACTGTTCAAATAAACCTACCATTAAAAATTATAGACTGATCATTTCTTTGTCAGTGGGCAAACGTACAAAATCAGCAGGGGATCAAATACTTTTTTCCCTCACTAATTATGTTAGCACTGTTTGTGTGAGTGTGCATATTTAATTACATTTGTGCATGTGTGTGCCTGTGTATGTGTCTGTGCACATTTGATTATGTTCGTTAGAAATATCTCCATTATTCATTTCCGCTCTGATGAATGTGCTTCGCCACATTACTTCTATAGAGACAGACCCTGTTTCTCTTCTGCTCCCTCTCATGGAAGGTTACAGGGGGGGTTGGATGATGGTTGAAGGATGGTTGGATGATGGTTGACCTTGACACCCCTCCAACCATCTCTCAACTCTCCAATTCTCCTCCATCATTAACCTTAACCTTTCTTCACCCTTCCCTCAACCATACATCAACCACCCTGAGAGGAGAGAAGAGGAGCTGTAAACTCATAGCCCCTTAAAGCCATAAATAGCTGTATGCAGTTTTAATGTTTGTCACAGGACACAGGCATGATTGACACACACACAGGTAGTGGTAGCCGGCTCTTGGCGTAAAATATATATATTTTAAATAAAACATCCTTGGCAAAATATTGCTTTTTGGAAAACCAGTCAATTTGACTGCTAATGCTTATCGGTCTATAGGTTCATTTGCATAATTTAGTGGAATTAAATTGCCGCGTGTGTACTTTTGTTAGTCGTTATGTTTATCACATGCTCACAGCATACAGATACAGAACCTATGAGAGGAAAATCTGTCAGACAGCGTGAGAGCTACTGCTACAGCTTCTCAAACTGCTCATTAGCTGCTGCTGGAGTGAAACGTGCTTTTATAAGACCAATCAGTGTGTAACAATTCTAAATCACGATTTAAAAAGAGCTAGGCCTACTATTTTTATTTCTCAACTGGTAGGCCTAATTGAAGCGCGCTTCCCATTCGCCATTCAAGTGCATGAAGGCAACGTTAGGCAGGCTTCAGCGCGTCACACATCACTTTGCAATGACCTGGAAGCAGTATGCATTTTGAAAACATATTTAATTGTTTGAAACCTGAACAGTTTACTTCATATGATGAGGCATGTCTTCCCTTGCTTCAAAGTAAAATATGACTGTAGAAACATGGAGGCAATTATTCTAGACTTCTATATGCAATTGAAGCCAGTAGCCTATTTCTCTCATGTTCTATTGGTTTTCAAATTAACTTTCTTTCATTGTCCAGTAGCCAAAGGCACAATCATAGTAATATTAGCAACCCATGGTAGTTGTTGCATCTTTAGATCTCCCCTCTTTCTACATTTCTAATATATCTTTTTCATCTCTGTCACATGAAACCACTCGCATGTGCTTTTGACAACAGTGTCTTACCGCTAATTGAATTATGGAACGAACATTCGCGCGTAGCCTTGTGAGAATTGCTTCGCTTATAATGTGAAGAATTAATAGTTTATCGTTCTGATCTGTTGCATCAGCCTCATTGCTTATAATTTTTTTTATGTAGCCTAGGCCTACTGGTTGTATGAATTTGGGATATATTGTCCCACAACTGTCCTAGAGTCTGTTTGGAATAGGCTATTTCTTTCTCAACAAGCTGACCAATAGAATAGGTAAACTTTTCTACTAGGCTAGTGATTTTGCTGTTCTTTACTCGTCTTGTTTGCTGAGGAAAAATTAATGTGGCAGTTATTCTAACATCTTCAAATTGCGCATCGGAATTCGGTAAGAAGGACGCACACTGTTGCATCCTTGACTTGCATGTTCTGAATAACCATAATCTAAATGTGAGTTCTGTCATTTTGAGCACCGTGGGTGGAAGCCCTAATCAGGTTACGCACCCAATGCATATAGGTCCGGTAAATTTCTCAAATGTCCGTTAAATTAAAATGCTGCCGGTCAAATGTCCGGTGCCACATTTTCCTAATGGAAACCCTGACACACACTATTAACACTTCACCACTCCTGGAATTCACTCACGCTTTTCAGCCACAGCATTAACATTACATCACACACATACCCTCCAACCCATCCATACCCTAAGGGATCTCCTCTAGCTCATCAAAGAGTAAAACGCTTGACCTCCTGTTGCTCCTTCCCACATACTCATTTACACACACACACACACACACACACTCTTTTACTCCACACACATAATGCTGCCTCTCTCTGTGATGTTGTTACGATTGATTTGACCTCCTCTGCTGTTAACCATACCCCACCATCCCTCAGCCCTCTACTCCCCTACACTCTACCTCTCACATCATTCCCTACCCTGCTCTCCTCCTCTCCTGAGAGAGAGTGTG
>NC_140000.1:19317094-19412086 GCF_964263955.1 Coregonus lavaretus | reverse complement strand
GGAGGCTTGGAGGTTGAGAGGGGGGGTTGTGATTTAGAGGGAGGTGAGGAGAAAGTCCTTGATCTCTATTAGATTCACCCAAAGAAGGAAAGAAAGTAAGTCTGTCTCTTTCTTTCTATCATTCATTTTGCATCAAGGGCACATCGACTCTTGCTTTCACAATTTCTGCTGTGATTTTTTAATGAGATATGTGCCATTTATTGTATGTACAAATACACTTGGTCAACTTGAACCTCAAGGAAAGAGGTAGGGATCTGGATAGTGAGGGGAGGGGAGAGAAAGAGGAAGGAGGGGAGAGAGGGTGAGAATTTAAGGGATAATTTCCCTCCTCTCTCTTCACAGGTCAAAATCCTCACCCCCTGTCACAATGGCTTAGGAAAGACGCGTCATTGGGAGTGAATGTGTGTGTGTACACGTATGTGTGCCCATTTGTGTGTGTGTGTGTGTGTGTGTGTGTGGCAGTGGCCAGATGTGCCTCAGAGACTCCAGGCTTTGAGGGAAAGCTTCTTGGATTTGACCAGAGAATCTGCTGACCTGTGATACACACACACACACACACAGACCAGCCAACCTATGAAAGAGAAAGACACAAACACACTCTCACACATACACACCACACAGAGCAGCCAACCTGTGAAAGAAGGGAGGAAAACTTGCAGCACTCTAAATGAGAAATGTGTTTAATTGATTGTGTGGCTTTGCTGAGCTCAGCACTCTTCTCTATAATGTATACCACTGTTTATTTAACTAACGGCTATCACAATGAAAAATGATACTCTCCTGGCAGATGCGTTCCTTTTTCTAAATGAGCATTCCATAAACATCACAGCTTATGTTGAATAAGTACATTTTATCGACATATCATGCTACTCAAGTGATCAGCTTGAAAATGAAGAACATCCACTGTCTCCAAATGAGCTCCTAGGGGGCCAAGCGTCCTCAGTCATGGTCTACTGCCTGGTGACTGTTCCTGAGGCGACACCAACGCGTGCACGTACGCACACACACAAACTATTTTGGCCGGGTTACACTGTCAGTGTGAAGGTGATCTGTTTCTGAGGCTGTTTGTACTTTGTGTGTGTGTGCGCGCGCGCATGCATGGATGATACAGAATAATGCAGTTCAGCCCAGATTCCCAGACCTGCTTATCTCCCTCACTAGAGGAGAAGTTGTTTGGAGCAAAAGGAATGAATCTGTGTGTGTTGTGATTGCTGTAGTGTGTGTGTGATAGTGGGTTCCGTTCTGTTATCAGTCCAGTGCTTCCACTCAGGCAGAGAGAGTATTATACGGCGGGAAATCTACTGGCCCCCTCTACAATAGGCTTTTATAATGGTCCCGCTTCACAGCGCATTTCACTGAGATAACAACAGCAATACTGTGTATGTGAGAGAGAGCAGAGAAAAATCCTATCCTTGTTCAGCTGAGCCCAATACATCAGGAAAGAGGCATTTGGTAGCAGTTTTCACATTAAGTCCTGGTGGAAACGTGCATGTATGTAACAAACTGTGTGTCTCTCTCTCCAGCTGTACGTGAAGTTGCGCTGTGACGACGGCCCCATACTGGAGCACATGGAGCAGCTCCTGGGGGAACTGGGGGGGGAGACGGAGACGGAGGAGGGGGAGACAGACCCTGCCCTGGACGAAGACTTTGAGCCCAACAGTGACGATGAGGAAGAGGACGCCATGGAACATTGACCACACCCCTCTCTCTCTACCAGTGATCTAGTGGTAAAACAGTAGGTTGGTAAACGCTGAGAGACGTTTGCGGTGAATAAAGTAACGCTCCCTATGTTTCCAATGCATTCTTCTGCGATCGGTGCGTAAATAAAAAAGGTGCGTCAACGGCGTTTAGACTGCATACCCCTCTCTACTTTTGTAGTGCACTATTAACTCGGACATGAAATAAAGTTTATAAAGATGGAGTTTATAAAGACCTCTTACATATCTCTGTACACCTCACAAACTAGACCAGATGCAACACTTTGTTGGAAAGCAGCATAGTTGCGAGTGTGTCAGTCAATGGGCCCTTGAGAGAGGATGAATGGGCCCTTGAGTTCTCTGAATCTCTCTAGATATTGTCTGAATCGTGTTCTCAGAAGTGCCTTCTGTTCAACCCTGAGTTTCTCAGAATCATATGGCCTCTCTCTCATATTAGTGCTGAATTGTTTTCTGTATTAGAAAGGAGTGATTGACATGTCGACTCAAGCTTTGTTTCTATTGTCCTGGAATGAACCAGATAAAAAAACTCAACTCAACTTGAATGCTGTTTGTTTTTTGTATTTTTCTCTCAATCTGCTTATTTTTTTTATTCATGTTGTAATAAGGAGGTGAACGTGTGCTTCCCTTCATGACCCAGGCTCACTTTAGAAAGAGATTCCAATCTGAATGTGACCTGCTAAAATAAAGAACTAATACAGAACAGATACTGTAGTGTTGTAGAGTTCATGTGAGGAGTGAGCATTGAGAGATAGAGGGGGTAGAGATGGATGAGAGGAGAGGAGTGATGGATGATGGGAGAGAGGAGAGTGCAGGTTGAGAGGAGAGTGTCGTAGACACACAGGCATGGTCACTAACTATAAATATAATTGTTTTGTCTTTATCTGTTGTGGTCTAGTACTGTCTTTTTACTAGCAAGGGCCGTTACTTTAAGTGCTGCCTGTCTTCCCAGTGGCCTACTTGGTGTGTGAACTGCTGACTGCTCATAATTTGCATGAGAGGAGATGGATGAAGTTAAGTTTTAATGTCACATGCAGGGTGAAATGCCTTTCTTGCAAGCTCTAACCCCAACAATGCAGTAATCAATAAAAATGTAGAACAACAACACACCATATATAATAAGAAATAAAGAACATGATAAAGTAAACATACTATATACAGGGACAGTTCCAGTACCATATTTACAATGTGCAGGGATACTGGATCGATAGAGGTAGATGCAGTGAGTGGAAAAAAGTATTTGATCCCCTGCTGATTTTGTATGTTTGCCCACTGACAAAGAAATGATCAGTCTATGATTTTAATGGTAGGTATATTTGAACAGTGAGAGACAGAATAACAACAAAAAAATCCAGAAAAACGCATGTTATAAATTGATTTGCATTTTAATGAGGTAAATAAGTATTAAGTCACCTCCCTGACCAAGGCCCTTCTCCCCGATTGCTCAGTTTGGCCGGGCGGCCAGCTCTAGGAAGAGTCTTGGTGGTTCCAAACATCTTCCATTTAAGAATGATGGAGGCCACTGTGTTCTTGAATTTTTTTGCTGCCCTTCACCAGATCTGTGCCTCGACACAATTCTGTCTCGGCGCTCTACGGACAATTCCTTTGACCTCATGAGTTGTTTTTTGCTCTGACATGCACTGTCAAATGTGTGACCTTATATAGACAGGTGTGTGCCTTTCCAAATCATGTACAATCAATTGAATTTACCACAGGTGGACTCCAATCAAGTTGTAGAAACATCTCAAGGATGATCAATGGAAACCGGATGCACCTGAGCTCAATTTCGAGTCTCATAGCAAATGGTCTGAATACGTTATGTAAATAAAGTGAGTGTTTACACACACCTCTCAAACACAATGTTTCTCGCCCAATGACTTTATAAGGTTTTATAGAAGCAGGATGTAGGAAGAGAGGGTTGAGACAGGTGAGTGTTAAAGAGTACACGCTTAGAAAAAAGGGTTATTCGGGTTGTCCTTATAGGAGAACCCTTTTTGGTTCCAGGTAGAACACTTTTGGGTTCCAGGTAATTCATCTTAACAGAACATGCAACTCATGCATTTGGTGCGTAACCCATTAGGGCATCAACCCACCGTGCACAGAATGACATAAATCACATTTTGATTATGATAATTCATCTTAACAGAACATGCAACTCCTGTAAAGCAGCCGATAAAACGTCCTTTTCAAACATTTGCCAAAATGCAATTTGTGGGAATACACCATTCTAAACAGTACAAATGATGCATGTGGTTCCATATCAAATTAAAGTTTATTTCTCGCCTAAACAGATTAGCAGATGTTAAAGCAGGTGGAGTGAAATTCTTATGTTTCTAGCTCCATAAATGCAGTAAGAGTCTAACAGTACAATACTAAAACACAAACAAGAAATAAGAAACAAAAAATTAAGAAAGCTGACCTGGCTGGAAATATCAGAATGAGCAATGTCAGAGTCCGTAATTTATGGGCTTTTCATTTTTTTGATCGTCCAAAAGCCGGCAGTTATGGATAACAGAAACCCTGGTGTGTGTGTGTGCTTGCACGTGTGTGCATGGATGAAGCAGACTAATGTAGTTCAGCCAAGATTCCCAGACCTGTTTATCTCCATCACTGCGGACGAGAGGAGAAGTTTCATTTTGGAGCGAAAGTAATTAATCCGTTTTTTGTGTTGTGATTGCATCAGTGTGTGTGTGTGTTTCTGTGTTGTGATTGCTGTAGTGTGTGTGTGATAGTGGGTTGTTCTGTTATCAGTCCAGTGCTTCCACTCAGGCAGAGAGAATATTATACGCTGGGAAATCTACTGGTCCCCTCTACAATAGGCTTTTATAATGGTCCCGCTTCACAGCATATTTCACTGAGCCCAATACACCAGGAAAGTGGCATTTGGTAGCAGTTTTCACATGAAGTCCTAGTGGAAACGTGCATGTATGTAATACATGTTTTTTTCTGTGTGTCTCTCTCCAGCTGTACATTAAGTTGTGCTGTAATGACGGCCCCATACTGGAGCACATGGAGCAGCTCCTGGGGGAACTGGGGGGGAGACGGAGGGGGAGGAGGGGGAGACAGACCCTGCCCTCGACGAAGGCTTTGAGCCCAGCATGAGGATGAGGAAGAGGACGCCATGGTACATTGACCACACCCCTCTCTCTCTACCAGTGATCTAGTGGTTGAACAGTAGGTTGGTAAAACGCTGAGAGACGTTCGCGGTGAATAAAGTAACGCTCCCTATATTTCCAATTCATTTTTCTGCGATAGGTGGGGAAACGCTCAGGCAAAATAAAAAAGTGTGTAAATGGCGTTTAGACTGCATACCTTTCTCTACTTTTATAGTGCACTATTAACTCGGACATTAAATAAAGGTAAAGTTTATAAAGATATAGTTTATAAAGACCTCTTACCGACAGTGGCTTGCGAAAGTATTCACTTGGCATTTTCCCTATTTTGTTGCCTTACAACCTGGAATTAAAATGGATTTTTGGGGGATTTGTATCATTTGATTTACACAACATGCCTACCACTTTGAAGATGCAAAATATGTTTTATTGTGAAACAAACAAGAAATAAGACAAAAAAACAGAAAACTTGAGCGTGCATAACTATTCACCCCCCAAAGTCAATACTTTGTAGAGCCACCTTTTGCAGCAATTACAGCTTCAAGTCTCTTGGGGTATCTCTATAAGCTTGGCACATCTAGCCACTGGGATTTTTTCCCATTCTTCAAGGCAAAACTGCTCCTGCTCCTTCAAGTTGGATGGGTTCCGCTGGTGTACAGCAATCTTTAAGTCATACCACAGATTCTCAATTGGATTCTTTGTTGGAAAGCAGCAGAGTTGCGAGTGCGTCAGTCGATGGGCCCTTGAGAGAGGATGAATGGGCCCTAGCCGGTGCCCCCGCACATTGACTCTGCAACGGTACCCCCCTGTATATATAGCCTCCCTACTGTCACTTTATTTTACTGTATATATAGCCTCCCTACTGTCACTTTATTTTACTTCTGCTCTTTTTTTCTCAACACTTGTTTTGTTGTTGTTTTATTCTTACTTTTTTTGTTTAAAATAAATGCACTGTTGGTTAAGGGCTGTAAGTAAGCATTTCACTGTAATGTCTGCACCTGTTGTATTCGGCGCATGTGACCAATAAAATTTGATTTGATTTGATTTGAGTTTTCTCTGAATGTCTCTCTCGCTAGATATTGTCTGTATCGTGTTCTCAGAAGTGCCTTTATTCTGTTCAACCCTGAGTTTCCCAGAATCATATGACCTCTCTCTGTCATATTAGTGCTGAATTGTTTTCTGTATTAGAAAGGAGTGATTGACATGTCGACTCAAGCTTTGTTTCCATTGTCCTGGAATGAACCAGATAAAAAACAACTTGAATGCTGTTTGTTTTTTGTATTTATCTCCTGTTAATCTGATTATGTTCTAATTATAAGGTGAATGTGTGCTTCCCTTCATGACCCAGGCTCACTTTAGAAAGAGATTCCAATCTGAAAGTGACCTGCTAAAATAAAGAACTAATGCAGAACAGATACTGTAGTGTTGTAGAGTGCATGTGAGGAGTGAGCATTGAGAGATAGAGGGGGTAGAGATGGATGAGAGGAGAGGAGTGACAGATGATGGGAGAGAGGAGAGTGCAGGTTGAGAGGAGAGTGTTGTAGACACACAGGCATGGTCACTAACTATAAATATAATTGTTTTGTCTTTATCTGTTGTGGTCTAGTACTGTATTTTTGCTAGCAAGGACCATCTACTTTAAGTGCTGCCTGTCTTCCCAGTGGCCTACTTGGTGTGTGAACTGCTGACTGCTCATAATTTGCAGATAGTTGTTGATACATCAACCAGGATCAAGGGGCAGAGCAATTTGTGACTTGTCTTGGTAATCAGTGGCTTTATTGGAGGGGGAGTGGTTTCACCTCTACTAGGCAATCAACAATTAGTACAGGGAGGTGTGCTCTCCACCTCTGCTAGGCAATTAGAAATTAGTGTTAGTTCTTCAGTCTCCCCTGGTTTGTCAGCGGCAGCTGTAAGCGGCGGTCGTGTCAGTTTTGACTTAAACTAAGAATGTCAATGAAACTAAGACTGTTCTGCCGAGTTGTTCTGGGGTGTTGTTCGAGGAAGGAAAGAGAGGAAGGCTCCACACCACTCTCTCACTTGAGTATCTTACCTAGTTATTTACAGATTATCTAATTTTGCTCTTTTTTAGCTTTGTCAACTATGTGTGTTTTTTCTATACCCGTTCGCACCTCTCCCTGTAGGCTTTACAGACGCTCCCCACCCATTGACTGCAACCCTTCTAATTTAGTGTACACTGCACGCACAACCCATGTGGAATTCCGGGTCTCTGGCAGCGTTTGGAACTGCCGATCTGCGGTCAAGAACGCCGAGTTAATCTTAGCCTATGCTGCCCTTCATTCCCTTGGCTTTTTGGCCCTGACGGAGACATGGATCACTGCTATTCCAGCTGCTCTTTCTTCATCTGACTATGTTTTCTCTCATAGTCCGAGAGCATCTGGTCGACCTGTGGTGTAGAGTAAACCTGTGGTGGCACAGGTCTACTCATTTCTACCAAGTGGAGATTTTCTCTTTTCTCCCTCTCTCACCTGTCCATCTCATTTGAATTCCATGCTGTCACTGTCACTTGTCCACTCAAGCTTAACATTATTGTCATCTATCGCCCACCAGGTGCCCTTGGGGAGTTCCTCAATGAGTTTGACACCTTGATAAGGTAATTTCCTGAATACGTCTCACCGCTCTTCGTACTTGGCGACTTCAACCTCCCGACGTCTGCCTTCGATTCATTAATTTCTTTCTAACTCTCTCTTTCCCCTCCTTGCCTCTTTTGACCTCACCCTTTCCCAATCCACTCCAACTCACAAAGCAGGCAATACGCTTGACATCATCTTTACTAGAGGCTGCTCGCCTACTAGTCTCACTGTAACCCCCCTCCAGGTCTCTGATCACTATGTTGTTTCCTTTTGGGTTGGGGCGAGAGGGAGACACCCTCTCCTCCAACCCAACCACTGAGCCAATCCCCGAATGGTCATGCGCCGTCGCAATCTCCACTTTCTCTCCCACTCCCACTACTCTGTCTTCTATCCTATCATCTCTCCCTTCTGCTAAATCTTTCTCCCTCCTGTCTCCTGATTCTGCCTCTTCGACCCTACTCTCCTCCCTTTCCGCATCCTATGACTCGCACTATCCCCTTTCCTCCAGGCCGGGTCGGCCCTCTCTTCCTGCTCAGTGGTTGAGTGACTCATTGTGAGTTTACAGAACAGGGCTGCGGGCAGCTGAGCAAAAATAGAGGAAAACTAAACTTCTGGGGGACCTATCATCCTTTCACTCCCTCCTCTCTACCTTCTCTTCCTCTGTATCCGCTGCTAAAGCCAAATTCTACCACTCTAAATTTCACCCTAGGAAACTATTTTCCACCATCTCCTACCTCCTTAATCCTCCACCCCCTCCCCCTCCCTGCGGACAACTTTGTCAACCACTGAACAAAAGGTTGATGACATCCGCTACTCATTCACTCCACCTATTGAGTCCACTGGTCTCACTCACACAGAACTAACCTATGCCTTGACCACTTTCTTCCCTCTCTCTCCAGATGACATCCTTCGACTAGTGAGGTCTGGCCGCCTGACCGCCTGACCACCTGCCCGCTTAACCCCATCCCCTCCTCCCTTCTCCAGACCATCTCTGGAGACCTTCTCCCATTCCTCACTTCCCTCATCCTTGACCCTAACCAGTCAGGCTTCAAGACAGGTCACTCAACCGAGACTGCTCTTCTCTGTCACGGAGGCTCTCCGCACTGCCAAAGCTGACTCTCCTCTGTTCTCATCCTCCTTGATCTATCCGCTGCCTTCGACAGTGAACCATCAGATCCTCCTCTCCACCCTCTCAGGGCTGGGCATCTCAGGCGCTGCACACTCTTGAATTGCATCCTACCTGGCAGGCCGCTCCTACCAGGTGATGTGGAGACAATCTGTGTCTACAACACGTACTCTCACTACTGGTGTCCCCCAGGGCTCAGTTCTAGGCCCTCTTCTCTCTATACACCAAGTCACTCGGCTCCGTCATATCCTCAAATGGTCTCTCCTATCATTGCTATGCGGACGACACTCAACTACTTTTCTCCTTCTCCCCTTCTGACACCCAGGTGGCGACACGCATCTCTGCGTGCCTGGCAGATATCTCAACTTGGATGTCAGCCCACCACCTCAAGCTTAACCGCGACAAGACGGAACTGCTCTTCCTCCCGGGGTAGCCCTGCCCGCTCAAAGACCTCTCCATCACAGTTGACAACTCTACAGTGTTGCCCTCCCAGTGCAAATAACCTTGGTGTGACCCTGGACAACACCCTGTCGTTCTCTGCAAACATCAAAGCAGTGACCCGCTCCTGCAGTTTCATGCTCTACAACATCCGTAGAGTACGACCCTACCTCACATAGGAAGAGGCGCAGGTCCTAATCCAGGCACTTGTCCTCTCCCGTCTGGACTACTGCAACTTGCTGTTGGCTGGGCTCCCTGCTTGTGCCCTAAAACCCCTGCAACTTATCCAGAACGCTGCAGCCCGCCTAGTTTTCAACCTTCCAAAGTTCTCTCATGTCACCCCGCTCCCACTCAGCCCTGGCTCTTCCCCCTGAAGCTAGGACAGCAGAGTCCCTGCCCATCATCCGAAAACATCTGAAACCTTACCTCTTCAAACAGTATCTTGGCCTCCCGAGTGGTGCAGTGGTCTAAGGCACTGCATCGCAGTGATAGCTGTGCCACTAGAGATCCTGGTTCGAGTCCAGGCTCTGTCGCAGCCGGCCGCGACCGGGAGACCTATGGGGCGGCTCACTATTGGCCCAGCGTCGTCCAGGGTAGGGGAGGGTTTGGCCGGCAGGGATGTTCTTGTCCCATCGCGCACTAGCGACTCCTGTGGCGGGCCGGGCGCAGTGCACGCTGACTCGGTCGCCAGGTGTACGGTGTTTCCTCTGACACATTGGTGCGGCTGGCTTCCGGGTTAAGCGGGCACTGTGTCAAGAAGCAGTGCGGTTGGGCTGTGTTTCAGAGGACGCACGACTCTCGACCTTCGCCTCTCCCGTGTCCATACGGGAGTTGCAGCGATGGGACAAGACTGTAACTACCAATTGGATACCACGAAATTGGGGAGAAAAACGGCCATACAGTGCATTCGGAAAGTATTCAGACCCCTTTACTTTTTCCACATTTTGTTACGTTACAGCCTTATTCTATAATGGATTACATTTTAAAAAATCCTCAATCTACACACAATACCCCATAATGACAAAGCGAAAATAGGTTTTTAGAAATGTGTGAATTTATTAGAAATAAAAAACAGAAATATCTTATTTACATAAGTATTCAGACCCTTTGCTATGAGACTCAAAATTGAGCTCAGGTACATCCTGTGTCCATTGATCATCCTTGAGATGTTTCTACAACTTGATTGGAGTCCACCTGTGGTAAGGCACACACCTGTCTATATAAGGTCCCACGGTTGACAGTGAATGTCAGAGCAAAAACCAAGCCATGAGATGGAAGGAATTGTCTGTAGAGCTCCGAGACAGGATTGTGTCGAGGCACAGATCTGGGGAAGGACACCAAAAAATGTCTGCAGCATTGAAGGTCCCCAAGAACACAGTGGCCTCCATCATTCTTAAATGGAAGAAGTTTGGAACCACCAAGACTCTTCCTAGAGCTGGCCGCCCAGCCAAACTGAGCAATCGGGGGAGAAGGGCCTTGGTCAGGGAGGTGACCAAGAACATAATGGTCACTCTGAAGGACCTCCAGAGTTCCTCTGTGGAGTATGGAAAATCTTCCAAAAGGACAACCATCTCTGCAGCACTCCACCAATCAGGCCTTTATGGTAGAGTGGCCAGACGGAAGCCACTCCTCAGTAAAAGGCACATGACAGCCCGCTTGGAGTTTGCCAAAAGTCACCTAAAGATTCTCTGGTCTGATGAAACCAAGTGTCACGTCTGGAGGAAACCTGGCACCATCCCTACGGTGAAGCATGGTGGTGGCAGCATCATGCTGTGGGGATGTTTTTCAGCGGCAGGGACTGGTAGACTAGTCAGGATCGAGGGAAAGATTAAATGAGTACAGAGATCCTTAAAGAAAAGCTGCTCCAGAGCGCTCAGGACCTCAGACTGGGGCGAAGGTTCACCTTCCAACAGGACAATGACACTAAGCACACAGCCAAGACAACGCAGGAGTGGCTTCGGGACAAGTCTCTGAATGTCCTTGAGTGGCTCAGCCAGAGCCCAGACTTGAACCCGATCTAACATCTCTGGAGAGACCTGAGAATAGCTGCGCAGCGACGCTTCCCATCCAACCTGACAGAGCTTGAGAGGATCTCCAGAGGAGAATGGGAGAAACTCCCCAAATACAGGTGTGCCAAGCTTGTAGCGTCATACCCAAGAAGACTCGAGGCTGTAATCGCTCCCGAGTCGCGCAGTGGTCTAAGGCACTGCATCGCAGTGCTAGCTGTGCCACTAGAGATCCTGGTTCGATGCCAAAGAGCTCCATTTTGGTCTCATCTGACCACCACACTTTCACCCAGTTCTCCTCTGAATCATTCAGATGTTCATTGGCAAACTTCAGACGGCCCTGTAAATGTGCTTTCTTGAGCAGGGGGACCTTGCGGGTGCTGCAGGATTTCAGTCCTTCACGGCGTAGTGTGTTACTAATTGTTTTCTTGGTGACTATGGTCCCAGCTGCCTTGAGATCATTGACAAGATCCTCCCGTGTAGTTCTGGGCTGATTCCTCACCGGTCTCATCATCATTGCAACTCCACGAGGTGAGATCTTGCATGGAGCCCCAGGCCGAGTGTTTCTTCCATTTGCGAATAATCGCACCAACTGTTGTCACCTTCTCACCAAGCTGCTTGGCGATGGTCTTGTAGCCCTTTCCAGCCTTGTGTAGGTCTACAATCTTGTCCCTGACATCTTTGGAGAGCTCTTTGGTCTTGGCCATGGTGGAGAGTTTGGAATCTGATTGATTGATTGCTTCTGTGGACAGGTGTCTTTTATACAGGTAACAAACTGAGATTAGGAGCACTCCCTTTAAGAGCGTGCTCCTAATCTCAGCTCGTTACCTGTATAAAAGACACATGGGAGCCAGAAATCTTTCTGATTGAGAGGGGGTCAAATACTTATTTCTCTCATTAAAATGCAAATCAATTTATAACATTTTTGACATGCGTTTTTCTGGATTTTTTTGTTGTTATTCTGTCTCTCACTGTTCAAATAAACCTGTCATTAAAATTATAGACTGATAATTTCTTTGTCAGTGGGCAAACGTACAAAATCAGCAGGGGATCAAAAACTTTTTTCCCTCACTGTATAAAGCTGAAATATAACATTTCCATATTTTTAATAACTTTGCTAACATTTCTAAAAACCTGTTTTTGCTTGGTCATTATGGGGTATTGTGTGTAGATTGATGAGAAAAAATAACAATTTAATCCATTTTAGAATAATGCTGTAACGTAACAAAATGTGGAAAAAGTCTGAATACTTTCCGAATGCACTGTATATACTGAACACGAACGGTAAAGCGACACGTATAAAGCAGAAAGAGGAGATACAGTATCTAGGCTGTTGAATCATCTGCTTATTCTAGTCCATTCACACCACTCTAACCTACTTTACGCTTCACACACTATGAAACACCTCCTGGATCTGAGACAGAAAAACACACCATGTTAAATCAAACACACACACCGACCTAGGTGCCTCTCCACGCCTGTTAGTTAACCCAACACAGCACAGCACCTCATCTCTTTGAAGAATTCCCACACCACTAAACAGGAATGTTATCTGAGATTCCGGGACTGATTATCATCAGGCCGGTGGGAGAGAGAGCTGCTTTGGGAACGCTGGGGTTTAGATAAGGAGAGTTAATTTTGCGGGGGGGTACGTGTGTGTGCACGGGGGGTGCACAGGGGGTGTGTGTGCATCTGCATGGGTGTCTGCAGAGTGCAGGTATACACTGAGTGTACAAAACATTAAAAACACCTTCCTAATATTGAGTTGCAGCCCTTTTGCCCTCAGAACAACCTCAATTCGTCGGGGCATGGATTCTACAAGGTGTCGAAAGCTTTCTACAGGGATGCTGGCCCATGTTGCCTCCAATGCTTCCCACAGTTGTGTTAAATTGAATGGATGTCCTTTGGGTGGTGGACCATTCTTGATACACACAGGAAACTGTTGAGGGTGAAAAACAAACACAGCAGCGTTGCAGTTCTTGACACACTCAAACCTGTGCGCCTGGCACCTACTACCATACCCCATTCAAAGGCGCTTAAATATTTTGTTGCCCATTCACCCTTTGAATGGCAGACATACACAATCCAGTTGTCTCAAGGCTTAAAAATCCTTCTTTAACCTGTCTCCTCCCCTTCATGTACACTGATTGAAGTGGATTTAACAGGTGACATCAATAAGGGATCATAGCTTTCACCTGGATTCTCCTGGTCAGTCAGTTTTGTACACTTAGTGTATATGTGTGTGGTGCAGTTGTGAGTGTGTTTTATTAATCAGGCTTGTGTGAGAGAGACTAATCCTGGATTAACAGATTAGACACTTGACATTGATTGGGACTGAACATTGCTCATTGTGTGTGTGTGTGTGTGTGTAGTTAATTAGTGAGTTAATCAGGCCGTCTTGCAGGGGATTAATGAAGAAATCATCAAAATCTCAGAATTAAAACAGAATCCTACTAAATGCACACATCAGAACTGTGTGGGTGTGTATAACCTCCCTCTCCCACACACTCTCCCTCTCTTTCTTTCTCTCTTTCTGTGTTTGTGTGAGAGAGAGACGGAGAGAGAGAGAGATACTTGTGTATCTAAGCTAATATCCTTCTTGATGAGCATGCTACATAACGCCCCCAAAGGGATAATAATTCCTAAAGACTGTAACATCCTGGTGTTTAGAGTGATATATCCTCTATAAGTGGTGTGATTAGAGACAGATTACAGATGAATGGATACACACACATCCTGAGTTATCACGTATTGTACACTGATGGTTTTCTGAATAGCTGAGATTTCAATGTGTGGTCACAGTCGGTCAGCACAAGGGACGTGTGTGTGTGTGTGTAAGGCTGCGTTTACACAGGCAGCCCAATTCTGATATTCTTCCCACTAATTGGTCTTTTGACCAATCACATCCAATCTTTTTCAGAGCTGATCCGATTGGTCAAATGACCAATTAGTGAAAAAATATTAGAATTGGGCTGCCTGTAAACGCAGCCTTACACACACACACACACACACACACACACACACACACACACACTGTGTTACAGTTGAGAGTATGGATTTAAAGTGGTCATAAAGAAACATTCTAATATACTGGCCCTTTTTTATAGGATCGCTGTAGAGAGGGGGGTGTGGTGTGGGGGGGGGGGGTCCTGAAAGGGTCTGAAGCCTCCATCTGTCAAAACATCAGTGAAAAGTTTTTAATTAAAAACAAGTATTCTGTTTTCCCTCTATTCTCAACAGTACAACAGAGTCAGTAGAAAGAAGACAAACTCAGTCTCTATTTAGCAACTCTCATAATTAACTCTCACAAAATGGAACGCCATTCATTAATGATCTCACTATTCTGTCAATAACTCTACTTCTAACACCGCCTGCTCTGTTCTCTCTCTCTCTCTCTCCTATCGCTCTCTCTCATTCTGTGTGGTGTGTGTGAGAGAGAGCATTGTGAACATAGTGTTTGTCTGTGTGTACATGAGCACTGTAATCTTTAGTACATACAGCTGTTAGCCATGCAGCCAATTTAGCCATGCCGTCTTACAGCTACACCTCACATCTGACTGCTATACACTGTAGTTACAGACAGTGGTGGGTGAGACTGTGTCACCTCCCCTGTTTTCATACATCATTAAGCCACAGAAACAGCCTATTCCTGGTCATAAATCACACACACACACACACACACACACACACACAGGTTTTGATTTTAGTGATAATTATTTAATCAGTCACTGACAGACAACAAATGCTGTGTCATAATGATTAATAATGGCCCTTTTCCCCTCATCCTGGGGAGTGTGTGTGGTTTGTGTGTGTGTGTGTTTTTGTTGTTACAGAGTGTCATGCTGGTGAAGTTCTTTCTCTCTCAGCAGTACACCTCCTACATCACTCCATCACATGCTATAGGTCACCCTCAGAGAAGTCCGACTGAAAGTTAACTCCATTGAGCTTTGGGTTCAGCATCGCTGCTTCACTTCAATAATAACCATTGTGTGTTTTTGTGTGGTGTGTGTGTGTTTGGGGTGGTTCAAGCTGTGTGTGTGTTTGTATGGTGGTTCAGTCAGAATATGTGTGTGTCTGAGAGATCATAGGGGAGGATTGAGGGCTGACTGGTGTAGCTTGATTTTGAAACATCCACTAATTATCAGTGCCTTAAATTTGAGTGTGTGTGTATTAAGATGAGAGGTTTGATGCTGTAACGGCTGCTAATTATTGCTGCTCTGGATTTCACTAAGTCTGTTTGATCTGCTGTCCTGATGAGATGGATTGAGAGCGTGCGTGCGCTGGCACACACACACACAATTAGAGGTCATAGGTAGGAGAGAGGAGGCTTGAGCTCCAATTACTGAGACTAGTAGTCTGCTTGGTTCCCCATCCTTACACCACAGGGATGTGTGTGTGTATAGGTGTGTGTATCACCACTAGCAGGAGTATCCTGACTCCTCCCCTAGAGGTCTATAATGTCACAGAAGCCAAATCAATCAAATCTCTCAAAGCACTCTGGGTAGTCTACTCAATATACGCCATCTGGAACTGAACTGAGATAGTGTGTGTGTGTGTGCATGCATGTTTGTGTGTGTGCATGCGTGTATGGTTGTGTGTGAGAGCAGACATTGAGCCAAACAAACTAAGAGCATAGCATGTGAAATAAGCAGACAGAGAAATTGTGTTTCTTTAATGTCCATTTATTTTCCCTGGTTGTATAATGCAGTCAGTCTCATTATCTCTACCCCTCAGCAGGGCAGATATGTTTACATTACATTGTACATCAGATATATGGAAACATGTTATTGCATTTTCCAGCATTCCCTTTTACGTGTGGGTGTTTGTGTGTTGTCCCAGGGATGATACAGTCTTTGTGTTTTATGTTACAGTATTTCCAGCTTTTAATGTGATTGATGCCTTTTTGTACAAATGCTTAACTAAACTGTATGAAACGGAGATGATGGCCTTTACTTTTTCTTGATCTCTACTCTCTCTCTTTCTCTCCCTCTATTTCTCACCTCCCTTTCTCTCACTATATCTCTCTCTCCCTCGCTATTTCTCTACTTTCTCTCTCGCTCTCGCTCTCTCTCTCTCTCTCAAATCAATTCAATTTAAAGGGACCTTATGGGCATGGGAAACACATGTTTACATTGGCAAAGCAAACAAAAGTGAAATAAGCAATCAGAAATGAACAGTAAACATTACAAACACAGAAGTTTCAAAAGGATAAAGACATCTCAAATGTTATATTATTAGCTAGGTATAGTGTGCAAATAGTTGTAGTATGTCTGGCAAGGGGAAAATAAACAGATTGATTGTATTTACAAAGGTGTTGGTGCTACACTGGTTGCCCTTTTCTTGGCAATAGGTCACAAATGTGGCTGCTGTGATTGCACACTGCAGTATTTTGACATATAAGGGAGTTTGTCAATATTTGATTTGTTTTCAAATTATTTCTTGGTCTGTGTGATCTGAGGGAAATATGTGACTCTAATATGGTCATACTTGGCAGGATGTTAGGAAGTGCAGCTCAGTTTCCACCTTGTTTTGTGGACAGTGGGCACATAGCCTTTCTTCTCTCGAGAGCCAGGTCTGCCTATGGCGGCCTCTCTCAATAGCAAGGCTATGCTCACAGTCTGTAAATAGGCAAAGCTTTTCTTAAGTTGGGTCAGTCACCGTGGCACTGGCATACTGGACACCCCCACATCCCCATGGGGGCCCATGCGCCTGTCTGACATCGGTCTATTTTTATTTTATTTAATAAATCATTTTTACAGTAACCCTCCAAAAAGTCATTCATAAACCTTTTTAATTTCCATATGTACAAGGAAACTAAGTATTTGTTTATTGGGCTTCAATAATGTGACTGATCAAAGTGCCTCAGGCCTTGAAAAATAAAGAATTAAACTGATTGAAATTAAGGGGATATTGGTGAGCAAATGCCTGGTCAAAACTACAATGGCGCCAGTGCCATGAGTGGACCTTACTTAGGTGTTCAAAAGTGCATGTCAGACTGAGAGCCTAACTCTTCTTAGTTCTTTATGAGTTTTAGTTTCTCTTCACAGAAGTGACAGTTACAGGGATGGTTATAAACAGCTTGATTGCAGTAGCAACATCAGGGAAACTGGGCAGAAGGGAGTGGGTGCTTCAAATATAGCACTTCTGCAACATCTTTAATTGAGCCTCTCGCTATTCTCCTTAATTGCCGGCCTCAACACGTTACGGAAAGAGATTAACTGTATAGGAAGCTCTTGGACACGTCGTCTGGATACTGGACAGCCAGTAAATTGGCAGATGCAAACAGATATCTTTAGCGGACAACAGTTCTTGAGTTCTTGATTTTGTTCATACTGGTGAACCGGCATTTCAGTTTTGTGGTTGCAATATTAACAGTCCCTTATCTCTGGTATATCTTGCTATGCATCATTCAAGACTAAGTTTAAATTGTGTGCAGCGCCATGGACATATAATGCACAATGTTTCAGGAAAGACTGTCTGGGTTGTCAATACTCAGTATAGAAAACAGTCGGGCCTGCAACCTGGACCTACAGGCCGTGGTGAAAATATTTGCACACAAAAATGCAAGGTGACGCAGTAGCATACTGTAGCTACCATAGGCCTCTACATAGGAAAAAAGAGAGATTGGCATTAATAGACTGGTTTTTCGCAGAACAACTTTCTATCCAAGCTGGGAGAGAGCGCGAGGAATGGCTCATGTCATGCAGGTTCAGGTAGGCTATACAGGACAGTTGCGAACTCTGACCTTTGGGGGGTCTAGAAAAACTGCATTACACCAGTGCACAGTCATCAGGTATTCTGCCACTGTATATTCTCTTTTTAGGGCAAGGTAGCGTTCCAGTTTGCTGTTTTTTGGTTAATTCCTTCCAATGTGTCATAATTATCTTTTAGTTTTCTCACGATTTGGTTGTGTTGCTGTCCTGGGGCTCTGTGGGGTGTATTCTCTAGCTGAGGGGACTCTTCTCTAGGTTATTATCTCTGTAGGTGATGGCTTTGTTATGGAAGGTTTGGGTGTTGCTTCCTTTTAGGTGGTTGTACAACTTAACGTCTCTTTTAGCGGGTATCGTCCTAATTCTGCTCTGCATGCAGTATTTTGGGTTTTACGTTGTACACAGAGAATGTTTTTGCAGAATTCTGCAAGCAGTTTCAATTTAGTGTGTGTCCCATTTTGTGACTTTTTTTGGTTGGTGAGTGGACCCCAGACCTCACAACCATAGAGGCAATGGGTTCTTTAACTGCTTCCAGTGTTTTTAGCCAGATCCTAATTGGGCAGTCGTATTTTATGTTCCTTTTAATGGCCTAGAAGGCCCTTCTTTCCTTGTCTCTCAGAGCGTTCACAGCTTTGTGGAAGGTACCTGTGGTGCTGATGTTTAGGCTGAGGTAGGTATAGTTCTTTGTGTGCTCGAGGGACATGGTGTCTAGATAGAATTTGTATTTGTGGTCAAGGGAACTGGACCTTTTTTGGACACCATTATTTTTGTCTTACCGAGATTCACTGTCAAGGCCCAGGTCTGACAGAATCTGTGCAGAAGATCTAGGTACTGCTGTAGGCCCGCCTTGGTTGGGGACAGAAGCACCAGATCATCTGCAAACAGTAGACATTTGACTTCAGAGTATAGTAGGGTAAGGCTGGTTGCTACAGACTGATCTAGTGCCCTCGCCAATTCTTTGATATATACAGTGGCTTGCGAAAGTATTTACCCCCCTTGACATTTTTCCTATTTTGTTGCCTTACAACCTGGAATTAAAATAGATTTTTTGGGGGTTTGTATAATTTGATTTACACAACATGCCTACCAATTTGAAGATGCAAAATATTTTTTATTGTGAAACAAACAAGAAATAAGACAAAAAAACAGAACTTGAGCGTGCATAACTATTCACCCCCCCCAAAGTCAATACTTTGTAGAGCTACCTTTTGAAGAAATTACTGCTGCAAGTCTCTTGGGGTATGTCTCTATAAGCTTGGCACATCTAGCCACTGGGATTTTTTCCCATTCTTCAAGGCAAAACTGCTCCAACTCCTTCAAGTTGGATGGGTTCCGCTGGTGTACAACAATCTTTAAGTCATACCACAGATTATCAATTGGATTGTGGTCTGGGCTTTGACTAGGCCATTCCAATACATTTAAATGTTTCCCCTTAAACCACTTGAGTGTTGCTTTAGCAGTATGCTTAGGGTCATTGTCCTGCTGGAAGGTGAACCTCCGTCCCAGTCTCAAATCTCTGGAAGACTGAAACAGGTTTCCCTCAAGAATTTCCCTGTATTTAGCGCCATCCATCCTTCCCAGTCCCTGCCGATGAAAAATATCCCCACAGCATGATGCTGCCACCACCATGCTTCACTGTGGGAAGGTGTTCTCGGGGTGATGAGAGGTGTTGGGTTTGCGCCAGACATAGCGTTTTCCTTGATGGCCAAAAAGCTCAATTTTAGTCTCATCTGACCAGAGTACCTTCTTCCATGTGTTTGGGGAGTCTCCCACATGGCTTTTGGCGAACACCAAACGTGTTTGCTTATTTTTTTCTTTAAGCAATGGCTTTTTTTCTGGCCACTCTTCCGTAAAGCCCAGCTCTGTGGAGTGTACGGCTTAAAGTGGTCCTGTGGACAGATACTCCAATCTCCACGGTGGAGCTTTGCAGTTCCTTCAGGGTTATCTTTGGTCTCTTTGTTGCCTCTGATTAATGCTTGCCTTGCCTGGTCCGTGAGTTTTGGTGGGCGGCCCTCTCTTGGCAGGTTTGTTGTGGTGCCATATTCTTTCAATTTTTTAACAATGGATTTAATGGTGCTCCATGGGATGTTCAAAGTTTCTGATATTTTTTTACAACCCAACCCTGATCTGTACTTCTCCACAGCTTTGTCCCTGATCTGTTTGGAGAGCTCCTTGGTCTTCATGGTGCCGCTTGCTTGGTGGTGCCCCTTGCTTAGTGGTGTGGCAGACTCTGGGGCCTTTCAGAACAGGTGTAAATATACTGAGATCATGTGACAGATCATGTGACACTTAGATTGCACACAGGTGGACTTTATTTAACTAATTATGTGACTTCTGAAGGTAATTGGTTGCACCAGATCTTATTTAGGGGCTTCATAGCAAAGTGGGTGAATACATATGCACCCAACACTTTTCCGCAATTTTTGGGGGGGATTTGTTTTTAACACGTTATTTTTTTCATTTCAGTTCACCAATTTGGACTATTTTGTGTATGTCCGTTACATACAATCCAAATAAAAATCGATTTAAATTACAGGTTGTAATGCAACAAAATAGGAAAAACGCCAAGGGGGATGAATACTTTTGCAAGGCACGGTATGTTGAAGAGGGTGGGGCTCAAGCTGCATCTCTGTCTCACCCCACAGCCCTGAGGAAAGAAGTCTGTGTTTTTTGCCAATTTTAACTGCACACTTGTTGTTTGTGTACATTCATTTTATAATGTTGTATGTTTTTCCCCCAACACCGCTTTTCATCAATTTCTATAGCAGACCCTCGTGCCAAATTGAGTCAAAAGCTTTTTTTAAAATCAACAAAGCATGAGAAGACTGCTTTTGTTCTGTTTGTTTGTCAATAATGGGTGTGCAGGGTGTATACCTGGTCTGTCGTACGGTAATTTTGTAAAAACCCAATTTGACATTTGCTCAGGACATTGTTTTCACTAAGTAAATGTAGGAGTCTGCTGTTGATGATGCTGCAGAGGATTTTACAGAGGTTGCTATTGACGCATATCCCATGGTAGTTTTTGGGGTTGGATTTGTCTCCAATTTTGTGGATTGGGGTGATCAGGCCTTGGTTCCAAATATTGGAGAAGGTGCCAGAGCTGAGGATAATGTTAAATAGTTTAAGAATAGCTAATTTGAATTTGTGGTCTGTATATTTTAGTATTTTGTTAAGGATATTGTCAACACCACAGGCCTTTTGGGGTTGGAGGGTTGTATTTTGTCCTGTAGTTCATTCAATGTAATTGGAGAATCCAGTGGGTTCTGGTAGTCTTTAATAGTTGATTCAAGATTTGTAATTTATCATGCATGTGTTTTTGCTCTTTGTTCTTTGTTAGCACCTTTTTTTCTAAGCGTGTATATCTAGAACCTAAAAGGGTTCTTCAGCTGCCCCCATAGGAGAACCCTTTGAATAACTATTTTTGGTTCCAAGTAGAACCCTTTTCAATTCCATGTAGAACCCTTTCGACAGAGAGTTCTACATGAAACCCAAAAAGATTTTACCTGGAACCAAAAAGGGTTCTCCTATGGGGACAGCTGAAGAACCCCTTTTGGAACAATTTTTTCTAAGAGTATATAACCAAAAAGATTGGAGAAGTGGTTTATCCATACATCTCCATTTTGGATAGATAGCTCTTTGTGTTGTTCCCAGAAGTGGTTGGATTCTATGTATTCTTCAATTACATTGAGCTGATTTCTGACGTGCTGTCCCTTCTTTTGCCTTAGTGTATTTCTGTAGTGTTTTAATGTTTCACCATAGTGAAGACATAGGCTCAGATTTTTGGGGTCTCTATGTTTTTGATTGGATAGGTTTCTAAATGTCTTTCTTAGGTTTTTGCGTTCTTCATCAAACCATTTGTCATTGTTGTTAATTTTCTTAGGTTGTCTGCTTTGAATTGTTTTATTTGATAGGGAAGCTGAAAGGTCAAATATACAGTTTAGGCTTTCTACTGCAGATTTACACCTTCACTATTGCAGTGAAATGTTTTGTCCAGAAAGTTGTCTAAGAGGGATTACTGCCAAGGGATGAGCTGTAAGTGTACCTACCGTAGGAGTCCTCTCAAAACCTACCATTGACTATGTACAGACCAAGCGTGTGATAGAGCTGCAGGATTTATGACCCGTTTTTGTTGGTTGTCGTAGTTGTGTTTAGGGGGGCATATTGGGGAGGGAATGTTGTCACCTCCAGGTAGGTGTTTGTCCCCCTGTGTGCTGAGAGGGTCAGGTCCTTGACTGGTTCTGCTGTTTAGGTCACCACAGACTAGAACATGGAAATGGTTGATCTCCCCCTCTAGGATGGAGAAGCTGTTGTCATTAAAGTATGGGGATTCTAGTGGGGGGATACAGGTGGCACACAGGAGGATATTTTTCTCTGTTATTTCTAACCAAATGTAAAATGCTCCTGTTTTGATCAATTCAGTAGAGTGGGCTAGGTCTGATCTACACCAAATTAGCATACCCACTGAGTCTCTTCCCTTTTTCACTCCTGGTAGTTTGGTGGATGGGACTACCAGGTCTCTGTAACATAGAGGGCAACCAGTGGGTCTGTCTCCTCTATACCATGTTTCTTGTAGGATAACAATGTCTGTATTTCTGATGTCTTTGGTGAAGTCTGGGTTCCTGCTCTTTAGGCCAAAGGCAGATGACCTCAGACCTTGGATATTCCAGCATGTTATAGTAAAAGCTTTGTGTTCCATAGTGTTCAGTGTTGTGCTTTGTGTGGTTATGCCTCAGACTAATAGGTGTGAGCAGAGCATGCTGGGCATCTGATACATGCCTCTTAGGTCGCTGAATGGGGCTTGGGCGGGTGTAGGAGTGGGGGTTGGCCCTTTGCTCTGCTCACGGCCTGGGCGTCTGTCTGTCTGTCGCTCTCTCTCTCTCTCTCTCTCTCTCTCTCTCTCTCTCTCTCTCTCTCTCTCTCTCTCTCTCTCTCTCTCTCAGGTGTTACGGTACTTCAAAAGACAGCCAGTATGACGGTACATCAAAAGACAGCCAGTATGTCTGACGTTCAGAGCGGAAGAAAGAGATGAGAGAAAGACAGTTAGTTTTAGCAGGTGAACGGTTTCCCTTGATTCATACTTGAATGGGGAGGGATGGAAACATGAGGATCAAAAGGAGCTTCTCTCTTGCGCTCACACAGTCGCTGTCGAAGGAAAACCTCCTCTCCAAAACAGAAACTTTTCAGGAAATTGATTTTATTTATTTATTAACAAACATACAATTATGAAACTTCAGAAGCTATTTTGAATACATTTTCTTAGTCCTAGAGTCATGAAATGTTCAGAGAACATTGAGGGGAGTTAATGCTTCCAATACATGTAAAAACATGAAAATTGGCAAAAATTGAGTTAAAAGGTTTTCATCCGACAGCGACAACATGTACACACACGCATGCACTCATACAAAAACATACACACACACACACACAAATTCTGAAAATTCAGTGGATTGTTATACTGTATGGGACATTATTGTCCAGGGGTTGCTAACATGGCATTGTATTACTATGTGATGTCATCAGAGAGCATCATCATTATTTTTGTTGAAAACTCAATGACCAAATTCTTTCTGGATACGGTGGTCTCGGTGGGGGCAGTGTAAGGGGGGAGGGGTGGAAGGCAGGGGAGGAAGGGAGGAGATGTAGAGGAGGATGGGAGAGTAGGATGGAGGGAAAGATAGAGGAGATGGAGAATGGAGGGAGGTGGGGATGGGGGAGAGGGGAGTGTAGGAGGGGCAGGTGATGAGGGAGTGAGGTGTGGTGGGCGAGAGAAGAAGAGGTAGAGGAGGGTGATGAGAGTGCCATACTGAAAGCTGTGTGTTGTAGAATGAAATGATGAAGGGTGGGTGGAGGAGGGTGGGTCATTAGAGGCTGCGGTACGGGGACAGGGGGATGAGGAGGGGGGAGGCTGGGGGTAGGGTGTGTCTGTAAGAGCTGTGTTTGTACCTGGTGTGTGTCTAGCTCTAGAGAGGTATTTAGGGAAGTAGAGTGTGTGTTTTGCTCTTGAGTGTGTGCTACATGAGTGTGTGTGGGGTGTGTGTATGGCTCTGGGGAGGGGGTAGGTGGTGTGTGTGCCGGTGTGTGTGTCTCTGTCCCCAGTAGTAGTCTCTGCATGTGCTCTCGTGCTTGCTCCTGCAGACAGCGATACTTGTCCATCTCCTCAGCGCTGAAGCTGATTAGCTGTTGAGACAGAGGAGGGGAGGGGCCTTGTGACCACTGACCCCTGTGAGATAAAGTTAGGACAGGATATGAGGTCACAGCAGGATGTGATGTCAGGGAAGGACAGGACGTGTCCTCTCCAGTTTTCTCAGGGCTCTGAGACGAGAGGGGTTGAGGGCACGGTCGACCACTTGGGACTGCTCCATTCTTCATACTCCCCTTCCCTTGGTTGTGGTCCTGGTCCTGGACCTGGTCTTGATTGTGGTCCTGTTTCTCTGTTTGGTCAGGGCCCTCCCTCTCTCTTTCTGCCCATCGTCTCTTAGTTCCTCTCCTGATCGCTGGTAGTTTCCCTATAAGTGGCAGTAGCAGAGTTCTCCTGGGGTTCCCCTCTCTGGGCTGTGGGGAGGCTTTGGACTCTCTGTCTGAGAGACATGTAGGCTGTGCTGTGGGGTTGGGGCTCCTGTCCTGTGGATGGGTGGTATCAGTGCTGGGCAGAGGTCTAGGAGGAGTAGGTTTGAGGCTGGGGGCTTGGTGTTTCTCCTTGGTGGGTGAGGGAGATGGTGCTCGCCTGGGCACCCCTGTTGTTTTTCTCCCAGTCAGGGTTAGTCTTGAGCGGGTACTAACGCTACTCCACCCCCCACTTAGGTCTGACACACTGGTGCTGCTGCTACAGGAGCCAGGGCTGGGCCGTCGGGGCAGCCAGTCAGGGCTAGAATTAGGCCAGGGACTGGGGCTGGAGATGGGGCATCTGGTAACTTGCACACTGGGGACAGACTGGGAGCCAGGGCTGGGGCTGTGTCTATGGTCAGGGCATCTGGTAACCCAGTCCCAGCTAAAACACTCAGGTCTGGGGCTGGGGCTAGGTCTGAATCCCTTCTCCCAGCTGCTCCAGCTCTCTCTACCTTCAGTGGACCTCTGTATCTCCCAGTAGTCCTCCCAGCTATATCTGTCCTCCCAGCAGTATGTCCCCCTGTCCTCCATACTGTCACTGCTGCCCCAGGTACATCTGTCTGGGCTTGAGTCCCCTGGTCCCCTGTCACAGACCTCTCTCTCTCCCTCCCCAGGACTAGACCTCCATCTCCTGTCCCTCTCCAGAGTCCTGTGACTGGGGGTCGAGAGATACCTCCGCCAGCCCCCTCCACTGACTCCTCCAGGGCTGGATTCCCTGCTTACCCAACCCTGCCTCCTACTCCCCCTATCCCTGCTCCCTCTCTCCCTACCACCCCTCTCCCTGCTCCATCTCTCCCTACCACCCCTCTCCCTGCTCCCTCTCTCCCTACCACCCCTCTCCCTGCTCCCTCTCTCCCAACAGCCTCTACTCCCTCCATCCCAGCTCTCCCTCCTCCCTCTCTCTGTTCTCTCCCACTCCTCACTCTCTGACCACTTCCTCTTCCTATTAATGTATTTCCTGTTTCTTTGGATGTGTTTACTCTTCCTCACTGGGCTGCAGGTAATGTTGCTACCAGGGATGTTGTCATGGCGACTGTAGACGGGGTAGCCCCTGCTGTAATCGTGGAGACCACCATATGCCACTGGGAGGTTGTGAGCCTTTTCCCAGGGCGACCCGGATGTAGAACACAGAGAGGAGTCTGAACTCCAGTAGAAAGGCCAATCCTCCCTTTCTCCTCTCTCTACCTCTCCAAATCTCTCTCTCTCCCCCTCTCCCTCTCTATACAGCTGAGACTCTGTGCTGTAGTACTCTGTCCTCTCTGTGACTCTCTGTGCTGTGTTGAACTGGGAGGCAGAGTTATAGTGATAGTGATGTTGGTCTCTACTGTGACTCCTGTGAGGCCTCTGTCTGTCAGAGCAGGGTACAGACTCAGAGTCCCACTCTCCCACCAGGCACAGAGTCCCACCCCTCCTCCTCTTCCCCCTCTTCCCCCCTGCCTTTCTTCCCCTCTTTCCGCCTGTCTCTCCCTCCCACTCTATTTCCTTGTCTCCTTCTCCGTCACATCTCCGCTTTTCGCCTGTCTCTCCCTCCCACTCTATTTCCCTGTCTCCTTCTCCCTCTCTGTCTCCGTCACATCTCCTCTTTCCGCCCCACCAGGTGGAAACAGAGGTTATGACACTCCTAAGACGCTGCCGATCTCCCTCGCACTCGTTTGAAGTCCCATTATACCTCTCTCCTCTCAATTTCTTCTTTGTGCTGTCGTTTCTCCTCTTCTTCTTTGTGCTGTCGTTTACATTTCGGCATGACACATCTGTCGGAGTGCTTACTGAACCGCCCACGGAGTGTATGCACGAGCTGGCAGCGTGCGTACACACACACCTCACCTCGCTTGCACACTCACACTCGGCGGCGCAGGGCTGGATGACAGCCTCTAATTTAGGCCTGGGGGTTCTGACGGCTCGTTCTCTCTCCTGTCTCACATGTCCTCCTAATCTGCCCCCCTGGGGATTGTGGGGGTTTGTGTGAGTGTTGTCACCGCAAAGGGGGTCACCGTTCCCGAAGAGGGGGTGGTGCCACGCCTCTCCTACAGGCGGAGTGAACCCAGATTCACCTCCACTCTCTGGCACTGTTGCTTCTGCCTGGAAGGCTGCTGTCACTCCATGTGCTTCTGTCTTCTCTACAACGTGACAGGATGATGAGTGTGTGACTCCCTCATCTGTCCCGCCTGTCTCTGTATATAGATCTGTATTGTATTCTACATTTTTTGTGTCCTGAGGAGGAGGCTGGGAGCTAGAGAACATGAGGGAGTCAGACTCCTCTGTGTGTTTCTCTGTCTCCTGCTGGCTTGCTGAGTGGTTACAGTGTAACTTGGTTTGACAGTGGTTGTGGTTGTGTTCAGGGTTACAGTGTAGTGGGTTGGTGTGGGGTTGCCAGTGTGTGGGTTTGCAGCTGTAGGAGAGGTGGGGTTTGGCTGTGGTAAACTGCAGCAATTCTACTGGCCATCTCAGACGTGTGGATCCATCTCTGGCAACCACATGGAGATAAGAAGACATAGGAGTCTGATTCACCTCATGGCCCTGTTGTCTGTGCTCTGTACCCCCGTTCCTCTCCTCCCTCTTTTCCCCCTCCTCCGTCTCTTCCCTCTCATCTGCTGTACCGTGTTCAGGGCTCTGGTCTGTTTCTCTCAGTCTGGCGTTGCAGGAAGGACAGCCTGGGTCATGGCTAGCAGAGGACCTGTCTCTCTCCTCCCCTCCTCTCTTCTCTCTTCTCTCCTCCCCCTCTTCCCCGCCTGAAGGGTCTGTCTTGTTTCCGGGGTGAAGGCTGTTGGTTGGTTGCCCTATTAACAGGTTGTCTGGGTGATGCAGCCGTAACTCATCTCCTCCCCTTCTCTTCTCCTTCATCTGCCCTCCTCCTCCTCTCCCCTCCTCATCTTGCTGGTCTGAGAAGACAGAGGCAGATGGCTCTAGCCTCGGGCCCCTCCTGGAGAAACAGAAGGAGACCCCCACCCTTCCCGTGTCTCTGCCCCACGGAAAGGCAGGGTCTTGGAGGGAGCTGTTCAGGCGAGGCTGGGGATCCTCCAGAGAAGGTCCACATCTGGAATGCAAGGCTGGGGGTGGGGAGGGTGGGAAGGGCCCTCCAGGGAAAATGGGTATGTGGGTAGGATCCTCTGGCTGCTGGGGCTGGGAAGGGGAGAGAGGCTTGGTCTGGAGATGGGGGGAGTCCTCTCCCTGGAGGCTGAGAGGGATGGTCTGGGGCTTAGTTAGAGGTAGGGTAAAAGCGGGTCGCTGGGAGTTCCCTGTGGTATGGATTAACCCTGTTTGGGTCAAGGGGACATGGTGGTCCCCTGGTCTGTAGTCTTTCTCTCCACAGTGTCTCTCTGAATGCTGGATCTCAGCTTTCACTGTCCCTCGGAACCTAACAACCTGGCCTGGTACCCTGGTGCAGAGGTGAGGAGAGGTGGAGACGAGAGGATAGCAGAGCAGAGAACAGAATAAATATAAAATGAGTGAAAATGCCAAACACTGTCCATATTATGCAGATTACTGTGTGTGTTCATGTTATATTAACTCAGCTCGTGCCTACAGTATCTAGGCCAGCTCTTACATCCGTCACTCTGAGGACCAGAGAGTGTGTGCATGTGAGCGTATGTGTACAGTATGTGTGTATCATAGAGATTTCCCACCCACACACACAACCACACACACACACACACACACACACACACAGACGTACCTGTGTGTCTGTTGTCGTAGCAGTGCTAGTTGGTGCAGGCGTCTCAGAGCTCTCTCCTGCTTGCGGTCGTCCTTCCACGACTTAGACGCAACGTTCCGAGCAAACTCCCTCTGCTTCAACTCCTTCAGTCTCTACAGGGAGGAGAGGAAAGGGTCAATGTGTGTGTGCGAGTGTGTGTGTCTATGTCGTGTGGAAACTCTGTTTCAGCTCCCTCTGTCTGTGGGAAGAACTATCTCTGAGTGTGAATTGTATCAATCAAAAGTGTGTGTCTACAGACTCTGATGGAGAGAAACATGTTGTTTCTACATCATCTGTCATAGAAACTGTATGACAGGGAGAATGGTGGTGATTGAGTACTGACAGTGTTATAAGTCTAATGATGATGAGTGTTGCAGTCTGTCAGGTTGTCATCTCTCAGCAGGTTGCCATGTATCAACCCTTCAATCATCAGCCTAAATGCCAGCAACCATCTGTCACATTAATATGGACTTCATCATAAGAGGATAATTTAGGAAACTTACTTCATTACGCAAATCTCAGTGATAATCCTGCTTATTGAAATCTAACATTGAAGACATTGACTGAAGTATGGCAGGGAGATGCTGTTGTTACTGAAACTACAGACCACTGATAGGATAAATAAAGCATAGACAGCACTACAGGAACTGCATTGGAAGACCCTAAAATCCCTCTAACTCCTTAGAATCATCTAGAACTGCCCTGGAACTCCTATCGAACTCCCTAGAACCCTCTAGAACTGAACCTGGAACTCCCCTCTAACTCCATAGAACCCTCTAGAACTGCCATGGAACTCCTATCTAACTCCGTAGAACCCTCTAGAACTGAACCTGGAACTCCAAAAATCACAGCAAGCACCGTCTCTGTATCATCAGCACCGAGAAACAGATCACTGCACTGTGTATGTGTGTGTATGTGTCTACTCTCCATCGGTCTGCTCCTTCAGGTGTGCCAGCTCTTTCAGGGAAATAGTGATTCATGTCTCTTTCTCTCTTTCTCTGCCTTCCTTTTTTAATACTTTTTCATCCTGCCTTTATCTGCGCTTGGCAGGTGTGTGTGTGTGTGTGTGTCTGTCTGTCATCAGGCTGTAGAGGGATGTAAGGTGTCTGACAATAGCTGCTTCACTCTCCTCTATTCTATCAGCCTCTCCTCTCCTGTCTCCCCTCCCTCTTTCCCTCTTTCCCTCTTTCCCTCTCTCTCTCGCTCTCTCTCTCTCTCTCTCTCTCTCTCTCTCTCTCATTAGTTGATCATATTTACAACTAACTTACTATCTAGTAGTCTCCATTTGATCTAACAACAGATCTATCATTTTATCTAGCCACTAACTATCTATCCCAACAGCTGATTATTTTCTGCAACTCTGCCTGACATGTCGTTCAGTCAAACCTTCCCTCCTCTCTTCAGTCTCTCTCTCTCTCTCTCTCTCTCTCTCTCTCTCTCTCTCATCCCTCCTTACTCCTTCTACCCCTCCTCTCTCACTCTCTCCCTTGCTCTCACAAAATCACACACATACAGTAAACCCTAAAGGCACACTCAAATGAGCACGCATTTATTCATGCACACTCTCACCATCACACCTCCCGTGGCTGCTAATCAATGTCAGATAAATTCATCCTGCTAATCCAGGAACACACCCACACGTTGACAGTTTTCAGGTTAATCTGTAGTGAGCAGAACACAAATGAGTGTCTCTGTGTGTTATCACTCACTGCTTAACATCCCACTGTCAGCTCACTATAGACGGCTTTGATGTGTTCTACTGCTGCTGTGTGTGTGTGGGAGTGTTTATGTGTGTGTTTGAGTGCATGCGTGCATGTCTACACTGGTGTATTCATGTGTGCGTGCCTCCGTACGTGTGTGTGTAGGTAGCATACAGTAAGGAGCTTTGAGTCTTTGATGCCAAATGCTGGTCTGTGGGAAATATTAATCATGTTCCTACTCAGATGCATACATAATACATAACTAACTCTCTATCCAGCTGTGTGTGTGTGTGTGTGTGTGTGTGTGTGTGTGTGTGTGTGTGTGTGTGGACGTGTTTAACTATACTTGTTGGGACCAGAAGTCCCCACAAGAATAGTAAACAAACTAAATTTGACCAACTGCGTCAAATGCTATTTCTAGGCGGTTTAGGGTTAAGGTTAGAATTAGTGTTAGAATTAGGTTTAAAGTTAGGGTTAGAAGTTAGGGTTAGAGTTAAGGTTAGGTTTTGGGGTTAAGGTTAGGGTTAGGATAAGGGAAAATAGGATTTTGAATGGGACTGTACAAGGTTAGCTGTACAATAATGTGTGTGTGTGTGTGACAGGACTTATGTATATCATAGAAAGAGCGGATCTGTCAGTGACTGGACCACCTGAGAGTAGAGGAGTGAAGAAGTGGAATAGAAGAAACATTTTTATTTGTCACATGCGTCGAATACAACAGGTGTAGACCTTACCGTGAAATGCTTATGAGCCCTTTCCCAACAATGCATAGTTAAAAAGTAAGAAGAAATTGCAAATAATTGCAAAATATGAAATTAATTTCAAATGAAAATCCAAAATGTCTTGAGTTAATGAGTATTCAACTCCTTTATTATGGCAACTCTAAATAAATTCAGGAGAAAAAATGTGCTTAACAAGTCACAAAATAAGTTGCAGGGACTCACTCTGTGTGCAATAATATTGTTTAACATGATTTTTGAATGACTACCTCATCTCTGTAACCCACACATACAATTATATGTAAGGTCCCTCAGCCGAGAATTTCAAACACAGATTCAACCACAAAGACCAGGGAGGTTTTCCAATGCCTCGCAAAGAAGGGCATCTATTGGTAGATCTGACATTGAATATCCCTTTGAGCATGTTGAAGTTATAAATTCAATACACCCAGTCACTACAAAGATACAGGTGTCCTTCTTAACTCAGTTGCTGGAGAGGAAGTAAACCGCTCAGGGATTTCACCATGAGGCCAATCGTGACTTTAAAACACTTAGAGTTTAATGGCTGTGATAGGAGAAAACTGAGGATGGATCAACAACATTGTACAGTGCCTTGCAAAAGTATTCATCCCCCTAGGTGTTTTTCCTATTTTGTTTTATTACAACCTGTAATTTAAATGGATTTTTATTTAGATTTAATGGACATACACAAAATAGTCCAAATTGGTGGAATGAAATGAAGAAAATAACTTGTTTCAGAAAATTCAAAAATATTAATAATGGAAAAGTGGTGTGTGCATAGGTATTCACCCCCTTTGCTATGAAGCCACTAGATAAGATCCTGTGCAACCAATTACCTTCAGAAGTCACATAATTAGTTAAATAAAGTCCATCTGTGTGCAATCTAAGTGTCACATGATCTGTCACATGATCTCAGTATATATACACCTGTTCTGAAAGGCCCCAGAGTCTGCAACACCACTAAGCAAGGGGCACCACCAAGCAAGTGGCACAATGAAGACCGAGGAGCTCTCCAAACAGGTCAGAGACAAAGTTGTGGAGAAGTACAGATCAGGGTTGGGTTGTAAAAAAATATCAGAAACTTTGAACATCCCACGGAGCACCTTTAAATCCATTATTAAAAAATGGAAAGAATATGGCACCGCAACAAACCTGCCAAGAGAGGGCCGCCCACCAAAACTCATGGACCAGGCAAGGCGGGCATTAATCAGAGAGGCAACAAAGAGACCAAAGATAACCCTGAAGGAGCTGCAAAGCTCCACAGCGGAGATTGGGGTATCTGTCCATAGGACCACTTTAAGCCGTACACTCCACAGAGCTGGGCTTTATGGAAGAGTGGCCAGAAAAAAAGCCATTGCTTAAAGAAGAAAATAAGCAAACACGTTTGGTGTTCGCCAAAAGGCATGTGGGAGACTCCCCAAACATATGGAAGAAGGTACTCTGGTCAGATGAGACTAAAATTGAGCTTTTTGTCCATCAAGGAAAACGTTATGTCTGGCGCAATCCCAACACCTCTCATCACCCCGAGAACACCATCCCCACAGTGAAGCATGGTGGTGGCAGCATCATGCTGTGGGGATGTTTTTCATCGGCAGGGACTGGGAAACTGGCCAGAATCGAAGGAATGATGGATGGCGCTAAATACAGGGAAATTCTTGAGGGAAACCTGTTTCAGTCTTCCAGAGATTTGAGACTGGGACGGAGGTTCACCTTCCAGCAGGACAATGACCCTAAGCATACTGCTAAAGCAACACTCAAGTGGTTTAAGGGGAAACATTTAAATGTCTTGGAATGGCAGAGACCTCAATCCAATTGAGAATCTGTGGTATGACTTAAAGATTGCTGTACACCAGTGGAACCCATCCAACTTGAAGGAGCTGGAGCAGTTTTGCCTTGAAGAATGGGCAAAAATCCCAGTGGCTAGATGTACCAAGCTTACAGAGACATACCCCAAGAGACTTGCAGCTGTAATTGTTGCAAAAGGTGGCTCTACAAAGTATTGACTTTGGGGGGATGAATAGTTATGCACTCTCACGTGTTTGTTTCACAAAAGAAAATATTTTGCATCTTCAAAGTGGTAGGCATGTTGTGTAATTCAAATGATACAAACCCCCCCAAAAATCTATTTTAATTCCAGGTTGTAAGGCAACAAAATAAGAAAAATGCCAAGGGGGGTGAATACTTTCGCAAGCCACTGTAGTTACTCCACAATACTAATCTAAATGACAGAGTGAAAAGAAGGAAACCTGTACAGAATAAAGATAATCCAAAACATGCATCCTGTTTGCAATAAGGTACTAAACTGCAAGAAATCTGGCAAAGAAATTAACTTCATGTCCTGAATACAAAGTGTTATGTTTGGGGCAAATCCAACACATTACTTTCCATATTTTCAAGCATAGTGGTGGCTGCATCATGTTATAAGTATACTTGTAATCGTTAAGGACTGGGAAGTTTTTTAGGATAAAAAAGAAATGGAATGGAGCTAAGGACAGGTAAAATCCTAGAGAAAAACCTGGTTCAGTCTGCTTTCCACATGACACTTGGAGATTAATTCACCTTTCAGCAGGACAATAACATAAAACACAAGGCCAAATCTACACAGTGAATGTTCCTGAGTGGCCGAGTTACAGTTTTGACTTAAATCTGCTTGAAAATCTAAAGAAAGGCTTGAAAATGAATTTGAAAGAGATTGAAGAATTTTGAAAAGAATAATGGGCAATATTGTACAATCCAGGTGTACAAAACTCTTAAAGACTTACTCAGAAAGACTCACAGCTGTAATCGCTGCCAAAGGTGATTCTAACATGCATTGACTCAAGGGTGTGAATACCTATGTAAATGAGATATTTCATTTTCAATAAATTTACAAACACTTCTAAATACATGTTTTCACTTTGTCATTATGGGGTATTGTGTGTAGATGGGTGAGACAAAAAATATATTTAATCAATTTTGAATTCAGGCTGTAACACAACAAAATATGGAATAAGTCAAGGTGTATGAATACTTTCTGAAGGCACTGTAGGTAGAGGTAAAAGTGACTAGGCAATCAGGATAGATAATAAACAGAGTAGCAGCAGCGTATGTGAAGAGTGTGAAAGTGTGTCTGTGTGAGTGTGTGTGTATGTGGCATCAATATGCATGTGCTTGTGTATGTGTGTGTTGGAGTGTCAGTGTAGTATGTGTGAGTGTGTGGGTAGAGTCCAGTGAGTGTGCATAGAGCCGGTGCAAGGGAGTCAATGCAAATAGTCAGGGTAGCATATTCAGCAGTCATATGGCTTGAGGGTAGAAGCTGTTCAATAACTTTTTGGTCCCAGACTTGGCGCTCCAGTACCGCTTGCAGTGCGGTAACAGAGAGAACAGTCTATGACTTGGGTGGCTGGAGTCTTTGACAATTTGTATGGCCTTCCTCTGACACTGCCTGGTATAGAGGCCCTGGATGGCAGGAAGCTCGGCCCCAGTAATGTACTGGGTTGTACGCATTATCCTTTGTTGCGCCTTACGGTCGGATGCAGCCAGTCAAGACGCTCTCAATGGTGCAGCTGTATCATTTTTTGAGGATCTGAGGACCCATGCCCAATTTTTTCAGCCTCCTGAGGGGGAAGAGGTGTTGTTGTGCCCTCTTCACAACTGTGTTGGTGTGTATGGACCATGATAGGTCCTTAGTGATGTGGACACTGAGGAACTTGAAGCTCTCGACCGCTCCACTACAGCCCAGTCGATGTGAATGGGGGCGTGCTCAGCCCTCCGTTTCTTGTAGTCCACGATCAGCTCCTTTCTCTTGCTGACGTTGAAGGAGAGGTTGTTGTCCCAGCACCATACTGCCAGGTCTCTGACCTCCTCCCTATAGGCTGTCTCATCGTCGTGGGTGATCAGGCCTACCACCGTCGTGTCGTCAGCAATCTTAATTACGGTGTTGGAGTCGTGCGCGGCCACACAGTCGTGGGTGAACAGGTAGTACAGGAGGGGACTAAGCACGCACCCCTGAGGGGCCCCGTGTTGAGGGTCAGCGTGGTGGACGTGTTGTTGCCTACCCTCACCACCTGTGGGCGGCCCGTCAGGAAGTCCAGGATCCAGTTGCAGAGGGAGGTGTTCAGTCCCAGGGTCCTTAGCTTAGTGTTGAGCTTGAAGGGCACTATGGTGTTGAACTCTGAACTGTAGTCAATGAACAGCATTCTCACGTATTCTTAGCTCGTCTGGTACGCTTGCTCACGGCTGGGTTTGCCTTTGTAATCCATGATAGTATGCAAGCCCTGCCACATCCAACGAGCGTCAGAGCTGGTGTAGTAGGATTCGATCTTAGTCCTGAATTGACACTTTGCCTGTTTGATGGTTTGTCGGAGGGTGCAGCAGTATTTCTTATATGCGTCCAGATTAGTGTCCCGCTCCTTGAAAGCGGCAGCTCTAGCCTTTAGCTCAGTGCGGATGTTAACAGTAATCCATGGATTCTGGTTGGGATATGTACGTACAGTCACTGTGGGGCGACGTCGTTGATGCACTTATTAATGAAGCCGGTGATGGCTGTGGTAATCTACTTAATGCTATCGGATGAATCCCGGAACATATTCCAGTCTGTGCTAGCGAAACAGTCCTGTAGCTTAGCATCCGCTTCATCGGACCACTTCCGTATTGAGCTGGTACTTCCTGTTTGAGTCTTTGCTTGTAAGCAGGAATCAGGAGGATATAGTTATGGTCAGATTTGCCAAATGGATGGTGAGGGAGTGGGAGAGCTTTGTATGTGTCTCTGTGTGCGCAGTAAAGATGATCTAGAGTTTTTCCGCCTTTAGTTGCACAGGTGACATGTTGGTAGAAATAAGGTAAGACGGATTTCATTTTTCCTGCATTAAAATCACCGGCCACTAGGAGCGCTGCCTCTGGATGAGCATTTTCTTGTTTGCTTATGGCCCTATACAGCTCGTTGAGTGTGGTCTTAGTGCCAGCATTGGTTTGTGGTGGTAAGTAGACGGCTATGAAAATTATAATTGAAAACCTGTCTTCGCGCACCAGCTCTTGTTAATAAAGAGACCCCCCCCCCCCCCCCCCCCCAAAGTTTACCCCACGCTGCTGTTCTGTCCTGCCGATGTATAGAAAAAACATCTAGATTTATATTTTCCATGTCCTTGTTCAGCCACAACTCAGAGAAACATAGGATATTACAGAACGTTAATAGGATAGTCTTAAACAGAGCTTGTCCAGTTTATTCTCCAGTGATTGCACGTTTGAGGGAAGAGGCGGTTTATCCACTCGCCGACGTAGTCTCGTCAGGTATCCAGCACGCTGGCCTCTATAACACTGCCTCGTCCATCTTCGAGTGTCTGGGATTTGGGCCTGGTCCGGGATGAGCACTATGTCACTCAACCCGACTCATTGAAGTAGAAATCCTCATCCAAATCGAGGTAAGTGATCTCTGTTCTGATGTCCAGAAGCTTCCTTTCGGTCAAAGGAAAGGATGGCGGAAACATTATGTACAAAAAAAGTTAAGATCAGTGCAAAAAAATCAGTACATAATCAGTGTGTAATGTGTTTCTGTAGTGTTACACAATCCCAACATGTTTATTTCACTACTGTCAGTGTAGCTGTAGGTGGGTGTGGTGGTGGAATCAGGCGCAGGACGCAGAACGTTAGTCCAAAAGACTTTAGTAGATGCACAAAACACAAGCACGAAAAAATGCCCTGAGGCGAGAACTCCGCACGTAGGCGAAAACAAACGGGCGCACTAATAGGTGCGACAAAACACTCCAAACACTATGGAGAATAGCTCAACCGAGCAAACAGTAGAATTACTAGCCAACCGCACGACAGTAAAACAATCACACACAACACTTGACAAACACAACGAGAACTTATAGGACACTAATGACACTAAACGATAACAGGTGTAACAACAATCAGACAAAAGCAAACGAACATAGAAACATGCAACGGTGGCAGCTAGTATTCCGGTGATGACGAACGCCGAAGCCTGCCCGAGCAAGGAAGAGAGGCAGCCTCGGCCGAAACCGTGACAGTACCCCCCCCTTGACGCGCGGCTCCAGACGTGCGCCGACTCCGGCCTTGGGGACGACCAGGAGGACGCGGAGCAGGGTGCGTCGGGTGCCCACGATGGAATTCCGTCAGGAGATACGGGTCCAAAATGTCTCTCCTCGGCACCCAGCACCGTTCCTCCGGGCCATACCCCTCCCACTCCACTAGATATTGGAGACCCCCCATCCGACGTCTCGAATCCAAGATGGACCGCACGGAGTACGCCGGTGCCCCCTCGATGTCCAATGGGGGCAGAGGAGTCTCCCTGATCTCACTTTCTTGGAGTGGGCCAGCTACCACCGGCCTGAGAAGAGACACATGGAACGAGGGGTTAATACTTTTATACTCAACAGGTAGTTGTAATTTGTAACACACCTCGTTCAATCTTCTCAGGACTTTAAATGGCCCTACAAACCGCCGACCCAGTTTCCGACAGGGCAGGCGGAGGGGCAGGTTTCTGGTAGAGAGCCAGACTCGATCACCAGGTGCGTACACCGGTCCCTCACTGCGGTGGAGATCGGCGCTCGCCTTTTGACGACGGAGGGCCCGCTGCAGGTGGACGTGTGCAGCGTTCCATGTCTCCTCCGAGCGCCGCACCCACTCATCCACCGCAGGAGCCTCGATCTGGCTCTGCTGCCAAGGTGCCAGAACCGGCTGGTAACCTAACACACATTGGAAAGGGGTTAGGTTAGTGGAGGAATGGCGTAGGGAATTCTGGGCCATTTCGGCCCAGGGAACGTACCTTGCCCACTCCTCCGGCCGGTCCTGGCAGTATGTTCTAAGAAACCTACCCACATCCTGGTTCACACGTTCCACCTGCCCATTACTCTCCGGGTGGTAACCCGAGGTGAGGCTCACCGAGACCCCCAACCGCTCCATAAAAGCTCTCCAGACTCTGGAGGTAAATTGGGGACCTCGATCAGACACAATATCCTCGGGTACCCCGTAGTGCCGGAACACATGGGTGAATAGTGCTTCGGCGGTTTGCAGGGCAGTAGGAAGGCCCGGCATAGGGAGCAAACGACAGGCCTTAGAAAACCGGTCCACAACGACCAGTATAGTGGTATTCCCCTGTGAAGGAGGAAGGTCAGTGAGGAAATCCACCGAGAGGTGAGACCATGGTCGTTGTGGAACGGGCAGGGGTAGTAACTTACCCCTAGGCAGATGTCTAGGTGCCTTACACTGGGCGCACACCGAGCAGGAGGAAACATAAACCCTCACATCCCTCGCCAACGTGGGCCACCAGTACTTGGTACTAAGACAGTGCACTGTCCGGCCGATACCAGGGTGTCCAGAGGAGGGTGACGTGTGAGCCCAATAGATCAATCGATCCCGAACCTCGAGCGGAACGTACTTCCGACCCTCCGGGCATTGAGGTGGACTAGGGTCGGTGCGTAACGCCCGCTCGAGTTCAGCATCGACCTGCCACACTACCGGTGCCACCAGACAAGACTCCGGCAGTATGGGAGTGGGCTCCACGGACCTCTCCTCCGTGTCATACCGCCGAGACAGTGCGTCTGCCTTACCGTTCTGTGACCCAGGGATGTACGTGATCTTAAATGTGAACCGGGTCAAAAACATATTCCACCTCGCCTGGCGAGGGTTCAGTCTCCTCGCTGCCCGGATGTACTCCAGGTTACGGTGGTCCGTCAAAATGAGGAAAGAGCCCCCTCAAGCCAGTGCCTCCACACCTTTAGGGCCTGTACCACGGCTAACAGCTCCCTGTCCCCTACGTCATAGTTTCGCTCCGCCGGACTGAGCTTCTTGGAATAAAAAGCACAGGGGCGGAGTTTAGGTGGCGCGCCGGACCGTTGCGAAAGCACGGCTCCTATACCGGCCTCTGACGCGTCCACCTCTACCTGAAATGGTAAAGAGGGATCCGGATGCGCCAGCACCGGGGCCGAGGTAAACAGGTCCTTCAGCCTCCCAAACGCCCAGTCCGCCTCGGCTGACCACTGCAGACGCACCGGACCCCCCTTCAAAAGAGACGTTATGGGAGCTGCCACCTGTCCAAAACCCCGGATAAACCTCCGGTAGTAATTCGCAAACCCCAAAAACTGCTGCACCTCCTTCACAGTGGTTGGTGTTTGCCAATTACGCACGGCTGACACCCGGTCTACCTCCATCTTCACCCCTGACGCAGACAACTGATAACCCAAAAAGGAGACCGACTCCTGGAAAAACAGACACTTCTCTGCCTTGACATACAGGTCGTGCTCCAACAGCCTCCGCAACACTCGGCACACCAGGGCCACATGCTCGACTCGGGTAGGCGAGTACACGAGAATGTCATCCATGTACACGACCACCCCCTGCCCCTGCATGTCCCTGAAGATCTCATCCACGAATGATTGGAAAACTGAAGGAGCGTTCATCAACCCGTATGGCATGACAAGATACTCGTAATGGCCCGAGGTGGTACTAAAGGCTGTCTTCCATTCATCGCCCCCCCCCTAATGCGCACCAAGTTGTACGCGCTCCTGAGATCTAATTTAGTGAAGAAATGCGCCTCGTGCAATGACTCCGTCATGGTCGCAATCAGCGGGAGTGGATAACTGTACTTCACCGTGATCTGATTGAGACCACGGTAATCAATGCACGGGCGTAACCCACCATCCTTTTTCTTCACAAAAAAGAAACTCGAGGACGCAGGGGAAGTGGAGGGCCGTATGTATCCTTGTCTCAGAGATTCGTCTATGTAAGTCTCCATAGCTCTCTTCTCCTCCTGAGACAGAGGATACACATGGCTCCGTGGGAGCGCAGCTCCTGCCTGGAGGTCTATCGCACAATCTCCCTGCCTATGGGGAGGCAACTGCATCGCCCTCGACTTACTGAACACAATAGCCAAATCCCCATACTCAGGGGGAACGTGCAATGCGGGCACCTGGTTTGGACTCTCCACCGAGGTAGCCCCTACGGAAACGCCTAAACATCGACCCACACACTGGGCAGACCACTCCATCAGAGCCCTCTCCTGCCACAAAATAGACGGGTTATGGCTACTCAACCAGGGCATGCCCAGCACCACCGGATACGCAGGCGAGTCGATCAGAAATAGCTGGATCATCTCCTGATGACCCCCCTGCGTACACATCCTAAGTGGCGCCGTGACCTCCCTGATCAAGCCCGCACCCAACGGACGGCTATCTAGGGCATGAACGGGGAAGTGGACGTCAACAGGGAGAAGGGGAATCCCTAAGGCTAAACAAAATCTCTTATCAACAAAATTCCCAGCCACGCCTGAATCTACCAGCGCCTTATGCTGGGAATGAGGTGCGACCTGTGGAAAACACACAGGTATACAGAAGTGTGCAACAGAGAGCTCTGGGTGAGTGGGGCGCCTACTCACCTGGAAGGGCTCCCCAGTGCGGGGCCTGTCGTCTTCTCCCCGAGGAGGCCATCCCCAGCACCTAGCCACGGTGTGTCCTCCCCGACCACAGTTGGTGCAGGAGATGGACCCCCTCGTACTCCGACCCCTCCTCTCTCTAGCGCCAGCGCCCCCGAGCTCCATGGGGCACGGCTCGGAGGCGCTGGAGGGTGAAATGGACGGACCCCCCTCGGGACGTCCGCGGGTAGCTAGCAGGGTATCCAGCCTGATGGACATGTCGACTAACTGGTCGAACGAGAGGCTGGTGTCCCGACAGGCCAGCTCCCTACGGACGTCCTCACGTAGACTACAGCGGTAGTGATCAATGAGGGCCCGCTCATTCCACCCTGCATCCGCCGCTAGAGTCCGGAATTCCAACGCGAACTCCTGGGCACTCCTCCTCCCCTGCCGGAGGCAGAACAGACGCTCCCCCGCCGCTTTCCCCTCCGGGGGATGGTCAAACACCGCCCTGAAGCGGCGGGAGAACTCGGCGTACGTGATGGTAGTAGCGTCTATTCTCCTCCACTCAGCGTTGGCCCACTCTAACGCTTTGCCGGAAAGGCAGGAGATCAGGGCGGACACGCTCTCGTGTCCCGAGGGCGCCGGGTGCACGGTGGCCAGGTAAAGCTCCACCTGGAGAAGGAAGCCCTGACACCCGGCAGCGGTCCCATCGTAGGCCCTCGGGAGCGAGAGTCGAACTCCTCTGGGTTCCGGAGCGGGAAGGGGCTGACTCGCCGATGGTGAGGGCAGGGAAGATGGCGTTGGAGGGTGGTGATCACCTCCTGCAGGGCGGACCCCATCCGCAGGATCTGGTCATTCTGCTCCCGGACTCTGTCCTCCAACGTCTCCTGTGCGGCTGCGGCTCCTGCTGATTCCATTCGAAAGGTGTGTGATTCTGTCAGTGTAGCTGTAGGTGGGTGTGGTGGTGGAATCAGGCGCAGGACGCAGAACGTTAGTCCAAAAGACTTTAGTAGATGCACAAAACACAAGCACGAAAAAATGCCCTGAGGCGAGAACTCCGCACGTAGGCGAAAACAAACGGGCGCACTAACAGGTGCGACAAAACACTCCAAACACTATGGAGAATAGCTCAACCGAGCAAACAGTAGAATTACTAGCCAACCGCACGACAGTAAAACAATCACACACAACACTTGACAAACACAACGAGAACTTATAGGACACTAATGACACTAAACGATAACAGGTGTAACAACAATCAGACAAAAGCAAACGAACATAGAAACATGCAACGGTGGCAGCTAGTATTCCGGAGACGACGAACGCCGAAGCCTGCCCGAGCAAGGAAGAGAGGCAGCCTCGGCCGAAACCGTGACAACTACCCCTGACAGGAAGAACAGACGTGTCTTTATAGCTGCGGCCTCTGAATCACAAACAGAACAGCCAGCACAGATAGGCTACATTCACTAGTCTCTACATTACAGCTCGGAATCTCTCTTCTGCTGGACGTTCATCTGGTGTGTGTGTGTGTATGTGTGTGTGCGTGCATCTGTGTGTGTGTGTGTGTGTGTGGGTACAATGCCCATAGCTATAGTCTCTCTGCCGCTCCTATAGCTTGTTTCATGTCTTTGCCGCTGGCAACAACAAAGCCTTAACTCTGGGCTGCTGTAATTCATGTTCAGAACAATGACAACTAAGCAACAGCTTTATGTTTATTTTATGTTTCTCTGTGTGGGATGAGACTGGAAGACTTGGTCTGCGTGTGTGTGAGGGAGGTGTGTGCTTTTGTTTTGTGTGTGTTTATTACCTGTCTGTGTGCGTGGTCGTAGGAGTTGATGTGGTTGTCATACTCCTGGTGTCTCAGGTACTGTTTCTCACACAGCTGACAGAAGAAACTTGACTTCCCATCATCCTCCACGTACCTGCTGCACTCTCACCATGATCCTAGAGAGAGAGAGAGAGAGAGAGAGAGAGAGAGAGAGAGAAGAGAGAGAGAGAGAGAGAGAGAGAGAGAGAGAGAGAGAGAGAGAGAGAGAGAGAGAGAGAGAGAGAGAGAGAGAGAGAGAGAGAGAGAGAGAGAGAGAGAGAGAGAGAGAGAGAGAGAGAGAGAGAGAGAGAGAGAGAGAGAGAGAGAGAGAGAGAGAGAGAGAGAGAGTAGAAGAGAGAGAAATGTTAGTTATGTTAGTCACAGATGTCAACTCCAGATGTTCTGCCCTGAGTGGTGTTTATGGAAAGCAGCAGGGTGGAGTGGGACAAGTTCATCCTTCATAACACTACGTCAAACCTTCATAACGCTACGTTAGATCTTCATGTCACTACGTTAAAACAGACTTGTGTTGGCCTCCCAAGTGGCGCAGCGGTCTAAGAGGCGTTACTACAGACCCGGGTTCATTCCTGGGCTGTGCCTCAACCGGCCGTGGCCGGGAGTCCCATAGAACGGTGCACAATTGGCCCAGCATCGTCCGGGTTAGGGGAGGGTTTGGCCGGGGGGAATGTACTTTGCTCATCGTGCCCTAGTGACTCCTTGTGGCAGGCCGGGTGCTTGCAGGCTGACCCCAGTCGCCAGTTGAATGGTGTTTCCTCCTACACATTGGTGCGGCTGGCTTCCGGGTTAAGCTGGCGGGTGTTAAGGAGCGTGGTTAGGCGGGTCATGTTTTGGAGGATGCATGACTCCACCTTCGCATCTCCCGAGCCCGTTGGGGAGTTGCAGCGATGAGACAAGATCAAAATTGGGGAGAAAAAAGGGGGGTAAAATACAAAAAAATAAACAGACTTGTGTTGGAGTGGTTAATCTTGATTTAAGAGATGAGACATGGGCCAGCCGAGGATACAATCCAAACATTCTCATCCCCCCCCCCCACACACACACACACGCACACACACCCAGTCTAGAGTGACTTGACGTGAGTGGGTTTCCTCAGCAGCCACCCCTTAGGACACAAACAGCTGTCTATCTGTGTGTGTGTGTGTGTGTGTGTGTGTGTGTGTCAGTGTGTTCACGCTCTGCAGCAGAATGTAATTTCCCTGAGGCTAGGAGCTGCCAATAAACACTACTGAATCCTGCTCTACCCTGACATGATGGGAATTTAATTTGAGTCTCTCTCTCTCTCCCTCTCTCTTGCCTTCCCTCTCTCTGTGTCCCTTTCTCTGTTTCTTCCCATTATGTCCCTCTGTTTCCCTCCCCTCTTCCCATTACCTCTGCCTGTTTCCTCTACACTTCCACACCGTCTCTGTTTCCCTCCCCTCTTCCCCCTCTTTCTTATTCTCTTCATTGTCTTCTGTTAGCTCTAGGTCACACAGTGACAGACTCCATCTGCCCAATTTCCTCAGTAATATGCTTGAGCCAAGGAGAAGAGAAAGGAGGGGAGGAGGGGTGGTGATGGAGGAGAAAACACGAGGGAGGGAGTAGTAGAGAGGGGGGGTGTTTGTGTTCAGGTAATATTAGAGCAGTGAAAATGTCAAAGTGACAATAAGCTTTAGAGGCTGGAACATGCAGAGTTATAAAAAGGTGTGTGTATATTTTTGTGCACTTGCATGTTTGTGTGTGTGTGAGTGAGTGTGTGCATATACATTTGTGTGTGTGTGTGTGTGTGTGTGAGTGTGAAAGCCCTCAGAAGAGAGAAATTATTATGATATTTTTATGAGTCTGGGTTTTAGAAGGTAATCACTTAGCATATGGCCACGCTCGGTAAAGTCAAATCACCTCTTTCATGGCTGTTTTGACATTTCACCCTCTTCCTCTGAGCTAGGCATCTCTCCCAAGTGGAACATCAGCAGAAATGGGTCCATTGAAGTGATTGAGCAAATCTGGCCACATAATAATATGGCGATAGAACTTGGATAGAAATAACTGCAAGGTGGTTTGGGGCTTTAACATCTGCTCTATGGATTTCTTTGGACACTCAAGTTAGTATGCTAAGCTAATGAGGGGCTGCTGAAAATACCTACATTGGTTGCTTGGCAACAGTTCAGGTACACTGTAAGTGGAAACATCAAACAACACAGTTTTGGGGGTAAATTCTCCTTTAACTAATGAGTAAACTAATCAGTCTAACAAGCAGGAGGCTTATCTCCTACTGCCAACTCTCCAAACAATGTGCGTGTTTGTTTGTTTGTTTGTTTGTTTGTGTTTGTGTCTGTCTCCTAAGCACCTCCTCACACCTCTTGTCTGTCTGAGCAATTATGCTGAACCAGGGATGTGTGTGTGTGTGTGTGTGTGTGTGTGTGTGTGTGTGTACGTGCGTGCGTGTGTGTCGTTTGTTCAAAATCAAATCCAAATAAAAGGACAAGGATCGCGGACACAGATTTGCTGATGTTATCGCAGGTGCAGCCTCTGCTCCCTGCCAGTAGCCATCCCCAGACACACACACTCTGACAAGTTGACGTCTCGTCACTAAATTAATCCAGACCGCAATTTGCTGCTGCAGCGTAAACTTGTTTATAAATTATACATATTTTTTCAGTCCCCACAAAAAACGCAACCAAGTGCCAATGCAAGGCCCTCACTCTGTCACTCAGAAACGTATTCCAGTGTCTGCCTGCCAGCTGAAAATATTTACCAGTGTGTGTGTGTGTGTGTAGGCTACCTGCCCCTCCCCCTCTGAAGCATAGGCTACTGTAGCCTACTGACGTTACAAGTGTGATTCAGATTTAAAAAAATAATAATAATATGCCATTTAGCAGACGCTTTTATCCAAACCGACTTACAGTCATGTGCGCATACATTGTTACGTATGGGTGGTCCCGGGGATTGAACCCACTACCCTGGCGTTACAAGCGCCATGCTCTACCAATTGAGCAACAGAGGACCACATGAAATTAGGGAGAGATTTTTAATTACAGAAGAATGGATTAACTTTTTCAATGCTAGTTAAGGATACTAAAGTTATCACGTTCCACATTGGATTTATTAACTACCAAAAGTTTTTATTTATTTATTCTGGTGCCCCTCTGCACACACAATTTTGTTAGCCACCTGGCTAGCTCTGGTCCAACGTTAAGCCAATTCTCGGAAGTTCAAAGACATTCAAAGTTCCTCCATAGAAGCCACTCCTCCGTAGGTATAATTCTACGGGCCTAATTCAGATAATGCATGACATAACAAAATGGCCAGCGCTTCAAGCCAAACCTCCTCCTCGGGTCCTACACCCTCTCTCGCTCTCTCCCCACCTGCAAATTTCAGTTGCATCTTGCGCCCTACACCTGTCTGTCCATCGCGCATGTAAACAACCAAAGATTGCCCTGCTCTATCCGCACTGATTGGTGAAGTAATTTAATGTCGAGCTAAATTTAAAAAATAATAATTTCAGAAGTTTGTATTGCATTTTTGGGGGTATTTATTATGGATCCCCTACTCTTCCTGGGGTCCAGCAAAATTAAGACAGTTATAAAAATGTTTAAGTGTGTGCCCTCAGGCCACTACTTTACTTGCGAAAGTATTCACCCCACTTGGCATTTTTCCTATTTTGTTGCCTTACAACCTGGAATTAAAATTGATTTTTTTGGAGGGGTTTGTATCATTTGATTTACACAACATGCCTACCACTTTGAAGATGCAAAATATTTTTTCTTGTGAGACAAGCAAGAAATAAGACAAAAAAACTGAAAACTTGAGCGTGCATAACTATTCACCCCCCCAAAGTCAATACTTTGTAGAGCTACCTTTTGAAGAAATTACTGCTGCAAGTCTCTTGGGGTATGTCTCTATAAGCTTGGCACATCTAGCCACTGGGATTTTTGCCCATTCTTCAAGGCAAAACTGCTCCAGCTCCTTCAAGTTGGATGGGTTCCACTGGTGTACAGCAATCTGTAAGTCATACCACAGATTCTCAATTTGATTGAGGTCTGGGCTTTGACTAGGCTATTCCAAGACATTTAAATGATTCCCCTTAAACCGCTCGAGTGTTGCTTTAGCAGTATGCTTAGTGTCATTGTCCTGCTGGAAGGAGAACCTCCGTCCCAGTCTCAAATCTCTGGAAGAATGAAACAGATTTCCCTCAATAATTTCCCTGTATTTAGCGCCATCCATCATTCCTTCAATTCTGACCAGTTTCCCAGTCCCTGCCGATGAAAAACATCCCCACAGCATGATGCTGCCACCACCATGCTTCACTGTGGGGATGGTGTTCTCGGGGTGATGAGAGGTGTTGGGTTTGCGCCAGACAAAGTGTTTTCCTTGATGGCCAAAAAGCTCAATTTTAGTCTCATCTGACCAGAGTACCTTCTTCCATATGTTTGAGGAGTCTCCCACATGCCTTTTGGCGAAACACCAAACGTGTTTGCTTATTTTTTTCTTTAAGCAATGGCTTTTTTCTGGCCACTCTTCTGTAAAGCTCTGTGGAGTGTACGGCTTAAAATGGTCCTATGGACAGATACTCCAATCTCCGCTGTGGAGCTTTGCAGCTCCTTCAGGGTTATCTTTGGTCTCTTTGTTGCCTCTCTGATTAATGCCCTCCTTGCCTGGTCCGTGAGTTTTGGTGGTCGGCCCTCTCTTGGCAGGTTTGTTGTGGTGCCATATTCTTTCAATTTTTTAATAATGGATTTAATGGTGCTCCATGGGATGTTCAAAGTTTCTGATATTGTTTTATAACCCAACCCCGATCTGTACTTCTCCACAACGTTGTCCCTGACCTGTTTGGAGAGCTCCTTGGTCTTCATGGTGCCGCATGCTTGGTGGTGCCCCTTGCTAAGTGGTGTTGCAGTCTGGGGCCTTTCAGAACAGGTGTATATATACTGAGATCATGTGACAGATTATGTGACACTTAGATTGCACACACGTGGACTTTATTTAACTAATTATGTGACTTCTGAAGGTAATTGGTTGCACCAGATCTTATTTAGAGGCTTTATAGCAAAGGGGGTGAATACATATGCACTCACCACTTTTACGTTATTTATTTTGTATAATTTTTTGAAACAAGTTAATTTTTTCTTCTTCTTTTTATTCAGTTTAGTCACATGATTTCTCAATTTACAGTATGTTTGCCAATCGGTGGTGCAGCCACTTATTTGCCATTCCTTTTTCCTCATCCCTCTCTCAACCATACCATTTTTCAATTCCTCATCAAACCACAGGGACTAAGCAGTTTTGACAGTCATTTTCTTAATGGGTGCATGCTCATTAGTAACTGGAATATGCAATTTCATAAATGTGTCAAGTGAAGCATCTGGTTGCCCCTCATTACACACCTAAGACCAGCAAATATTCTTTACATCTTTATCATAGGAATCACTACAAAACGTATTGTTTGACCTCTTATACACTATTACACTATTACTCAAACAGCGCCGGAGAAGATGGCTGCCGTTTTACAGCCCTCTAACCAATTGTACTATTATGTGTGTTTTTCCGCGTTATTTGTAATTTATTTTGTACATAATGTTTCTGCCATCGTCTCTTATAACCAAAAAGAGCTTCTGGATATCAGGACAGCGATTACTCACCTCGTATTGGACGAATATTTTTTCTTCAACGAGGTGGCCGCGAAGGATATCATACAGACACCCGACAAGGCCCAAATCCCTGTCATTCGCGTGAGGAAGAGACGGAGATATCGTGGACGGAGATCGGGGTGCCTTGTAAGGATCCGACGGCGAGCGAGTAAACTGCCTCTTCCATCAATCCTATTAGCCAACGTTCAATCTTTTGAAAATAAAGTGGACGACTTAAGATTACGGTTATCCTACCAACGGGACATTAAAAACTGTAATATCTTATGTTTCACCGAGTCGTGGCTGAACGACGACAATGATAACATTCAGCTAGCAGGTAATACGCTACATCGGCAGGACAGAACGGCTGACTCCGGTAAGACAAGGGGTGGCGGTCGGTGTATATTTGTAAACAACAGCTGGTGCACAAAATCAAATACTAAGGAAGTCTCGAGGTTTTGCTCGCCTGAGGTAGAGTATCTTATGATAAGCTGTAGACCACACTATTTACCAAGAGAGTTTTCATCTATATTTTTCATAGCTGTCTATTTACCACCACAAACCAATGCTGGCATTAAGATTGCACTGAATGAGTTGTACAAGGCCATTAATCAACAGGAAAACGCTCATCCAGATGCAGCGCTCCTAGTGGCCGGGGACTTTAATGCAGGGAAACTTAAATCCGTTCTACCTAATTTCTACCAGCATGTTAAATGTGCAACCAGAGGGAAAAAAACTCTAGACCACCTTTACTCCACACACAGAGACGCATACAAAGCTCTCCCTCGCCCTCCATTTGGCAAATCTGACCATAACTCTATCCTCCTGATTCCTGCTTATAAGCAAAAACTAAAGCAGGAAGCACCAGTGACTCGGTTAATAAAAAAGTGGTCAGATGACGCAGATGCTAAGCTACAGGACTGTTTTGCTAGCACAGACTGGAACATGTTCCGGGATTCTTCAGACAGCATTGAGGAGTACACCACATCAGTCACTGGCTTCATCAATAAGTGCATCGATGATGTCGTCCCCACAGTGACCGTACGTACATACCCCAACCAGAAGCCATGGATTACAGGAAACATCCGCACTGAGCTAAAGGGTAGAGCTGCCGCTTTCAAGGAACGGGACTCTAACCCGGACGCTTATAAGAAATCCCGCTATGACCTCCGACGAACCATCAAACAGGCAAAGAGTCAATACAGGTCTAAGATTGAATCGTACTACACTGGCTCTGACGCTCGTCGGATGTGGCAGGGCTTGAAAACTATTACAGACTACAAAGGGAAGCACAGCCGCGAGCTGCCCAGTGACACAAGCCTACCAGACGAGCTAAACCACTTCTATGGTCGCTTCGAGGCAAGCAACACTGAAGCATGCATGAGAGCACCAGCTGTTCCGGATGACTATGTGATCACGCTCTCCGTAGCCGATGTGAGTAAGACTTTTAAGCAGGTCAACATTCACAAGGCCGCAGGGCCAGACGGATTACCAGGATGTGTACTCCGAGCACCAACAGCATTATCCCAGAAACCCTAGACCCACTCCAATTTGCATACCGCCCCAACAGATCCACAGATGATGCAATCTCTATTGCACTCCACACTGCCCTTTCCCACCTGGACAAGAGGAACACCTACGTGAGAATGCTATTCATTGACTACAGCTCAGCATTCAACACCATAGTGCCCTCTAAGCTCATCACTAAGCTAAGGATCCTGGGACTAAACACCTCCCTCTGCAACTGGATCCTGGACTTCCTGACGGGCCGCCCCCAGGTGGTAAGGGTAGGTAACAACACATCTGCCACACTGATCCTCAACACGGGGGCCCCTCAGGGGTGCATGCTCAGTCCCCTCCTGTACTCTCTGTTCACCCATGACTGCATGGCCAGGCACGACTCCAACACCATCATTAAGTTTGCCGACGACACAACAGTGGTAGGCCTGATCACCGACAACGATGAGACAGCCTATAGGGAGGAGGTCAGAGATCTGGCCGTGTGGTGCCAGGACAACAACCTCTCCCTCAACGTGACCAAGACAAAGGAGATGATTGTGGACTACAGGAAAAAAAAGAGGACTGAGTACGCCCCCATTCTCATCGACGGGGCTGTAGTGGAACAGGTTGAGAGCTTCAAGTTCCTTGGTGTCCACATCACCAACGAACTATCATGGTCCAAACACACCAAGACAGTCGTGAAGAGGGCACGACAAAGCCTATTCCCCCTCAGGAGACTAAAAAGATTTGGCATGGGTCCTCAGATCCTCAAAAAATTCTACAGCTGCACCATCGAGAGCATCCTGACTGGTTGCATCACCGCCTGGTATGGCAACTGCTTGGCCTCCGACCACAAGGCACTACAGAGGGTAGTGCGTACGGCCCAGTACATCACTGGGGCAAAGCTTCCTGCCATCCAGGACCTCTATACCAGGCGGTGTCAGAGGAAGGCCCTCAAAATTGTCAAAGACTCCAGCCACCCTAGTCATAGACTGTTCTCTCTGCTACCGCACGGCAAGCGGTACCGGAGTGCCAAGTCTAGGTCCAAAAGACTTCTCAACAGCTTCTACCCCCAAGCCATAAGACTCCTGAACAGCTAATCATGGCTACCCAGACTATTTGCACTGCCCCCCCACCCCATCCTTTTTACGCTGCTGCTACTCTGTTAAGTATTTATGCATAGTCACTTTAACTCTACCCACATGTACATATTACCTCAACTACCTCAACTAGCCGGTGCCCCCGCACATTGACTCTGCAACGGTACCCCCCTGTATATATAGCCTCCCTACTGTCACTTTATTTGACTTCTGCTCTTTTTTTTCTCAACACTTTTTTTTTGTTGTTGTTTTATTTTTACTTTTTTTGTTTAAAATAAATGCACTGTTGGTTAAGGGCTGTAAGTAAGCATTTCACTGTAATGTCTGCACCTGTTGTATTCGGCGCATGTGACCAATAAAATTTGATTTGATTTGATTCATTAGGCCTTCCTTTGGAACTTTGGTTTTCCTAGATATGGCTGCTATATTATGACCACTACATCCGTTGGATTTGGATACTGCTTTAGAGAAGATTTCTGCAGCATTAGTAAAGATGTGATCAATACATGTTGATGATTTCATTCCTGTGCTGTTTGTAAATACCCTTGTAGGTTGACTGATAACCTGAACCAGGTTGCAGGCACTGGTTAGAGTTTGAAGCTTTTTCTTGCGTGGGCAGCTTCATGAAAACCAGTCAATATTTAAGTCGTCCAGAAAATATACCTCTGTTAATATCACATACATTATCAAGCATTTCACACATATTATCCAGATACTGACTGTTAGCACTTGGTGGTCTATAGCGGCTTCCCACAAGAATGGGCTTTAGGTGAGGCAGGTGAACCTGTAGCCATATTACTTCAACAGCATTTGACATGAGATCCTCTCTAAGCTTTAAAGGAAAAGGGCTCTGAACATACACAGCAACACTTCCACCATTGGCGTTCCTGTCTCTTCTGAAGATGTTGAAACCATGTATTGCTATCACTGTATCATCAAAGGTATTATCTAAGTGAGTTTCAGAGATAGTCAGTATATCTGTTACTTGCAAGTTATCGATTTCATGAACCTTGCTTCTTAGGCATATGTTAATATGGGCTAGTTTTTGCACTTTTCTGAGATTCTTGATTGTTTTTATTGCTTTACTGGGAGGCTTATCAGAGGTAGACATGATAATTATGTTTGAGCTGATAGTGCAGGGTGAACTACAGTGGACTTCCTACTAGAGCAAACTGCCTCAGTTCCAACAGTATAACTCAGGTTCATAGGCGCATGATTCCTGCATAAAATAGCTGTAGGATTGTCAGAGGCATTCAGGGGAGTTAGAGGGACATAAATTAGGTTACTTACATTATGACTGCCAACGCCCCTGGGACAATGTACAGTGCATTCGAAAAGTATTCAGACCCCTTAACTTTTTCCACATTTTGTGACGTTACAGCTTTGTTCTAAACTGGATTAAATAAAACATTTCCCTCATCTATCGACACACAATATCCAACAATGACAATGCAAAAACAAGTTTAAAAAATAAAAAGCAGAAATACCTTATTTACATAAGTATTCAGATCCTTTGCTATGAGACTCGAAATTGAGTGCAGGTACATCCTGTTTCCATTGATCATCCTTGAGATGTTTCAACAACTTGATTGGAGTCCACCTTTGGTAAATTCAATTGATTGGACATGATTTGGAAAGGCACACACCTGTCTATATAAGGTCCCACAGTTGACAGTGCATGTCGGAGCAAAAACCAAGCCATGAGGTCCAAGGAATTCTCTGTAGAGCTCCGAGACAGGATTGTGTCAAGGCACAGATCTGGTGAAGGGTACCAAAACATTTCTGCAGCATTGAAGGTTCCCAATAACACAGTGGCCTCCATCATTCTTAAATGGAATAAGTTTGGAACCACCAAGATTCTTCCTAGAGCTGGCCGCCCGGCCAAACTGAGAAATCCGGGGAGAAGGGCCTTGGTCAGGGGGGAGACCAAGAACCCGATGGTCACTCTGACAGCGCTCCAGAGTTCCTCTGTGGAGATGAAAGAACCTTCCAGAAGAACAACCATCTCTGCAGCACTCCACCAATCAGGCCTTTATGGTAGAGTGGCCAGACAGAAGCCACTCCTCAGTAAAAGGCACATGACAGCCCGCTTGGAGTTTGCCAAAAGGCACCTAAAGACTCTCAGACCATGAGAAACAAGATTCTCTGGTCTGATGAAACCAAGATTGAACTCTTTGGCCTGAATGCCAAGCGTCATGTCTGGAGGAAACCTGGCACCATCCCTACGGTGAAGCATGGTGGTGGCAGCATCATGCTGTGGGGATGTTTTTGAGCGGCAGGGACTGGGAGACTAGTCAGGATCGAGGGAAAGATGAACGGAGAAAAGTACAGAGAGATCCTAATGACCCTAAGCACACAGCCAAGACAACGCAGGAGTGGCTTCGGGACAAGTCTCTGAATGTCCTTGAGTGGCCCAGCCAGAGCCCGGACTTGAACCCCATCGAACATCTCTGGAGAGACCTGACAATAGCTGTGCAGCGACGCTCCCCATCCAACCTGACAGAGCTTGAGAGGATCTGCAGAGAAGAATGGGAGAAACTCCCCAAATACAGGTGTGCCAAACTTATAGCGTCATACCGAAGAAGATTCAAGGCTGTAATCGCTGCCAAAGGTGTTTCAACAAAGTACTGAGTAAATGGTCTGAATATTTATGTAAATGTGATACTTCAGTTGTCTACAAACCTGTTTTTGCTTTGTTATTATGGGTTATTGTGTGTAGATTGATGAGGGGAAAAAAACAATTTAATCAATTTCAGAAAAGGCTGCAACGTAACAAAATGGGGAAAAAGTAAAGGGGTCTGAATACTTTCCGAATGCACTGTACATTTACAGCAGCACTAAGACAACACAATGGTAGGGATTATCTGAGCAAGGTTTGGGTCACAATTATAACACAGACACATCTGTGTTCACGCCTGTCATTTATTTTAGACATGTTGGTCACGCTTCGAGCGGTTTACATGCATGTTGTGTGTGATTATGTCTGTGCTATAGACGGTGAGGTGACAGCTTAATTTTCCACTCTTCAGCTGTTCTCACCTCTCCTCTCCCCTCCTTTCCTCTCCTCTTCTCTCATCTCCTATCATCTCCTCTTCTCACCTCTTCTTTCTCATCCTCTCTTCTCTCCTCCTCTCCTCTTCTCTCCTTTCATTGTCCCTGGTCACACAGAGTTTATCGTATGATCCAACTTTCAAAACGAGTCCGTTTTGGCTATCCATTGCAGTCAACTAGCTAGCTAGGTAGCTGTTTAGCTTTCTAGCACATTCACTAATTAGTTTGTAAACAATAACAAGCTAGTCAGCTACCACATGTTCTTGTCAAACTGTCAACAGAGTAGCTAGCAGTCAACAAGATATGGCAAATAACAGTCTAAAAATGACTTCATGGCAAATAAATACGATTTGACCGTTCGGCCAGGAATCAGATTTGTATTTGGCTTGAAATATCTGATTTCATGTGCTTTTTGGCTGTTCAGACTGCAGGAAAAAGAACAGATTGGAATCTGTAATTGTTTTGTTATTCAAGTCACTTCAAACTGCCAATGTGAACAAGGCTTTAGTGAAGGAGGCTCACAGACAGACATCTGTACTACTGCTACAGTAGGTAGGGGAGGCTAATATATTCAGAGACTCTTAATTGCATCTGTGTGAAGGATGTATTCATCATTTTGTTGATCAACTCTTATATCAATACTTCCATCACTGATACAGCTAATCAGAGGGCCTATCATACACACACACACACACACACACACACACAGTGGTGTAAAGTACTTAAGTAAAAATACTAAAAGTGGTCCTCTGTAGCTCAATTGGTAGAGCATGGCGCTTGTAATGCCAGGGTAGTGGGTTCGATCCCCGGGACCACCCATACGTAAAAATATATGCACACATGACTGTAAGTAGCTTGGGATAAAAGTGTCTGCTAAATGGCATATTATTATTATTATTATTATTATTATAAGTATCTGTACTTTACCATTAATTTTTTTGACAACTTTTACTTCTACTTCCTAAATAAAAAACATTGTACCTTTTACTACATATATTTTCTCTGACACCCAAAAGTACTCATTACATTTTGATTGCTTAGCAGGACAGGAAAATGGTCCAACTCACGCACTTATCAAGAGAACATCCCTGGTCATCCCTACTGCCTCTGATCTGACTCATTAAACACACTTGGTTTGTCTGTAAATTATGTGTGTTGGAGATGGCCCCTGGCTATCCATTAAAACAGACAAAAATGGTTCCGTCTGGATTGCTTAATATAAGGAATTTGAAATGATTTATACTTTTACTTTTGATACTTAAGTATATTTTAGCAATTACATTTACTTTTGATACTTAAGTATATTTAAAACGGAATACTTTTAGACTTTTACACAAGTAGCATTTTACTATTAAAGGGTCATTTCAATTTTTTACTTCATATTCATCATCTCCAGCACCACCCAAACATCAACATATGTGAAAATAGCGTGTTTCTATGTTTTGTAGTTAAAATGATAGAGGAAGATAAGTGTTTCCAATGGCATCGTCAACCAATTAGTAGGCAATTAGTAGACAATGCCTATTCGATGCATAATTGGTTAAAATCACATGATGCACACTGATGATGTCATTGGAAACATTTATCTTCCTCTATCTTTGTGTTGACGTTGGGGTGGTGCTGGAAATGATTACCCTTTAGGTACCCTTTACGATATCTTTACTTTTACTCAAGTATGACAATTGGGTACTTTTTCCACAACTGCACACACACACACACACACACACACACACACACACACACACACACACACACACACACACCAGCGGCTTTATCATCATCACAGTCTAACAGTGCGTAATGGATGGGTACAGACCTGTTGTGTCTCAGAGACAGATTACATGGTATCTAAGGGACACGCATTTACTGCTGCTGAGGTCTCACTAAAACACTCCTATTGTGTGTGTGTGTGTGCCTATGTGTGCCTATCCCCATCTGTTACACACAATTACAGCAATGGCCAAAACAACCTCATGTGCAGAATCAAAAGCAACAGATGTGAAAGGACTAGATAGATAGAAATAGCCAGAAACACAGATGTCTGAAAACTAGATACTGTTAAAATACTAGCCAAACACACAGATATAAACGATGCAGGATGGAAATGTACCTGCCATAACACCAACAGCCAAAATGTTTTAGAACTAGATACTGTAGCTCTGGCCAAAAACACAGATCTGTTAAAACTAGATACCAATGTTTTGCCATCATAGTAAAGGCTGAATGTACAGATCTGAGAATACTGCAGCCCTGGCAACGAACATAGCTCTGTGAAAAGATTATTGGATGCTGGAGCCTTTCCAGATGGAACAACTGTGTAGTTGTGGTGTACTGGACCCAGTAGCTCTGGACCCTGGACTGTGTGTTTGAGAATGACCCGGTCCCTAACCAACCTGCTGTAGATGTCACTGGTAGAATCAGACAATGTGTAGCTGCTGTGTGTGACGCCGTCATTGTGACTGATCAGCATGTGTCAGAGAATAGATAATGGAGTCTACTTGACACGCCAGTTTACCTGCTGTGACAACGTTGATGGTGTTGCATAGAGAGAGAGAGAGAGTTGGAGAGAGCGATGCATCCGATGCAGTGTGACCTATCACATCCAGATTGGATGGGAATGAAAAGGAGATGTGGAACACACACACACACACACAGCAGGGGCAGGAACAAAACATGTTCCTCTCATCTAAGAGTCATAAATCAATGATCAGTCCAATCAAATAATCAATTAACCAATAATCAATTGGACCAATAATTAATTACCTGTCCATCACCCAGCTCAGTCATTTATACCCTGGCCAGAGAGTCAGTCAACATATTCCCCTCTCTCTCCCTCTATCTGCCTCTCCGTTCCATTCTTCTGTATTTTATCATTGTTCATCAAACATTCTTTCTGTCTCCTCTTTCCCTCCATCAATAGGATTCTAGTACTGAGTGAACTACAGCGTCTTACATAAGGACTTTCTAGTTGAACAGAGTCACAGCATACAGCAACTACACAGAGAGGACATAAAGGACAGTTCCAGACAGACGAAGAACAGTACAACTGCTACAGTCAGATCCCAAAGAGAGATGGAGGGAGCGGATGGGTAGATAACGGGAGGACTGTCTGCACTGACCCTTTTGACTCATCACATACGCTGCTGCTACTGTTTATTGTCTATCTTGTTGCCCAGTCACTTTACCCCTACCTACAGTATATGTACAAATCTACCTCAATTACCTTGTAGCCCTGAACATTGACTCGGTACTGGTACCCCGTGTATATAGCCAAGTTATCGTTACTAATTGTGTATTTTTTCTATTATTTTTCCATTTTTCTCTCTGCATTATTGGTAAGGGCCCATAAGTAGGCATTTCACTGTTAGTCTACACCTGTTTACACCTGTTGTTTACGAAGCATGTGACAAATACAATTTGATTTGATTTGATTTTGATTTAAACAGCTGCGTGTTCTGTCCTGTGACTCATATGTACTGTTTTGATCGAGCTGCTCTTTCTGTGCTTTTTAGGGCTTTGCATCTGTGTGTTGGGGGGAGGATACTTCTGCAGCTGCAACTAATGCTCTGAATTTAGAGATGTTTCCCTCTCTCTGCTTTAAGAAAACATCCCAAACTAATTAGAGAGAGAGAGAGAAAGATGTTAGTGAATCCACTTCTTTAAACTCCTACACAGACTGTCCCCCAAGGGTAGCCACAGCCACTTTCCCTTTTTATCCCCCTTCTCTCTCTTTCCCTTCTATCCTTTCTCCTGCTCTCTCCCCTCATTTTTTCTTATTTCACTCTTTCCCTCTCTTTCATCCCTCTGTACAATAATATCATACTGTAGCTCTCTGCTTGGTTTGACTGGTCTCCTTCTGACCGTCTCTCTACACACATCCCCTCATACACTCTATCCCCTACACTTCTCCACAGGCTGGCTCACACTAACACCTTTATACAGTTGAAGTCGGAAGTTTACATACACTTAGGTTGGAGTCATTAATACTTGTTTTTCAACCACTCCATAAATTTCTTGTTAACAAACTATAGTTTTGGCAAGTCAGTTAGGACATCTACTTTGTGCACAAGTCATTTTTCCAACAATTGTTTACAGACAGATTGTTTCACTTATAATTCACTGTATCACAATTCCAGTGGGTCAGAAGTTTACATACACTAAGTTGACTGTGCCTTTAAACAGCTTGGAAAATTCCAGAAAATGATGTCATGGCTTTGAAAGCTTCTGATAGGCTAATTGACATAATTTGAGTCAATTGGAGGTGTACCTGTGGATGTATTTCAAGGCCTACCTTCAAACTCAGTGCCTATTTGCTTGACATCATGGGAAAATCAAATGAAATCAGTCAAGACCTCAGAAAGAAAATGGTAAACCTCCACAAGTCTGGTTCATCCTTGGGAGCAATTTCCAAACACCTGAAGGTACCACGTTCATCTGTACAAACAATAGTACGCAAGTATAAACACCATGGGACCACGCAGCTGTCATACTGCTCAGGAAGGAGATGCGTTCGGTCTCCTGGAGATGAACGTACTTTGGTGCGAAAAGTGCAAATCAATCCCAGAACAACAGCAAAGGACCTTGTGAAGATGCTGGAGGAAACCGGTACAAAAGTATCTATATCCACACTAAAACGAGTCCTATATCGACATAACCTGAAAGGCCGCTCAGCAAGGAAGAAGCCACTGCTCCAAAACCGCCATAAAAAAGCCAGACTACGGTTTGCAACTGCACATGGGGACAAAGATTGTACTTTTTGGAGAAATGCCCACTGGTCTGATTTAAGCAAAAATATAACTGTTTGGCCATAATGACCATCGTTATGTTTGGAGGAAAAAGGGGGGACTTGCAAGCTGAAGAACACCATCCCAACCGTGAAGCACGGGGGTGGCAGCATCATGCTGTGGGGGTGCTTTGCTGCAGGAGGGACTGGTGCACTTCACAAAATAGATGGCATCATGAGGAAGGAAAATTAGGTGGATATATTGAAGCAACATCTCAAGACATCAGTCAGGAAGTTAAAGCTTGGTCGCAAACGGGTCTTCCAAATGTACAATGACCCCAAGCATACTTCCAAAGTTGTGGCAAAATGGCTTAAGGACAACAAAGTCAAGGTATTGGAGTGGCCATCACAAAGCCCTGACCTTAATCCTATAGAAAATGTGTGGGCAGAACTGTAAAAGCGTGTGCGAGCAAGGAGGCCTACAAACCTGACTCAGTTACACCAGCTCTGTCAGGAGGAATGGGCCAAAATTCACCCAACTTTTTGTGGGAAGCTTGTGGAAGGCTACCCGAAACGTTTGACCCAAGTTAAACAATTTAAAGGCAATGCTACCAAATACTAATTGAGTGTATGTAAACTTCTGACCCACTGGGAATGTGATGAAAGAAAAAAAGATGAAATAATTCATTCTCTCTACTATTATTCTGACATTTCACATTCTTAAAATAAAGTGGTGATCCTAACTGACCTAAGACAGGGAATTTTTACTAGGATTAAATGTCAGGAATTGTGAAAAACGGAGTGTAAATGTGCATGGCTAAGGTGTATGTAAACTTCCGACTTCAACTGTACCTTCATCCCCTTCTCTCTCTCTCTCTCTCTCTCTCTCTCTCTCTCTCTCTCTCTCTCCCCCCATCTGCCTCTCTGTTCTGTTCTTCTGTATTTTATCATTGTTCATCATTTCTGTCTCCTCTTTCCCTCCATCTATAGCATGGCTCTCTGTCCCTGTTCCTGGAGATCTACCCTCCTGTAGGTTTTCGCTCTAACCGCAGTTGTAACTGACCTGATTCAGCTCATCAACCAGCTAATTATTGGAATCAGGTGCGCTGGATTACGGTTGGCGTGAAAACCTACAAGACGGGAGCTCTCCAGAAACAGGGTTAGAGAGCCCTGATCTATAGCATTCTTGTACTGAGTGAACTATAGCGTCTTACATAAAGACTTTCTAGTTGAACAGAGTCACAGCATACAGCAACTACACAGAGAGGACATAAAGGACAGTTCCAGACAGACGTAGAACAGTACAACTGCTACAGTCAGATCCCAAAGAGAGATGGAGGGAGTGGATGAGTAGATGATGGGAGGAACTGATGAATAAACAAGTGCCTGTTTGAGGGACTTTCTACAGTTGCATGATTACGCACATGAATACCTGAACAGCAGTCTCTCGCTCTCTCTCTCGCTGAAGCGACACACAGCAAGTCCATGGGACATGTCTTCTATTTTTCTATTTGATCATGTATCTTACCCCTTTCTCTCTCCTTTCTCTTTCCCTCTCTTTGTATGCTTTTTATCTCATATGAAAGACCACACAAAGAGCAGGACCGAATCTCTTAGAAGACCATCACACACACACAGACACACACACAAACACGCACAGAGAACACTCACTACCATTTAAACAGCTGTGTTCTCTCCTGTGACTAATAATGTACTGTTTTGATCCAGCTGCTCTGCTCTTTCTGTGCTTTTTAGGGCTTTGCATGACGTGTGTGTTCGGGGGAAGGTACTTCTGCAGCTGCAACTAATGCTCTGAACTTTGAGATTTTCTCTATCTCTGCTTTAAGAAAACATCACAAACCAATTAAAGAGAGAGAGAAAGGGAGATGTTCGTGAATCCACTTCTTTAAACTCCCACACAGACTGTGTCCCCCAAGGGTAGCCACAGCCACTTTCCCTTTTTATCCCCCTTCCCCCCCCCCCCCCCCCCCCCCCCCTCCGCTTCCATCCTCACCCCTTTTCTCCTGCTCTCCCCCCTCATTTTATCTTATTTCACTCTTTCCCTCTCTTTCACCATCCAGTATTTCAGCACATCTCTCTGTACAATAATATCATACTGCTTCTCAAACTGACTGGTCTCCTTCTGACCCTCTCTCTACACACATCCCCTCATACACTCTATCCCCTACACTTCTCCACAGGCTGGCTCACACTAACACCTTAATACCTTTATCCCTTCATCCTCTCTATCTCTCTCTCTCTGTCTTTCTTGTTCATTACGTCTCTCCACTTTATGCCTAAATGCCATCTCCGCCATCAAACATCCTCATTTTACAGGAAAGTAACACGATTATGTGGAACATATTTCAATGCACGCACACAGACTCAGGAAGGAAAGGTCCAGCAGTTCTCCCTCTCTTCTCCCTCTCCATCTCTTCTCCCTCTCTTCTCCCTCTCCATCTCTTCTCTCTCTCCCTCTCCATCTCTTCTCCCTCTCTTCTCCCTCTCCATCTCTTCTCCCTCTCTTCTCCCTCTCCATCTCTTCTCCCTCTCTTCTCCCTCTCGACTCCCTATCTTCTCCTACTCCCTCGTTCTCTCTGTGATTAGCTCACTGTAAAGAAACATATTTCAAAGTGAAAGGTAGTGATGAGGCAACAGTAAGCTTGTGTGTGTGTCTACGGTGAGATGACGTTAAGATGAAAAGAGTAGAGATGGATTAGCTGTGAAGGGGAAGTTAAGCGGTGAGTGTGTGTGTGTGTGTGTGTGTTTGTGTGTGTGTGTGTGTGTGTGTGTGTGTGTAGAGGTGTCCCTGCAGGAAGAGGAGAAGAGAGGAAGTGAGGCGTTTAGCTCTGAAGTGGGGCACTTTTAATCACAGGGCGCGGAATCCTGCATGACCTGCTATGCCATCCATTATTGATGCCTGCCGCAGCCAGACTGATGAATCATTCAGCCACTAGTCAGGCCTGGGAATTCTCTTCCTCTACGGACGACAAGCCACATTGATTACCTGTTGTACTGGACAGCTACACATACTGCACTGGATTTTCCTAAACTATTTGACAGCGTTCTCTTCCCAGTAAACTTCTAATACAGCACAGATTTAGTACGCCATGGACTTACTAGTAAATCTAGGTGTTACAAAGCAGAGACATAGACAGAGAGAGAAATAGTGAGTCAGACACATAGAAAGGATAAATAGGAAAGTAGAAGTATGTTGATGCTACTTGCTCCTGGCCTCTGGGCTTGGAGACAATGGAAGACTGTGAAATGTTTAAAGGGATACTTCGGGATGTTGGCAATGAGGCCCTTTATCTACTTCCCAAGAGTCAGATGTGAAATGTATAAATACTCAAAATACGCACACACACACACACACCGCCTACATACTTTTTTATCTTTGGAGGGTTTCCTTTCCTTTCCTCTCCTCCCTCCGTTCTTCTCTATTTAATGTTCTGAGTGAACCAACACCGCAGGAACGGGATATACCTCACAGCCAGAGAAGACACACATACACACACACACATACACGTGGGCAATGGGCCTGAAACATTGGCAATGGGCCTACATACAAAACAACAAAACAACAACCCATAGGCTCTTTGCAGTGGTGTGGGAAATACAGAGCTGTGTCCAAACTCTCTCTTCATTGTTAAAGTGCCCTATATTGTCTGCTTATCTCTATTGTCTATCTCTGCTTTTACTTCTGTCTACTGTCTCTCTACTGTCCATCTCTACTGTCCTTCTCTACTGTCCTTCTCTACTGTCCATCTCTACTGTCCTTCTTTACTGTCCATCTCTACTGTCCATCTCTACTGTCCTTCTCTACTGTCCTTCTCTACTGTCCATCTCTACTGTCCTTCTCTACTGTCCTTCTCTACTGTCCATCTCTACTGTCCTTCTCTACTGTCTCTCTACTGTCCATCTCTACTGTCCATCTCTACTGTCCTTCTTTACTGTCTCTCTACTGTCCATCTCTACTGTCCATCTCTACTGTCCATCTCTACTGTCCTTCATCCATCTCTACTGTCCTTCTCTACTGTCCTTCTCTACTGTCCTTCTCTACTGTCTTTCTACTGTCTCTCTACTGTATATCTCTATGTGTAATAGAGAGGTAGCGTGCAATTGGCATGCTGACTATAGGAATGTCCAACAGAGCTGTTGCCAGAGAATTTCATGTTCATTTCTCTACCATAAGCCGCCTCCAACGTCATTTTAGAGAATTTGGCAGTCCGTCCAACTGGCCTCACAACCGCAGACCAGGTGTAACCAGGCCAGCCCAGGACCTCCACATCCGGCTTCTTCACCTGCGGGATCGTCTGAGACCAGCCACCCGGACAGCTGATAAAACTGAGGAGTATGTATGTCTGTAATAAAGCCCTTTTGTGGGGAAAAACACATTCTAATTGGCTGGGCCTGGCTCCCCAGTGGGTGTGCCTTGCTCCCAAGTGGGTGGGCCTATGCCCTCCCAGGCCCACCCATGGCTGCGCCCCTGCCCAGTCATGTGAAATCCATAGATTAGGGCCTAATTTCTTTATTTCAATTGACTGATTTCCTTATATGAGCTGTAACTCAGTAAAATCGCTGAAATTGTTGCATGTTGCGTTTATATTTTTGTTCAGTATATCTTTATGTCGTTGTTGGTATTGACACACGGTGCTCTTTCAGGGTTATCTCCCACCTGCTTTTATACTAAACATGGAAATATACACACGGTAATCAAATCAAAACACTTTGATTTAATATAAACTACACACATACACACATGCCCTTGCATGCACGCATGCACACACACACACACACGTACACACAAATACACACACACACAACTAAAGCACAGAGGATGGTCCAACCACTGATCAGTTGACCTGCTAAAAAATGTATGGGGCAGAGCGATGAAAGGAGAAACGCAATATGGAGTGATAGATGAGAGAAGAGGTAGTGGGCAGAGAAAGAAAGACATGTTGGGAAAATAAAAAGTTGAGGTGAGGCGAGAGGGAAAAGGATGGCAAAGGGCAAAGTACGAAGGAAACAAAGAGAGGTAAAAACAGAAAGAGGAATGTGGTGTGTGAAGCTGAAAGGTATTTTCTTCTTGGAGAAAAGGGCAGGTTGACATTTATTGTCATGAGTCTGGTCCTGGATATGCCAGCTGCAAAGTCAAAATTGGCTATGTTGAAAAAATCCATGAAAACAAGAATTAGCTTTTAGGTCTTCATTTAAGGTTAGGGTTAAGCATTAGGGTTAGCAGTGTGGTTAAGGCTAGGGTTAGGTTTAAAATCAGATTTTATGACTTTGTGGCTGTGCCAGCTAGTGACTACTGTGCAGAGCTGCCTCCAGAACAAGATTCATGACAAAAAACACTAAACTGCGAGAAAAGGACAGAATTTCATGTTTTCTGATAGCGAAGTTAGTAGCAACACAAAACATGTTTTCAGAGATGAACCAGGGAAAAGCTCCAATATGAGAGAAACCTTGAATAATGTATTTGTGGCTGTGAGTGCATTTTCTTAAAGGGACATTTCACTGCTGCTCTATTTCTCTATAGATGTCCATGTTATTAACATATCATGTGTGTAGTAAACATTTTGAATTTCTTCATTACACACAAATACGATTGTTTCTGCCAGCTACATTTCCTGGTTGTAAGCAAACCACAATGTCCAGAATTCATAGCGATTTGGAGCTGTATCCAGTTGATGTGAGAAATATCAAAATGTCTGTGTTTGTAGCCAGCACATTCAGCCAGAGGATTTTGAAACGGAGCTGAAGACTCAACTGATGGGGTTGCCATGTCGTTGAGCGTCAATTTTCCAATTTACTTCAAAGAGGAAGGCATCCGATCAGCCAACATCAACGCAGCAGAAAATAAGTCAAGCTGAGGTAACGTAGCTAACTTTACCTAGCTAACTAGCTAGATAGCTAGTGAACTACATTTGTTTATCCAAACCAAAATCTAGCTAGCTAGCTAGCTTTCATAATAGGCTGGCAAGACATTTCAAAGCATATCAATGTAATTAGCCAGCTGCCATCTGGCGATGTGATTTGTAACTTTGCAAGCTAACGTTAGCTTCGTTAGATTATGTTAGCTAACCGTTAGCTAGCTAACTAACTACTGCAGAGGCTAACATGGCTATGTGTTCTATTTAGAGTCCGATCCCATCAACATCAAGCTCAGCACCAGGAACCTTCTAAAATCTTACCAAAATCTACTCAATCTTTCCATGACTCCATGATAAGCAAATAAATAAACTGGAGCTAGGCATAAACATGGTCTGTGTCTTGTTGTCATAGTTGGTGTGTTTACAAGTAGGCTACAACTTCTACTGTATTTTTTCTGTATTATGGTTGATTGTTCATGCAAGGCTTGAAGTCTAAATTGGAGAAAAATAGGCATTAGTAAGGAGGAGATGGTGTGGGTGACTGACTTGTGTCTGTTGGGAGTGGGGATTGTGTGAAGGTTAGTATGCATGATCTATTGAAATTAAGGGGGTGGGTGGATATAATACCTTGTTTGAGTGTGTATGGATAGGAACAAAGTAGTAAAATGTTGGCTAATCACTGACTACTGTGTATCCTACAGACTAATCCTGCTGCTGCTGAGCTTGAGGCACATGACAGCCCGCTTGGAGTTTGCCAAAAGGCACCTAAAGACTCTCAGACCATGACAAACAAGATTCTCTGGTCTGATGAAACCAAGATTTTACTATTTGGCCTGAATGCCAAGCGTCACGTCTGGAGGGAACCTGGCACCACCCCTACGGTGAAGCATGGTGGTGGCAGCATCATGCTGTGGGGATGCTTTTCAACAGCAGGAACTGGGAGACTAGTCAGGATTGAGGGAAAGATGAACGGAGCAAAGTACAGAGAGATCCTTGATGAAAACCTGCTCCAGAGCGCTCAGGACCTCAGTCTGGGGCGAAGGTTCACCATCCAACAGGACAACGACCCTAAGCACACAGCCAAGACAACACAGGTCAACTTCGGGTCAAGTCTCTGAATGTCCTTGAGTGGCCCAGCCAGAGCCCGGACTTAAACCCGATCTAACATCTCTGGTGAGACCTGAAAATAGCTGTGCAGCGATGCTCCCCATCCAACCTGACAGAGCTTGAGAGGCTCTGCAGAGAAGAATGGGAGAAACTCCCCAAATACAGGTGTGCCAAGCTTGTAGCGTTATACCCAAGAAGACTCAAGGCTATAAACGCTGCCTAAGGTACTCCAACAAAGTACAGAGTAAAGGGTCTGAATACATATGTAAATCTGATATGTCAGTTCTTTATTGTTTATAAATTTGCAAAAATGTCTAAAAACATGTTTTTGAAAGAAAATAAATTAATCAATTTCAGAATAAGGCTGTAACGTAACAAAATGTGGGAAAAGTCAAGGGGTCTGAATACTTTCCGAATGCACTGTATATAATGGTGTTCTACAAGTGTACTGAAGTGACTAAATTATTACAGCTGCATCAGAAACCAATAAAGTGTTGACTACAACTTCTGGATCAATTCATAGTGATATTCTTGAAATGTATTTGGATAAACTAGCTTCAAGCTTACTGCTAAAACAAATGATGCAGGGAGTTGGTGTATCATTTAAACCTTAATTTGTTGGCAAGTAAACATGCTTCAATAAAACAGTAGATTAGTCTGTGTAGTATCTGAGGTTTGCATATTGTGGGTTAGATGAACTTTACTCTACTTTGCTGAAACATCTGGAAAGTGTTACTATAGGGGCCCCCTAAAACAGAGGAGATTCGGCTATGTGGAGGCCAGGGATTGGTCTATTCAAATCACGCCACCTTATGTTACATAAAGCATAGGATATATATACCATGTTTTAACAAAAGGACAGGGAGAGTAATCATATTTGGGATTGGTTTCGTTGCTCTCCAGATTCTGCAGAGTCTGTAAATTGATGCTGAAATCTTTGATTTAATAAACCTTTATAATCAAGTACAGTGTCAGCGGATTTCTTATCAACACATCATCGCAGCATCGTTGTTCAACACCACAGAAATTGGCAACGAGGATTTTGGGACGTGTTGCGTCTGTTTCAACGTTCCATCATGGGCTCCGAGCTGACTCCCGCTCCAGAGGCCGGCTAATAAGGTGAGCTTTCTCACAATATTGGGCACTGGTCAGTTCGTGTGGCTGTGTGTGCGTTGAGGGGATGCACCATGAAGAACCTGTGTGTGCCATGCTGTGATTGCTGTGTGATGAGATTCCGTTCTAAATTTCCTAAATGTTGTTTGCGTTGGAAACAACGCAAACAGGGGGGAGTGTGAATATAATACAAGATCTAAGGAAAAAAGGAATTGATAACACTGGGCCCAGGGAAATTTGGCTTGAATAAAATTAAAGGGAAAAAGGAATAAAATAGAGGAATAAAATAAGGGACAAGGAACTAAGGTAAAAGGTATAACGTTTAGGACGCCGCTGATCTACGGAAGCCCTCAAATGAGGCGATCATTAGATGGGCCGCAAATCCTGGAAAGTCACTAGGTGAATTTTCGGGTCAGTTCCAAGGAACTGGGAGATTGTAGAATACAAATTCAATTGTATGTTGACGAGCTATATGTCCGAAGTAGCCACTCATTGAATATCTGCAACTCAAGGCAGCACAATTTTAGGAAGGAAAATAAAGGAAAAGTTTTCATGTGTGTGTGAGAGAAAGAGAGTGTGTGTGTGCGCAAAGAAAGATGTCTCTGCTCTGTTTCAGCTGTGTGGATTGTGCAGAGAGTTATATGCTCGACTCATGCTATGATAAGATTTTATGTTAGATATATATACATATATATGTTTTGGTTGAGAACAGGGGTTTTAGTTTTTTGTAAGGAAATCTGTTACAGTGGGGAAAAAAAGTATTTAGTCAGCCACCAATTGTGCAAGTTCTCCCACTTAAAAAGATGAGAGAGGCCTGTAATTTTCATCATAGGTACACATCAACTATGACAGACAAAATGAGAATTTTTTTTCCAGAAAATCACATTGTAGGATTTTTAATGAATTTATTTGCAAATTGTGGTGGAAAATAAGTATTTGGTCAATAACAAAAGTTTCTCAATACTTTGTTATATACCCTTTGTTGGCAATGACACAGGTCAAACGTTTTCTGTAATTCTTCCAAGGTTTTCACACACTGTTGCTGGTATTTTGGCCCATTCCTCCATGCAGATCTCCTCTAGAGCAGTGATGTTTTGGGGCTGTCGCTGGGCAACACGGACTTTCAACTCCCTCCAAAGATTTTCTATGGGGTTGAGATCTGGAGACTGGCTAGGCCACTCCAGGACCTTGAAATGCTTCTTACGAAGCCACTCCTTCGTTGCCCGGGCGGTGTGTTTGGGATCATTGTCATGCTGAAAGACCCAGCCACGTTTCATCTTCAATGCCCTTGCTGATGGAAGGAGGTTTTCACTCAAAATCTCACGATACATGGCCCCATTCATTCTTTCCTTTACACGGATCAGTCGTCCTGGTCCCTTTGCAGAAAAACAGCCCCAAAGCATGATGTTTCCACCCCCATGCTTCACAGTAGGTATGGTGTTCTTTGGATGCAACTCAGCATTCTTTGTCCTCCAAACACGACGAGTTGAGTTTTTACCAAAAAGTTCTATTTTGGTTTCATCTGACCATATGACATTCTCCCAATCCTCTTCTGGATCATCCAAATGCACTCTAGCAAACTTCAGACGGGCCTAGGCATGTACTGGCTTAAGCAGGGGGACACGTCTCGCACTGCAGGATTTGAGTCCCTGGCGGCGTAGTGTGTTACTGATGGTAGGCTTTGTTACTTTGGTCCCAGCTCTCTGCAGGTCATTCACTAGGTCCCCCCGTGTGGTTCTGGGATTTTTGCTCACCGTTCTTGTGATCATTTTGACCCCACAGGGTGAGATCTTGCGTGGAGCCCCAGATCGAGGGAGATTATCAGTGGTCTTGTATGTCTTCCATTTCCTAATAATTGCTCCCACAGTTGATTTCTTCAAACCAAGCTGCTTACCTATTGCAGATTCAGTCTTCCCAGCCTGGTGCAGGTCTACAATTTTGTTTCTGGTGTCCTTTGACAGCTCTTTGGTCTTGGCCATAGTGGAGTTTGGAGTGTGACTGTTTGAGGTTGTGGACAGGTGTCTTTCATACTGATAACAAGTTCAAACAGGTGCCATTAATACAGGTAACGAGTGGAGGACAGAGGAGCCTCTTAAAGAAGAAGTTACAGGTCTGTGAGAGCCAGAAATCTTGCTTGTTTGTAGGTGACCAAATACTTATTTTCCACCATAATTTGCAAATAAATTCATAAAAAATCCTACAATGTGATTTTCTGGATTTTCTTTTCTCAATTTGTCTGTCATAGTTGACGTGTACCTATGATGAAAATTACAGGCCTCTCTCATCTTTTTAAGTGGGAGAACTTGCACAATTGGTGGCTGACTAAATACTTTTTTCCCCCACTGTAATTACGGTTAAAACCTTATGAGTCTCCATTTGAGAGAACGTTTTCAAATTTGTTAAAATCTATGAGCCCCCGGGAGGACGTTATGATTGTATATAGAGGATTTGTAATGGATAAGAAAATAAGTATAAATCTGCAGATTGGAGTAGAATGGGTGAAGAAAGAGGAGAGAGAAAATAGACTAAAGTTAAGTTAAGTAACTTCGAAGTAGGATTTGTGTTCTATGTTTTGTGTTGGTTTGTGCGTTTTGTTCAGTGTTACTGTTGTCTGTGTGGTAAATGTGGTTTGTTGGAAAGAACGGAGAGACAGCTGGTCTGTCTGCTGTTTGAGTTCTAGGAGTTTACCGTTACACAGAACGAATATGCCACTCCCCTGCCTGCACTGAGCTGTTGTGACACGCAGATTTATAGCTGCGAAGAGAAGGAGGGGGAGATTTGAATACACACAAATAAAGTATTCTGTTTGTTAAGCGGCTGTTGCTTGACTAAGAAAACATATATGATGATTACTCCAATAGTTTAATATCTGTATTGTATGGTTGAAATAACCCAGTGAGTACATAAAATACTAAATTGTTGTCTGTTTCTTTTGTTCTCCTGTGGTGTGAGAGACGAGAAGGAGGAGACAGAGAGAGAGGAGGTGCTGACCAGTGCGTCACGCGACAGCGTGTGCTGTCCCGGATCCAGTCCAATTAAGGCCAGTACTGTTCTATCCACAAACTAACTTTCCCTTACAGGATATTAGAGACACATTTCTCGATAAAGGGCATTTATCTGTTTGTGTATGCCTAAAATATTTCATGTTGTGACCATTTGGCAGGGGACTTGGCAACAGACTGATCAATTGATGTAATTGAGAATTACACATTGGATTTTATTTTTTATTTTTTTTGTGCATGGGTTGTTTTGATTAGAGTTGTGTTGGAAATCCAGCACTGAGATTATTCTGTAAAATTAAGGTGATTGGGTGCTTATTAAGCAATTGGTCTGTGGGTGCTGTAGTGTTGCTGGATTACATAGTCTTTCTTTTTTGATTGCTCTGAAGTTGACTAGTTTCCTTTACTTTTCTTTATCGGATGTGGTAAGATAGCCACTAATCAATAATTTGGTAGAATAAAAAAAAATAAAAAAAATAAAAATAGGAGGGAAAGATAAGCTACATAGCTTAAAGTATTTTTGGGTTTACAAATTAATTAGTTTAAAATAATAATAATAATAATAATAATAATAAAATAATTCACAATAAAGGAATATAAAATAGTTGTTACAATGCGGAAAAAGGACATCAAAACTATGAAAGTAATTACTCCTGTTGATGTAGTACAAAAGAGTAACCCTCTAGTTAATGGTATTGCAAGGTTATCTGGAAAATGGCATAAACGTTGGCCTGACATTGAACAACCATGGCCAGTGGAAGGGACTCTTAACCCAGATGTAATTAAAATAATGCAAGTGCTTGTGTCCACGTATAAGGCAGATCAAAAGAAGGGGAAAAAAGGGGAACACCGTAAAGAAAAGAGACAAAGAGAGCTGGGTGTTCTTAAGTTGTTTGAAATTGAGGGACAAAAACTGATAAAAGATACAAAAGATAAAAGAGGCAGAGGTATAGAGAAAATGGCAAAAGAGGCGAAGGTAAGTCAATACACCTTTCTCACATACGGATTCAGCAAAAAGACCCCCACCTTACGAGGAAGAAGTAGAGTTTAAGGACGTCTATCCTCAGCTTCCAGTGATCATTCAGGAGGGTGATTATTGCATCAGAGATGAAGATGAACGAATAATAGAGAGAGGACAAGCAGAAACGATCATAAAGATGAATCCAAACTCCAAAAGTAAGAAGAAAATGACACATCTAGAAACTAAGGGTAGAGTGAGGTTCAGGAGGATGGAATTTGAAGATGATGATGATGATCAGAGTGATTCAGAAGAGATCATGGGTGGATATGACCCTGTGATCAGACGGAGGTTGGCCAGAGCGGAAAGAAGGGGTGATGGAAGTTGGAAGAAGAAGGATACAAGAGATCTGATCTCTGATGAAAGTGAAGATGGAGACAGCGATGAAGATTTGGAGATTAAAGGTGCTTCATGTTCAAGAGGATTTTATCCTGCAATGACTAGCACAGAAGAAATAGAAAGAGATATGGATCGATGCATATCATGCTTGAATAAGTCGAATAATTTAGAAGAAGTAAGAGAATTGGAAGAACAACTCAAGAAGCTGAAGATACAGAAGGAAAAACTGCTGAAAAAAGGATCCCAAAAATTGGAGGGGAAGTATACATTGCGGCCAAAAAAAGGGAGCACAAGTAAGAAGATGATGCCAGTGATAATCCGAGGACAGAACCTGGAGTATAAGCCTTTGCAGAATACCGATATGTCAGATATACTTGAGAAGCTGCCTACTCTTCAAGATGGAGCACATCCTTGGATTTCAAAGTTGGAAGAAATTACGGTGGGAACACAGTCTGCCATAGGAGACATTAAGAGACTTTTGGCTAATCTCCTTGGGATTTCAGGTATGGAAGAAATGTTTCAGAGAGCTGGACTTAATCGATATGTGGAGACTGCGGTGAATGATCCTGAGTTGTTAGCTGCAAGTAGAAATTGGCTGTGGAGAGCACTGAAAGATACGTTTCCAACAAATGTGCATCCTGACAACATTCTGATTGACCCACTAGGACAACAAGAAAATCAGAGAGCCTATGTGTCAAGAGCTCATCAAGTGTGGAGAAATATTACCGGAAATGATCCAGATGTGAGTCAAATAGAGCAGTCAATTTTGCGAGCTAAACTGCAGATGGGGCTGCATAATTTTAGGACCACAAGGAGCAGCTATGATGATAAACACAGACGATTATCTGGATAAAGAATTTGAGATTGAGAAGAGTGTGCCACATGTGACCTTGTTGGTTTCTGAAAACTATGAGCAGAAGCATGTAGGAGAAATGATTACAGAAGCAGAGAAAGCTGTTTTTGTACCGATGAAAGAGAATTTGGCGATTTGGAGGAGTGAAGATCAGCGATTTCTCAAAATCATGATTTCGGCTCAAGGACAAGGACAGCCACAAGCTGTACGGATGACACATGAATCTATTTGCAGTGCGAAGATGGATTCAAACCCTATGAAAGAGGAGATGTTGCAACAAGTTCCAGAATGTTTGTGGTCTCAACACAGTACTGATATTGGACTTGTGAAATCAGCCCAACCGGTGAAAGTTGAAGAGGAGCCAGACCTCCTTGGAAGAATCAGTATCCATTGAAAGATTAAGCAATCCAAGGGATCGAACCACAAACTGAAGGACGATTTGGTAGGGATAGATCAGATATTGCAAAGCACTGTCATTCAGTACGTGGATTATATAATTATCTGTTCACAGAATGAGGAAACATGTCATAAAGACTCAATTAAATTGCTACAGGTATTGGTAGAAAAGGGGCATAAGGTTTCACAGAAAAAGTTGCAATATTGCCAGGAGAAGGTTGTTTATTTGGGTCAGAAAAGAACGCATGGACACAGAAGCATTTCTGACAGTCAATTGGAAGCTATTCGTAAGGCTCCGAAGCCTAGAACTATCAGAGAGATGATGACATTTCTTGGTATTGCTGGTTATTCTTCAGCCTGGGTTGAGGGCTATGCTAGTTTGACGGGACCTTTGAGAGCTATGGTTAAAGATACTGGGAATGGTCAACTCCATAGCAATCTTTCCTGGACACAGGAAGGCCTTGTAGCATTTGAAACGATCAAACAGAGGTTATAAGAGGCACCAGCACTCACACTACCAGACTACTCTAAGAATTTCTTGCTATATGTGTCTACTTCTACTGGAGGTAAATATGCATGTGCAGTTCTTTGTCAGCCGACAGGTACAGGGACGAATCCTCAACCTATTTCCTACTACTCTACTGCCTATTCAGAAGTAGAACTAGGGCTACCACTGTGCTACAGAGCAATGGTGGGAGTATATTTAATGTATGACAAAGCATCATCTGTTACGATGGGTTACCCAGTAACAATTCTTACCCATCATAGTCTCAGAAATCTTCTGAACTATGGAAAATATACATTGACTATGCCTAGGCTCAGAGACTATCATAGGCTCTTAGAGCAGGAAGATGTCACCCTAGTAAGGTGTGATACGGTGAATCCAGACGAGAATTTGCCAACTTCAGAGGATGGTGAGCCACATGATTGTGTTCAAGAAGTAGAGAAATACTCGAGGCTTAGATCAGATTTGCAAGCCCTTCCATTACGTGAGGCAGACCTGGAGTATTGGACTGATGGGTCTTGTTATCGTGTGGGAGATAAATTGTGTGCTGGCTATGCAGTAGTTAAAGCCCAAGGAACTGGATTTGTTGTTGAAAAGGCTGAAGTAATACCACAGCTTGCGTCCGCACAACTTGCTGAACTTGTGGAGCTAACAGAAGCGTGTTTGTTAGCAGAAGGAAAGCGAGTGACGATATATACTGATTCTGCATATGCACATAATGTATGTCATTTGTTTGGAGCAGTGTGGAAAGGTCGAGGGTTTAAGAAAACAGATGGTTCTCCGATACAACATCATGCGCAAATAATGAAACTGTTCCATGCTATGATGAAGCCTAAAGAGATAGCGATAGCTAAGTGTGCAGCTCATAAAACAGATGTGTCAAAAGTCACACAAGGGAACAAAGCTGCTGATGAAGCTGCAAAAGCCGTCACAGGAGTGGACAAATTGGGCAAGGTTTTTCTGGTCACTCCATGAGTGGACTTGGAAGACAAAAGTACGCTTAAGGATGTGATTTTGATGCAGGAAGCTGCGTCTACGATTGACAAACAGTTATGGCTAGACCAATGTGCCGTCAAAGATGCTACGGGTCTTTGGAGAAACCATGAGAGGTTGATAGTAGCGCCTCTAGACCTATTAGGTCTGATGAATCAGGAAGCACACTTCATGTTGGAAGGGGGGAGGTTAGGAGAAATATCACAAAGGAGTATGGTTTTTGGGCACCATATTTGCTTGAACAGGTTGACTATGTCATAGGCAGGTGCACAATCTGTCTGAAAAATTATGTTCGCAGGGGTGTGACTGTTCTTCCTGGTCACATTCCAACACCGAGAGGTCCTATGCGTGAGTTGGTTATCGACTTTGTTGATATGATAAAACCAGTTGAAGGGAAAAGATACATGCTGGTGGTTGTGGATAGATTTTCACGATGGCCGGAGGCCTGTCCAACCAAGCGAAAAGACAGTCAGTCGGTTGCCAAGTTCTTGTGTAAAGAAGTCATAAGCAGGTGGAGACTTCCCGATCGAATATACTCAGATAATGGGAAAGAATTTGTTGATAAATCAGTGAAATTGATTTTGCAAAAATTGGGAATTAAGCAACGTCTAGGAGCAGTTTATCACCCACAAAGTCAAGGGATTTGTGAAAAATTAATGGTTTTGAAAAATCGCATTGTCAAGATTTTCCAGCATACGGGTCTCAACTGGATAGCGGCGCTCCCTTTAGCATTAATGGTGTGTCGCTCAAGTGAGTTGCGTGATCTACGTATGACACCCCATGAACTGGTCACAGGAAGAAGGATGCCTACGCCTTGTTTGCGAACAAGCGGAAAGGGTCCAAGTTTGGCTCTTTTGGAAGATGAAATGAGAGCGTATGTTACATATATGGACAATTTTCATAAAAGGTTATCCACATATGTTTCTGATTGTGCGATAATTTTCAAATTTCTTTGCATATTGTTGTGATATTTAGTGTTTTGTTATGAATCAAAGGGGGGGAAATGGAATGTGATTCATTTTTATATATCATTCTTATATATCATTTGTATATATTATTTTTGATATTGATGTTTTAATTGTCATGTGTTGCTTTGCAAAAGATACTGGTTGGTGTTTTCTTTTCTTCCAGAAGCATATGGGGAATGTGTAGAGTGGGATTCAAATACTCAAACTGGAGGAAGCTGGAGGAAGCTGAACAAGGACGGTGTGGAAATGTTCAGATTCCATCATCGACGTTGCATTGAAAGTCGACACTGCTGAGGAGCTGCAGTGTAGTGGACTACATTCCAGTGTCTGCACTGAAATATATACATATTTGCATGTGTAATACATAATTTGTGTCATATTCTTTCTGTATACATTTTTTGAAGAATTATGTTTTCTGTTGTTGGGTACATGTGGGGACCTCAGATGTTTTTCGTTTTTCTTTGACGCTTAGGGATATTGGGTCTAGGCAGGGACAGAGAGAATCCACGGGAGGGTCCGATGGGTCGACCAGCCTGAATGTGGACATTTTTTGATTTTATTTTGTTTTCTGAGGCTTTCACGTGTATTCGATTGCACCATAGCTTAAAATGTATTGATAAAGATTTATAAAATGATCTGGAGTACTTAGGTGGTCGCCTGGGGCAGAGGGGCCGTGAGAGAATTTTCCTGTCTTGATTGATAGATGGATATTTGGAAAGAAAGCTGCCAGACAGGTTTTTCGCTCTTACACTCCATAAAAATGTGTTCACACTCCATAAACTTGGTTTTATTGCTAAAGTTACACAAGAAGCCTGATGTAATAAAAATTGTTATTTGTCATAATCCTATTCTTTTTGTTTTCGAGACTTAATTAGTCTCGAAGGGGGGAAATATGTAGTATCTGAGGTTTTCATATTGTTGGTTGAAACATCTGGAAAGTGTTACTATAGGGGCCCCCTAAAACAGAGGAGATTCGGCTATGTGGAGGCCAGGGATTGGTCTATTCAAATCACGCCATCTTATGTTACATGAAGCATAGGATATATACACTGCTCAAAAAAATAAAGGGAACACTAAAATAACACATCCTAGATCTAAATGAATGAAATAATCTTATTAAATACTTTTTTCTTTACATAGTTGAATGTGCTGACAACAAAAATTATCAATGGAAATCAAATTTATCAACCCATGGAGGTCTGGATTTGGAGTCACCCTCAAAATTAAAGTGGAAAACCACACTACAGGCTGATCCAACTTTGATGTAAAACAAGTCAAAATTAGGCTCAGTAGTGTGTGTGGCCTCCACGTGCCTGTATGACCACCCTACAACGCCTGGGCATGCTCCTGATGAGGTGGCGGATGGTCTCCTGAGGGATCTCCTCCCAGACCTGGACTAAAGCATCTGCCAACTCCTGGACAGTCTGTGGTGCAACGTGGCGTTGGTGGATGGAGCGAGACATGTCCCAGATGTGCTCAGTTGGATTCAGGTCTGGGGAATGGGCGGGCCAGTCCATAGCATCAATGCCTTCCTCTTGCAGGAACTGCTGACACACTCCAGCCACATGAGGTCTAGCATTGTCTTGCATTAGGAGGAACCCAGGGCCAACTGCACCAGCATATGGTCTCACAAGGGGTCTGAGGATCTCATCTCGGTACCTAATGGCAGTCAGGCTACCTCTGGCGAGCACATGGAGGGCTGTGCAGCCCCCCAAATAAATGCCACCCCACACCATGACTGACCCACCGCCAAACCGGTCATGCTGGAGGATGTTGCAGGCAGCAGAACGTTCTCCACGGCGTCTCCAGACTCTGTCACGTCTGTCACATGTGCTCAGGGTGAACCTGCTTTCATCTGTGAAGAGCACAGGGCGCCAATGGCGAATTTGCCAATCTTGGTGTTCTCTGGCAAATGCCAAACGTCCTGCACGGTGTTGGGCTGTAAGCACAACCCCCACCTGTGGACGTCGGGCCCTCATACCACCCTCATGGAGTCTGTTTCTGAGCAGACACACGCACATTTGTGGCCTACTGGAGGTCATTTTGCAGGGCTCTGGCAGTGCTCCTCCTGCTCCTCCTTGCACAAAGGCGGAGGTAGCAGTCCTGCTGCTGGGTTGTTGCCCTCCTACGGCCTCCTCCACGTCTCCTGATGTACTGGCCTGTCTCCTGGTAGCGCCTCCATGCTCTGGACACTACGCTGACAAACCTTCTTGCCACAGCTCGCATTGATGTGCCATCCTGGATGAGCTGCACTACCTGAGCCACTTGTGTGGGTTGTAGACTCCGTCTCATGCTACCACTAGAGTGAAAGCACCGCCAGCATTCAAAAGTGACCAAAACATCAGCCAGGAAGCATAGGAACTGAGAAGTGGTCTGTGGTCACCACCTGCAAAACCAGTCCTTTATTGGGGGTGTCTTGCTAATTGCCTCTAATTTCCACCTGTTGTCTATTCCATTTGCACAACAGCATGTGAAATTTATTGTCAATCAGTGTTGCTTCCTAAGTGGACAGTTTGATTTCACAGAAATGTGATTGACTTGGAGTTACATTGTGTTGTTTAAGTGTCCCCTTTATTTTTTTGAGCAGTGTATATCATGTTTTAACAAAAGGACAGGGAGAGTAATCATATTTGGGATTGGTTTCGTTGTTCTCCAGATTCTGCAGAGTCTGTAAATTGATGCTGAAATCTTTGATATAATAAACCTTTATAATCAAGTACAGTGTCAGCGGATTTCTTATCAACACATCATCGCAGCATCGTTGTTCAACACCACATCTGTCAATACAGCAAATAAGTAGACATGGCTTGTTTTCAAAACAGCGTTTATTATTCTTGAGGTAAGTTTACACAGCAGTATGCAGGAACAGTTATGGCAATTTATGACATATACACAGTATAATAAATATATACTACTAAAGCTTATAATAAATGCTACACCATATGCAAGGGAATACTTGCATATGGTGCGTTTGGGTGGTGCAGTGAGGTGTTCTGAGTCACTTTGATACAAGGGGAAATTGTTGTTATGGGACCTTTCACATCTCCTCTTGAGAGTCATCAACTTTTTTGTATCCAAGCGGTATTGTCTGTGAGAGGAAGACAAAAATGCTATTAGACAAGCATGGGAAATCGTTGTGTACTGTCTGTATTCCTAGCAGCATGGTGTAGAATACCAGACATCTCACAGACACACGTCAGCTAGCTACAACACACAGGTATTGTTACTCCAAGACTAATATGAGTCATGAAGCCAAAGTCATTCCTTTACTCTCCGCCATCATCATCAAAACATTTCTAAAAAAAAAAATCCTAATGAGAGGCACTGAGCTAGCTAGCTATAATGCTAGATTACAGTACATTTTAGGTATAGCAAACATAGATAGCAAGCTAGCTAAATTTGGCTAGCTTGGCTTGTAGTGGTACTAGCATGCCCTGTTATGGCCGAATCGATCACCAAATTGTACTGTGCTGAACAACACCGCCTCACGTAAAAAGAGAGCTAATATTGTTACAGTAGCTAGCTACCGACAGCAAAACAACTTACTTGTTTGTCATTTGCCCTCCCGAGTCCTGGTCCAGCTGGTGTAGGCTGCCGCCACTACTTGCTGGTTTCGCAATTATTTTTCCTGCTGTCAACTCCTCTTCAGTGTATTCTGGCTCAAATAAATAGGGCTGTATGTTCCTATGGAAAATAACAGAATCAAATCGTAATTCAGCTCTTCTTCATCAGAAGCAGCCATTGTAGCTAATTAATTAGCAATCTTGGATAGACAGTGCACGGTAACATACCTCCCGTGAACCTGTAAACTAGTACCGCCCCTGTTTTGAAAAGCCATTGAGGGTGGGAACAAGGAAGTAGGGCTCCCGTTGGTTGTAATCTTTAAAAAGCCAGGGGAAATGAGTCAACCTAGATATTCAGCAATGTCCTTGCAAGGTAAGAACATTGTTGAGACAAGTCCAATGGCTCTATTGAACAAGCACCACCATATCTACTCGCTGCTAGCGTGATCGTGCAATCGGCGAAACACAAAGTCCACAAAAATTGCTACAAAACATGACTCCATTCATTTTTAGATCAGACAGCAGGCTCAATCAACCAATGACGTCATTGGTTTAACTCTCCCGGTGAGAAAATCCAAAAATACAGCTATAGTGCATAATTATGTCTGAAACACCCTCTCATCACTCATAATTATGTAGGGAGACTGGAAAAACTGTCCAGAGGTGACATTACCCTTTAAGATCTCTCCCTCCCTCTACACATCTCTCTCTCTCTCTCTTTCTAGGTGATTAGCTAGAATGGTGCTCCAGATGGATAGTAATTATCAAATTCTCCAATCACTTGGGTGTGTGTGTTAATAATTATAGAACGAGCAGATCAGTAATGACCATAAAGGCAAACAGCTGCCTCTAATCCGCAGGGAGAGAGGTGGGCAACCTGAGAGAGAGTTAGTGTGTGTGTGTGTGTGTGTGTGTGTGTGTGTGTGTGTGTGTGTGTGTGTGTGTGTGTGTGTGTGTGTGTGTGTGTGTGTGTGTGTGTGTGTGTGTGTTCAGGACTTCATTACTACAACTCCATATAGGCACTCAATCACCAGAGTAGCCTGAATGTGTGTCTGGATCAGACTGTCCTTTAGGCTGAGTTTAGCTTTCAGTGCCCAGACTGTCTTTTACTCCCTGTGTGTATGTGTGTGTGCGTGTGTGTGTGTGTGCCTGCTTGCCTGTGTGGTCCTGTTGCAGGGGCACAGTGTTGATATTAGATTTGCATGTATCAACTGAAGGCGATGCAATTAAAACCGTAATTAATTCATTAGTCTAAGCAAATCAAATATTAACAATGACTGAACTGAACATCAAACTCTGTAAAATGTAATTATCTGTAATGAGTCAGAGAATCACACATTCATACCTCTTTCTCAAACACACACACACACACACACACACACACACACACACAGACATCCATCTCTTTTTCTGCCACTACCCCTTTCTCTCTATATCTGCAGTAGTGTGATTGACAGCTGAAGAGGGAGGTGTTTTGTTACTCTGTGTTTTGTTACTCTGTGTTTTGTTACTACCCACACTTGGATCAGAGGGGTGTGTAATTGAGCACTCTTGTCTGTGTGTTTGTGTGTGTGATGCATAGTTACAGTATCTATTCCACTAGTCTGCTTTGATGTACAGGTATATTTCACTGCTACTGTAGACATCAGATGAAACACCAGTAACGATATAGCACAGTATAGCACACACAGACACACACATTTTGTGCACACCAGCAATAGGCTGAAACAGCAGAACAGTGACTGTTTATGTCTAAAAGTTTAGCAGGGGCAGTTTGGTATTCAGCACAATACGTGCCAAGAGGTGCCAGTCTGAAACGCTTTCGGTTGGGCCTGATGGTGTGTGTGTGTGTGTGTGCGTGCATTTCTGTGTGTGTGTGTGTGTGTGATCCTGCTCCACCACAACAGTGTTAGAATGGTGTCGTGCTGACCCCCACAAAGTGTTCTACTGATCACCACTAATGCCCTCCTACAGCACTTTTCGGACCACTGGTGGCTAACTGGCTATAGGCAAGTCAATATCGGAACCCTTGCCATATAAGTGACGGCAGCCGATATTGTGGTGTGCTGCTATAGTAATCCAATAGTGCACCGGTTCCAATTGGCTCATTCATCCCCCCTCCTCTCCCCTGTAACTATTCCCCAGGTTGTTGATGGGAATGAGAATGCGTTCTCAGTCAACTTACCTGGTAAAATAAGGGTAAAATAAACAGTCTAAATGCTGAAATGCAGTCGAAATAACCCCATCAGGCCACTTTAAGGCAATGAACAAAATGGGTACTATGTTGTGCTGACAAACCTCTCCAAACAGCGAGAGAGAGAGAGAGAGAGAGAGGAGAGAGAGAGAAAGAGAGAGAGAGAGAGAGAGAGAGAGAGAGAGAGAGAGAGAGAGAGAGAGAGAGAGAGAGAGAGAGAGAGAGAGAGAGAGAGAGAGAGCAGAAAAAGAGCTGCAGGGGTAAGGAGTCCCTTGCCTTGAGGGGTATGGAGAATTACTCTCTCTCTCTCTCTCTCTCTCTCTCTCTCTCTCTCTCTCTCTCTCTCTCTCTCTAATTCTTTCACCTACTCTCTTTACTTCCTTTCTCCTCACTCCCACTTTTTCCCCACTGCTCTTAGACCCTCAAACCTCAGATGACTATAGGAAAGTAAGCTTTGTAGTGGTAATGAAGGTTGTAACAATGACTCCCCAGTTATGATGCTACAGGAGCTCTGTACTAATGATGATAATAATGTACATATGGAAACACAATTTAGATACGGCCTCAGGACTCCACTTCACAAGTTGGTTCAACTGTTAAAGACTTTGTTAAAGACTTGTTCAAGAACGACAAGACTCCACGCACTGCATAGTTTATTCACTAAACTTCACCTCACACACACACACACACACACACACAAACGCACACAAACACACACACACATGATTAAAATCACTCAAATAATTCAAATAACCAACTCATCATCAAGCTTCAATTATTTTAATCAGCTGTTTAGTGCTAGGGCAGAACCCAAAACATGCAGGACCGAGTTTGGGAAACCCTGCTGTAGAAGAAAGTGGTTCTGTTCTCTCATGACACCGTCTTATCAGACCGAACATGACAGCCTGGTAATAGGAACAGTAAACACACACTCACACAGCAGCTGCTCCTCTCCTCCGTCAGCTCTGCCAGTTCATCTCATCTCACATTAACAACTCATAAATAATGTGTGAATTACTGGAGACCCTTGGAGCATGCCCATATATCACACTTTCACCCACATACACACACACACACACACACACAGAGAGAGATGGAGAGAAGGTGAGAGAGTCAGGGCACTAAGAGGTAGACTCAGACTAAAGGCCAGTCTAATCCAGAGACCCAGGCTACTTCAGCACTAAGGAAAGGTTAGGAGGATACTCTGAAAGGTTAGGAGGATACTCTGAAAGGTTAGGAGGATACTCTGAAAGGTTAGGAGGATACTCTGAAAGGTTAGGAGGATACTCTGAAAGGTTAGGGAGTGAACGTTATACGAGGGATACCTGGAGGTAAAATGGATGGCCCTCCCCCTGAGGAAAATATATTTTTACCTGGCCCTCCCCGAACGTTTGAAAAAAAAACTCCCCTCCAAAATGATAATTAAAACCACATACGGTGAGGGAAAAAAGTATTTGATCCCCTGCTGATTTTGTACGTTTGCCCACTGACAAAGACATGATCAGTCTATAATTTTAATGGTAGGTTTATTTGAACAGTGAGAGACAGAATAACCAACAACAAAAAAATCCAGAAAAACGCAATGTTATAAATTGATTTGCATTTTAATGAGGGAAATAAGTATTTGACCCCTCTGCAAAACATGGCTTAGTACTTGGTGGCAAAACCCATGTTGACGTTTCTTGTAGTTGGCCACCAGGTTTGCACACATGTCAGGAGGGATTTTGTCCCACTCCTCTTTGCAGATCTTCTCCAAGTCATTAAGGTTTCGAGGCTGACGTTTGGCAACTCGAACCTTCAGCTCCCTCCACAGATTTTCTATGGGATTAAGGTCTGGAGACTGGCTAGGCCATTCCAGGACCTTAATGTGCTTCTTCTTGAGCCACTCCTTTGTTGCCTTGGCCGTGTGTTTTGGGTCATTGTCATGCTAGAATACCCATCCACGACCCATTTTCAATGCCCTGGCTGAGGGAAGGAGGTTCTCACCCAAGATTTGACGGTACATGGCCCCGTCCATCGACCCTTTGATGCGGTGAAGTTGTCCTGTTCCCTTAGCAAAAAAACACCCCCAAAGCATAATGTTTCCACCTCCATGTTTGACGGTGGGGATGGTGTTCTTTGGTTCATAGGCAGTATTCCTCCTCCTCCAAACACGGCGAGTTGAGTTGATGCCAAAGAGCTCGATTTTGGTCTCATCTGACCACAACACTTTCACCCAGTTCTCCTCTGAATCATTCAGATGTTCATTGGCAAACTTCAGACGGCCCTGTATATGTGCTTTCTTGAGCAGGGGGACCTTGCAGGCACTGCAGGATTTCAGTCCTTCACAGCGTAGTGTGTTACCAATTGTTTTCTTGGTGACTATGGTCCCAGCTGCCTTGAGATCATTGACAAGATCCTCCCATGTAGTTCTGGGCTGATTCCTCACCGTTCTCATGATCATTGCAACTCCACGAGGTGAGATCTTGCATGGAGCCCCAGGCCGAGGGCGATTGACAGTTATTTTGTGTTTCTTCCATTTGCGAATAATCGCACCAACTGTTGTCACCTTCTCACCAAGCTGCTTGGCGATGGTCTTGTAGCCCATTCCAGCCTTGTGTAGGTCTACAATCTTGTCACTGACATCCTTGGAGAGCTCTTTGGTCTTGGCCATGTTGGAGAGTTTGGAATCTGATTGATTGATTGCTTCTGTGGACAGGTGTCTTTAATACAGGTAACAAGCTGAGATTAGGAGCACTCCCTTTAAGAGTGTGCTCCTAATCTCAGCTCATTACTTGTATAAAAGACACCTGGGAGCCAGAAATCTTTCTGATTGAGAGGGGGTCAAATACTTATTTCCCTCATTAAAATGCAATCAATTTATAACATTTTTGACATGCGTTTTTCTGGATTTTTTTGTTGTTATTCTGTCTCTCACTGTTCAAATAAACCTACCATTAAAATTATAGACTGATCATTTCTTTGTCAGTGGGCAAACGTACAAAATCAGCAGGGGATCAAATACTTTTTCTCTCACTGTAGCAGGGAATATTAAATCCCTTTTTAGTAGGCTATCAATGTTGCAGTCGTGATTTCTATCAAATCAATCCGTGGTTGAGAACCACTGCTGTATTCATACCATATTCATGTTATCTGCTAGAGGGCGGCATTTACCAATTTAAGCGTTAAGGGCCGTTCACAACACTGAGCTATAATAAGAACGGTCCACACCAAGGACGATAATGATAAATTATACATAACTATAAAACGTTGGCAAGCATCCACACTAGAGGAAAGTTTATCGTTCTACAGTGGCCTACACCTGTCAATGGACTGATCAAAGCATGCTACTACACACTGTATAGGCCTATTATTAAGGTGGTAACACAGACCAGTCAGTGCTTCAGGGTGTGTTCACTGTCATAGTGACAACTGCTAATAATACTTCAATGTAGGCTACATGTAGCCTAATAAAAAATATAATATAGAAACACGCTTTTAAATTAAATGTAGATATTCAACCACAAACGTTGTTTAACCTGCGCATCTTTTGCATCATGTCATTGCTTGCCTCGTTGCTCAAGTGGTTTGCAAGTGATTTCAATTTTTCAAATGGATGTCAATTTGTTTGGATATTCACTTTCACTGTGCTCATCACTGTCTGTCCTGTGCAACCATTTAATACATGAAGTGATATAGGCAAAAACATTTTATTTTCTATTTTTTATTAGGATGCCCATTAGCTGTGGCGATTGCAGCAGCTACTCTTCCTGGGGTCCACACAAAACATGAAACATGACATAATACAGAACATTAAGCTGGTGTGGTAAGTGTGTGTGTCAGTGGTGTGTGTAAGTTGACTATGCAAAAAAATTGGAATTTAACATATTAATGGTTCTTATATTAAAACAAAAAGTGATGCAGTCAGTCTCTCCTTTACTTTTAGCCAAGAGAGACTGGCATGCATAGTATTGATTTTAGCTCTCTGATTACAGTGAAGCACAACACAATAACCGCTTAAACTTCCTGTTTTGAATGCTGCTTGCTGAAATAACTGCATAAAATCAAATCAATTTTTATTTGTCACATGCGCAGAATACAACTGGTGTAGACTTTACCATGAAATGCTTGCTTACGAGCCATTCCCAACGATGCAGTTAAAAAATAATAATACAAATAAAATAGTAACACAAGCGGAATAAAATAAAATACACAAGAATGGAGCTATTTATAGGGAGTACCATACAGCCTAGGCCTGATTATCCAACCATTTGGATCAGTTATGGGTCTATTCTCGACAGAGTACAAGGTCCAGAAAGGTACATTAGCAGATTACTCATATGGTGTATTTTGATCACAACATCGCACGCACTCTCTCTCTCTCCCCAGCCAGGGGTGTATTTATTACGGGAACCGTTTGCCGTTTATAATCAAACAGAAGCAAATAGAGCAAAACTAGAGTTTCTATTGGACAAATTCAGGTAGGTCCCTCCCCTTTTCGTTCCATTTGCTTCTGTTTAAGAAATATTTTGCAACAGAATCGGCGTAATGAATACGCCCCAGTTCTTTTGTTTTTGTATTTTACATTCAGTAAGCAAGAGCAAGCTGTAGTAGTAAATAAAATGCTTCAAACAAATGTACAACAAGCTATTGTAGGCTTAGTTTTGCTTTTCCTGGGACTCCAAGAGCTAAAGAGGAATTATTAGGAATAATAATGCAGTGAATAGGCCTAGCCTATAGGCTTACCCAAGGAATTTACACAGTGAAATATTTTTTTACTAATCAGATTTCGATTAAATGACAGGCAGCCGAGGATAAACATATAGCTCGTAAGCATACAGAGAGTCCAGCCATCCACATGGACTATTGTCCTCTCCATTCAGTAGAAACTCCTCCAACACCAGATTTAATCCATTTACTTTTTTCCACATTGAGGAACCATCTCCTATCAACTCCAAAATTCCAGTGAACTTTTCTAGACTCTCTTCCACGGAGAGAGACTGCAAGAAACCCATATATTATTGTGGAGATAATTTTTCAAGATCTGTGTTCCTTGCTTAATTTTGTGATGCCATGCTTGTTGTTGTGATAGACCACAGAGTTTTTTGGTGTATTGAAAACAACTGGGAGGTATGAAAAAAAAATTAGGTCAAATCATGACGTCAGTGATCTTCAGGTTGGAAAGTCTGAGCTTTAGAATGATGCCATAGTTTCCGACTTTGAATTCAGAGTTGGATGACCGTACTTAGTCTGACGTCGGAAGAGAGTGCACTGAAGTCGGAAGTCGGAGATTTCAGATTTCCCAGTTGTTTTGAACACAGCATTTCTGTTGCGCGCTAGCTCCCTATGACGTCACTACACATGCTATTTTATTAGCCAGATATTCTACACGCCCACGTTCTGGATACGCCAAAAACACAACCTATGGAAAGGCAAATGCTAAATGCCAACACAGGCGGGCTCAGCGAGGACAATGAGAGAGAGAGAGAGCAGGGTTGTACACCAAAGTTACACATAGTCGAATTCAATACGTAAATTCCAAAATGCTGACAAATGCTGACATTTAATCAATTACAAATTACATGACCCTCCCCTGGATAAAAAATAAATAAATACTAAACCTTCCACCTGACTAAAATTGAAAAAGCATGACCCTCCCCCATTTTCCTCCAGGTAACAATAGCCTAAATTTTGACCGGTCCCTAAGAAGGATACTCTGTCAGCACAACCATCTGTAGAGAAATACGGTTCCACCTGAGCACCAAAGTCTCTTAGCAGGCTTGGCATTTTACACATAAACAAATACACACACACACTGTGAGAGAAAAATTAACATGTAACATGTTTACCTGCTTTGTTTAATATTAATAGTTAACAATTATATACTGTTCTACTAATGCTGTGTTTTTGTAAAGGGATGGTTTCTACTCCAGCTCCCTGCAGCTAGTCTAGGCGTGTGGTCAAGGACATGGGTTTTCCTCGAGATAGGGGTATTGGACAATTGATTTATGGATGGCTAGGTGATAAAACCAACAGTCACATTCCATTCTATGATTAGTGGAGATGTCTCTGGTCTGACTGAGCCTGCTTTTTCATAGACTGAATTGGTGTCTGGGTGTGTAAGTTACCAGGGACAAGATCTGTTATGAATAGTTGATAATAACCTTGTCTTGGGAGCCAAACCATGGTTTCCATACAATGAGAACAGTCTTCACCGCAGATACTGTCTGCTGTGAATTATTCATTTATTTCATACAAATCCTAACCTTTTGACCCATTCCACACATCTGCTGTTTGTCATGTAGACTGGGAGGGTGTATCTTTGCTATAAAATATATTTGTATTGTCTGTATGTGAGAGCTCTCGGCCCAACACTCAATAGTGTTGGGTCGAACAGCCTCACTTACTACCTTATTAATACGTTTTGAATAAAGTAATATCCTGATTGGTGATTGACCTTGTCTCTCCTCATTATTGATTAGAATTTCCACGACAACACACACACACACACACATAGGTATATTACCGGTGATTGGCTGGAGGCAGTGGGACAGAGCGGTCCCCTGAAGACTCCCTTCACACGCCGGAAGTGGCCGTTGCTCAGGTGTGTGGAGCTGATGACCAGGTAGTAGCACGTGCTGCACGACATCCGGCCCAGCGCTTCCCAATGCGCAGGGGTCTTGCGTGTGTGCGGACGTCGGTTGGTTCGGTTTACTGGACTCTTCACCAGGTGAAGCAGAGAGTCAAGTATCCCTCCTCTCAGTCCGAGTCCGACCTAGGGAAGGGGAGGCGAGGATATTCAGATATTCCTCCAGTAAAATGGAACTTCAATAACAAGTGTTTATTCTTTATTATTAAATTATTCCTTCAGGCTGCTTACAGAAAGAAGCATGAGTAATGCACTGAGGGTCCGTTAAATAGTCAGCCTGTTGATGCCCGTGTTTGCCATGCCAACGTTCTAGTGAAAGGAGAAATCTAGCTCCTGGTACAGAATAGTTATTCTCTCTTTCTCAATCCTGATAGAGGATAATATTTCGTCTCCTCTCGTTCCTTCTTCCCTTTCCCCTCTGTCGACTATCCCCCTCTCCTTCCTCTCTCCTTTCAGTTCCCGGGGAGAGGCGAGGGTGTATAGTGTGGCGGTATCTGATGGCAGTGAGAACGGCTCGAGCAGATGTATCAAGCAGAGTTAGATGCAGTTGACAGGAGCTTTGCGCCCCTGGAGTCTCTCTAGGAAGAGAAAAGGCGTTATTTTCCTGATAGATTGATAGATTCCAGACGGTTTAGTTCGTAGATGTATAACTGTAAATCCAGTCACCTAGTTGATAGTTCTCTCTAGTGCATGCAGACACAGACAGACACAGGCACAGCAGAAGCTGTGTCCGTTCTCTGAAAAAAGAGCGCGTGAGTTTTTGGTGTTTGCTGTTGCAGCACCTAGTGTTCAACAGAGCTACAGACTCTGTTCTCCGGATGATCTGGCTCGTGTCTTTCGTTGGTGGAGCTGTCACTGTGACACGCGCGCTCCAGTCACCCGGGTTCCCGCGCAGAGAAAGAGAGGAGGGGGGGGGGGGGTATCGCTCGTTTCTCCGTTCAGTCTGAATAATCAGAGATGAAGCGGCGACTTTTCACTCTCTCTCTTTCCTCGGCACACTGTGAGGGGGTAGGGGGGTCGAGTAGGAGAGAGAGTCCGTCTGCGTAATCAGCGCAGCACTACAGCGAAGAGCGGTTCTGTTGTGTCTGATAATCAGTCAGATATGTGTATGTGTGGCACACTCATCTCTGTTGGGGGACGCTGAACCGGCGAGTGTTGTCTTCCAGGAACTTTCTCTCCCCCCTCCCTCTTTCCTTCTCCTTTCCCTCCTTCATCATTTCATAGCAACCATCAAATTAAAAGCGCCAAGTCAATAAAGACCCAAATGGCTCTCTTCACAGAGCTGATAGGCTACTAGTTAAACATTGGTAGTCAACTTGTGTCAGTTTTAGGATCCATGACCATTGTGTTTTAGGATCCATGACCATTGCGCAAACTCGATGCACGAAGAAATGGGACAACTAATGACAGCGATGGCAACGTTTCCACATATAGGGCACGTTTCAGTGATAAATATGTCTACCAATCAGTATTCAGTAATGAGGGCCTGGGTGTTGTCAGAGTGTTTCCGAGAATGGCTGCAGTAAGCTATAGCCCGGCGCTATAACCCATGTAGCCTAAGCACTGGCGCTGTCTACGGAACTGGTGCTAAAATGGAACAGTGACGCACGCACGCACGCACGCACGCACGCACGCACGCACACACACACAGACACACACAGACACAGACACACACACACACACGCACACCTGAGCGTAATATAACTGGCTGTCCAGGAGAGTAGTGCTGAAATGGCGACTTCTTTGCTTGCATGCCACAGCTATGTAAAGGCAGTGCATCTCAATAATCTACAGTCCTCTACTGTCTCCTCTCCTTCATCTGCTCTGACCTGTCAGTGGTCTCAGTAGACATCTGCACAGTATCACAGTGTTTTCAGATGAAGAACAGGAAATAAGAAGAGAGAAAGCCACTTAACACTAAGATAATTGCCTAATTTCTGCAGTCCTACACTTTGGCGCTGGCTGCCAGATGAGTGCTGAAAACGGTGACATATCTCTGCTTTGCCATATGTATATGTCGGTGTGTGTGTGTGTGTGTGTGTATGTATGTGTGTATGTGTGTGTGTGTGTGTGTATGTGAGAGAGCTGGCCCTTACTCTAACAAGTAAAAGGCTTAAAAAAGACTGAGAATAAAAACGGTTCAAAAGTTCTTTATTTATTTAAAACTGCAGTAGCAGAGCAAGTTAAAACCATACAAAACTGTCAGCTAAGACGGATGTGGCTCATCATAGTTAAAAGACATTCAACCCTACAAACATTCTGGCACATCCATTTTAACATGGCTTAAAGACCTGTGTCAACTAACCACTTAGAAATGTAGTCCGGGATCTTAAGCGCTTATAAATTCGTAACATATTGTACGAAATAGAGTTCGTAACATATCTTACGAAATGGATGATGTAAAACACAATTGTACACAATTTTCAGGGACCCGTTTTGGCTCGTTGTAGCGGGTGATTTTGTACAGAGTCAGGTGCAGGAGGTTAAATCACAGAATATATGGTTTATTCAGGAACACAGCAGTACGCAGCAATGCGTAAAACATTGGAGAAAACAAGGCACACGGGTGAATATCCCGGCGATACAAAATACAATATAGCTCCACCGAGCTATAGTAACCTCCACAATAAACAATCACACACAAAAACAGGGGGGCAGAGGGAATACTTCTACAGGTACTAATGAGGGGATATGAACCAGGTGTGTGTAATAAACAAGACAAAACAAATGGAATGATGAGATGAGGAGTGGCCAGGGGCGGTGTGTTCAATAGGGCGATATGGGCGACGCACTGCCAAACGGGAAAAGGAAGGGATTTTTTTTCTAATCAATTATATCACGGCAACAGTAGTTATCAGTGTTGTAATCTAGACGTCTGGTCTGATCTGCCACTAAATGTCCAATCAGGCTAAAGTCGTGCTTCAAATGCCCCCCCCCCCCCCCCCCTTTTGGGGCGATTTCAGTCAGGTTGAAAATCGCCCAGAAGTCTCTCATAGACTCCCATGTAAAATCTATTTTTTTCAAATATCAGAGATTTCAATACAATCTCTATGGGTTTCTGAGGGCTTGCACTTACGCTCTTTCGTCATACGTAACATAACCATGAACGTAACTAAGAAAAGAGCGGGTAGCCTCATCAATCAATTCACTATTACTGTCAAAATGGCAGTGCAACTCGATTGTCTCTTTGAAATAAGTTCCTTTTTGTCGGCGAACAAATCAAGATAAATTGGCAACGAAACAATTAGGACCTCCCAGACCAAATTTTATAATTCAACAGGTTTCTACTAAAGGCGGAAAGTCCTACACCCGAGGATTTTCCAAAAATTGGTACGAACGAAAAAAGAACATTGCCACTCAACTGGATGAGGGATACAGGCTAGCTGTCCGCCGCCACAACGATGAGGTTAGTGTTGATAATCACAAGTTTACTGGAGAACTGAGACCAAGTAGAGACTTTGGACAGGGTGGATATGGTATAATAAAGGCCGTTTATTCAGAGGTAAAGATATCTGGAATCGCGTGCACGGACCCGTTCGTCAAACTCTTAGGGAGCTATACATTAAGCCCCATTACTTACCATATCAGATAAGAGAAATTGCTGCAGCTACATATATTTTACATCCTGGCCCTACATAGTTCACTATTTGCATCACTTACCAAAATATTACATGTGGTCATATATGCTTGGAAAGTGGAGATGCCATAGAACGTCAAAAAAGTAAACATTGCTGGAGACACATTGCCGTTTTGGAGAAGACATCGCGTTTGCTAGCGAAGAGATTTGTTGTGGCAAATTAACTTGGGCTGGGAATTGCCAGGAACCTCACGATAAGATATATGCATTGCGAGTCTCATGATTCTATACGTATTGCGATTCGATACTGTGATTTTATTGCGCACCATATGTCTGTTGCAGAGGGATCAGAAAGCCATGAGAACGAGTTTTGATCAGTCATGGAAATAAAAGTGCTGAAAACAAATTGGCTCCCAATGTGAAAAGATTGAGAACAAGCTATGAAGGAACAATAATGGTGTTTTGGTGCAGGTACAGCCAACTAGCGCTAAAATACTGCGATATTGTCAATACAGTATATCGTAAAGTATCACTATGTAACTCGATTTCTTTCACCCCAATCCCTCAAATTAACGGTAAATAACTGAATTGTTTGCCCCACATTTAGCTAAGACGATTAGCTAGCCAGCTAAAATGTTTTATTTAGTTAGCAGTCGCATCTACAATAGTTTACTGTCAATAACATGTCTCCAAAAATGACGTGGTGTCTCCAATTGTGTTGACATTTTACAATTGCAAATGCGCATCCATGAGTATCCACTTTCTGTAGCTCAGCTGGTAGAGCACGGCGCTTGTAACGCCAAGGTAGTGGGTTCGATCCCCGGGACCACCCATACACAAAAATGTATGCACGCATGACTGTAAGTCGCTTTGGATAAAAGCGTCTGCTAAATGGCATATTATTATTATTATTATTATTATTATTATTATCTGAAGAGAGCCCCGAAACATTGTGTGCAGACATTTTATGCAATAAATGAAGTAGGTTGAATCTAGTAGTTCTGATCTTCTGATTGGTCCTGATGAGTTGGGCGAGGTCCCCTCCAGGCTAGTGTCACTGTTGCATTGGCTCTGAGTCGGGTTCTCTGTCTTCAAATGTTCAGCCTAAGAGAGGGGATTTTTGTGTGTGTGTGTGTGTGTGTGTGTTTAACAGTGATGATGTGTGTGTGTGTGTGTTTGTGTGTGTGTGTGTGTGTCCTCAGAGCAAGAACTCGTGAGTTGGAAGAACTGAGAGGCCTATGGCGTGGGTGTTGTCCTTGGCCACCTGCTGACAAGGCTGACAAGATAGGACCCTTTTGTCCATTGTTATTGGATAGGAACAGAACTTATAACCAGCTCCTGACCTAAATAGATCTTAGCACAACATTTTACTCAACATATCATATTCCATATTCACTATAACAAATATATTTACTACGACATTAGCAAGAACCGCCACATCCTCAGCCGGCTAATCCAGTGTGTGAAGTTTTGCGGAGTGTTTGAGTTAGCTTTGCGAGGCAAAGATGAAACTGAGGGCTCCACCAACCCTGGTAAGCCAACACTTTTGAGATCAGTCAATAAATGCTTCTGGTATTGACTTATATGCTGCCCCTGTCTTCATGTTGTTGCTGGACATATCTTTTTTAAAATGTGTGTAGGTCACCTAAATCATCAGAAAAATTGCCCCCCCTGAGAATTTTTTCAGGAGCCGCCACTGGGAGTGGCAGTGTCTAGAAAGCCGGTGACGACGAACACCGAAGCCTGCCCGAACAAGGAGAGGAGGCAGCTTCGGAGGAAGTTGTGACACTCGTGAGCACTACAGATGTAGGATCTTAGTTTGAGCCAGTTTGCTACCGCAGGAAAATAATCATGTAGCGACAGGAAATGTGAATTATTATGTGGTTTATAATTAATTCAAATTCTTTGGTATGAGTTGATACATTTTACATTAGGGCAAATCAAGTCTGAAAGTTGAAAGTTGAAAGTGGAAATTACAAACTTTAAAAGCCTTTTAAAACGTTGAATACACTACAGTTTGCATTTCCTCTCGTGCAGGTAAATTCTCATCAACATAAGACTGATCAAAATAAGATCCTACATCTGTACTTTCTAAACTACTGGCTGAAATTATACAAAACCTTTGGATCATCACTTTAATTAGCTGGACAAATAGAAAACAAGAACCACTTAACAATGAACACCTGACTGCAATTGGTTGAAAATTATGGGACAGATCTAGAAACTGGAATGTTTGGCAAATGACTGAATGAACTAAGCACATACACAAACACAACTTGCTCTATAAATACTTTGAATAAATACATAACAAAAATGAATGTCTTTAGTGAAGGCCACACCTTCACAGTGTGTGATGTAACTGTCTGTATCAGGACGTCCTAAAACATCCCATCACATCCCCAGGGACTTTCTACTGCCCATAAATATAAAGATACAATATAGGAGAGATATGAACCCAGTCCAAATCTCTCTCTCTCTCTCTCTCTCTCTCTCTCTCTCTCTCTCTCTCTCCCTCTCTCTCTCTCTGTATACCAGGCACTTATTTGACCCTCTCTGGTCTCCCTGGAGACAATGAAACACTGACAAGCCTTCCTGTACTGCTGCTGTGTGATGGATGTCCCCTTCTGGAAGAATGTATGTGTGTGTGTGCACCGGCCTTCTAGACACTGCAACGGTACCCCCCTGTATATATAGCCTCCCTACTGTTATTTTATTTTACTTCTGCTCTTTTTTTTCTCAACACTTTTTTTGTTGTTGTTTTATTTTAACTTTATTTTTAATAAATGCACTGTTGGTTAAGGGCTGTAAGTAAGCATTTCACTGTAATGTCTGCACCTGTTGTATTCGGCGCATGTGACCAATAACATTTGATTTGATTTGATTTGATATACAGTAGCTTTGGCATACTTGTAGCTGTAGCATAGGTTGATCTGTGTGAGGGGTTGGTGGTTCAAGCCCTGATCACGTCGATTCCTCAAACTCACTGCTGTTTCTCAGAAGGTTATCTTTCTCTCTGGTAATCCTTTCGCCGCTGTGTGAGTGTGAGTGTGTGTATGTGAGTGTGAGTGTGTGTGTGTGTGTGTGTTTGCTCTAATCACCCTGGCGGTTTCCATTTCCTCATAGCTATCTCAAGCTTCTGCCCCACGAGATCGTATCACACAAACTCTCTCGCTCGCTCTGTCTCTCTCTGTCTCTCTCCGTCTCTCCCTCTCTCACACACACAGACAGAAAGAGAAAGACACAGAAAGAGAGACCCACATAAAACAAATAAAATCCCACAATGACCGAAATGCTGTCTGTGAGCCTTTGAACAGCTGCTCACCCAATTGGGAATGTCCTTGCAGCACACTGTGAAAAACACAGAAATTACCTCTGGAATTACTTCTGGAAGTCCAAACACACACGTACAGCTGTTCTGTCTCCTCACAGTACACACATGCACACGCACGCACACGCATACGCATACCCATGCATGTACGTACACACACTGGAACATTCTGGATAATACCACACAGGAGATGGCGTTCCAAGACTTTTATAGGGGATGGGAAACGTACTCCATATACTCTAGCCTCTAAGTGTGGAGACCCAAGAGAGCTGTTCTGTACACTTACCGCAGCAAACCGGGAACATTCCCAGAACATTAGCTAATATTCCCATGAAGTTCTAGTTAGGGTTTTATCTAACATTAGGATGATAACATCCCAAAAATGTTCAGAGAATGTTTTTGATACATTTATTTATCTATTTATTTATCTTTTTTTTGTTGTTGTTGATTAAATATCTTTGGAATGTTCTCCTAACATTCACTAAAATGTTGTGCAAAACATCTGTAACAACCACCACAGAACATTCCCCAAAAGTTTGTATGTTTGTATAAAACACTTACAAGAATGTTCTCAGAACACATTTCGTCTGTTCTTTAATGGTTCCCAGAATGTTTCATTAGGTTGTGGGAACAGTCTGGTGGGAACATTGTGGGTCATCACAAAAGATATGTTCCCAAAATACAAAAACTGTCCAGTTGTGCGGACGATCCTACAATGTTTATTTTACGGTGCAAAAAACACTCACCTGATGTTACAAGGATGTTCCCAGAACACATTTAATCTGTTCTTTAAAAGGTTCCCAGAATGTTTCATTAGGTTGTGGAAACAGTCTGGTGAGAACATTGTGGGGACAACACAAAAGATATGCTCCCAAAACGCAAAAACTGTCACATAATGTTTGTATCAGGGTGCACAAAACATTCCTTTGATGTTGCAAGAATGTTGACAAAACAGCCTTTCTGAGTTCTTTAAAGGTACCCAGAACATGTAACTAGGTTGTGGGAACAGTGTGGGTACATTACAAGAGATAGGTTCCCAAAACATGACATTCATACAATCTTTTAATTAGGTTGCACAATACATTCCCTTAATGTTGTAAGAGTGAAATAAATCAGTTTGTATGACGTTCATAGCATATTTATCTTAGGTTTAACATAATATTCCATTAATGTTCACACAATATACATTTGACCTTGTCTTGGATGTCCTCAGAACATTTCAAGAACATTTAGAAAACTTTCAAAAAAAATTCCCTAAGGAAACATGGTTATAGAATATGTGGGATTGAACCTGCACTATTCAAAACCGCAGCCAGATAATTAAGCCTCTGCGCCACCAGGGGATTGCTGTGGCCTTGTGAGTGTTTTTCAGTCAATTATGGTCAATCAGGACATGGAACACAATTTCTGAGTTACTAAAATGTTCTCATTCTCTTCATATGCTGTGTACTTATGAAATGTGATTTTCGTTGAGAAGAGCTTCCTTTAAATAAATGCTATTTTTGTGTATTCATATGCTTCTTAAATAAAGACTCAGACTTGGTTGTACAAACATTGTAGGTTCAAACCCACATGTGCATACTGTCAACATATGAAGTGTAAATACAGTTGGTTTGTATGATTAAATGCTGTTCAAATGTCCTGTGAATGAAATTAAAATGCTATGTGTCTCTATATCACCTACAATACAGTTCTCAGATGCATATTTATATTACAGCTAGAGAGAAACACAATGGGGATGTATTCAATCAGCTTTCTTATGCTTTAAGGAGCTACAAATTTGCATGCTGAGAATGTTGTGGTAATATTGCGTAAAACTTAAATATAACATTTTCTATGTCAACACAACTGGACAGTTTTAATGTTTTGGGAACCTATCTCTTGTCATATCCCCACAACGTTCCCACAACCTAAAGAAACGTTTTAGGAACTTTTAAAG
>NC_140000.1:19304943-19316894 GCF_964263955.1 Coregonus lavaretus | reverse complement strand
GTAGGGTTTCAAGTGTCTCCGGAAGGTGGTCAGTGACTCTGCTGTCCTGGCGTCGTGGGGGAGCTTGTTCCACCATTGGGGTGCCAGAGCAGCAAACAGCTTTGACTGGGCTGAGCGGGGAACTGTGCTTCTGTAGAGGTAGGGGAGCTAGCAGGCCAGAGGTGGAAGAACGTAGTGCCCTCGTTTGGGTGTAGGGTCTGATCAGAGCCTGAAGGTAAGGAGGAGCCGTTCCCGTCACAGCTCCGTAGGCAAGCACCATGGTCTTGTAGTAGATGCGAGCCTCAACTGGAAGCCAGTGGAGTGTGCGGAGGAGCGGGGTGACATGAGAGAACTTGGGAAGGTCGAACACCAGACGGACTGCGGCGTTCTGGATAAATTGTAGGGGTTTAATGGCACAGGCAGGGAGCCTAGACAACAGCGAGTTGCAGTAATCCAGACGGGAGATGACAAGTGCCTGGATTAGGACCTGTGCCGCTTTCTGTGTAAGGTAGGGTCGTACTCTGCGAATGTTGTAGAGCATGAACCTGCAGGATCGGGTCACCGCTTTGATGTTAGCAGAGAATGACAGGGTGTTGTCCAGGGTCACGCCAAGGCTCTTTGCACTCTGGGAGGAGGACACAATGGAGTTGTCAACCGTGATGGCGAGATCATGGAGCGGGCAGTCCTTCCCAGGGAGGAAGAGCAGCTCAGTCTTGCCGAGGTTCAGCTTGAGGTGGTGATCCGACATCCACATTGATATGTCTGCCAGACATGCAGAGATGCGATTCGCCACCTGGTTATCAGAAGGGGGAAAGGAGAAAATGAATTGTGTGTCGTCTGCGTAGCAATGATAGGAGAGACCATGTGAGGATATGACAGAGCCAAGTGACTTGGTGTATAGAGAGAATAGGAGAGGGCCTAGAACTGAGCCCTGGGGGACACCAGTGGTGAGAGCGCGTGGTGCGGAGACAGATTCTCGCCATGCCACCTGGTAGGAGCGACCTGTCAGGTAGGACGCAATCCAAGAGTGAGCAGCGCCGGAGATGCCCAACTCGGAGAGGGTGGAGAGGAGGATCTGATGGTTCACAGTATCAAAGGCAGCGGATAGGTCTAGAAGGATAAGAGCAGAGGAGAGATAGTTAGCTTTAGCAGTGCGGAGAGCCTCCGTGACACAGAGAAGAGCAGTCTCAGTTGAATGACCAGTCTTGAAACCTGACTGGTTTGGATCAAGAAGGTCATTCTGAGAGAGAAATCAGGAGAGTCGCTCAAGAGTTTTGGAGAGAAAAGAAAGAAGGGATACTGGTCTGTCCCCAATATTTGGAACCAAGGATTGATCACACCAATCTAAACTCAGCAAAAAATGAAACGTCCCTTTTTCAGGACCCTGTCTTTCAAAGATAATTCGTAAAAATCCAAGTAACTTCACAGATCTTCATTGTAAAGGGTTTAAACACTGTTTCCCATGCTTGTTCAATGAAACATAAACAATTAATGAACATGCACCTGTGGAACGGTCGTTAAGACACTAACAGCTTACAGACGGTAGGCAATTAAGGTCACAGTTATGAAAACATAGGACACTAAAGAGGCCTTCGTACTGACTCTGAAAAACCCCAAAAGAAAGATGGCCAGGGTCCCTGCTCTGCGTGAACGTTACTTAGGCATGCTGCAAGGAGTCATGAGGACTGCAGATGTGGCTAGGGCAATAAATTGCAATGTCCGTACTGTGAGACGCCTAAGCGCTACAGGGAGACAGGACGGACAGCTGATCGTCCTCGCAGTGGCAGACCACGTGTAACAACACCTGCACAGGATCGGTACATCCGAACATCACACCTACGGGACAGGTACAGGATGGCAACAACAACTGCCCGAGTTACACCAGGAACACACAATCCCTCCATCAGTGCTCAGACTGTCCGCAATAGGATGAGAGAGGCTGGACTGAGGGCTTGTAGGCCAGTGTGTCACAGCATCATCGGACTGAGCTTGTTGTCATTGCAGGCAATCTCAACGCTGTGCGTTACAGGGAAGACATCCTCCTCCCTCATGTGGTACTCTTCCTGCAGGCTCATCCTGACATGACCCTCCAGCACGACAATGCCACCAGCCATACTGCTCGTACTGTGCGTGGTTTCCTGCAAGACAGGAATGTCAGTATTCTGCCATGGCCAGCGAAGAGCCTGGATCTAAATCCCATTGAGAACGTCTGGGACCTGTTGGATCGGAAGGTGAGGGCTAGGGCCGTTCCCCCAGACATTGCCAGGTGGCTTGGTGGAAGAGTGGGGTAACATCTCACAGAAAGAACTGGCAAATCTGGTGCATTCCATGAGGAGGAGATGCACTGCAGTACTTAATACTTAATACTGACTGTTACTTTTGATTTTGACCCCCCCTTTGTTCAGGGACACATTATTCAATTTCTGTTAGTCACATGTCTGTGGAACTTGTTTAGTGTATGTCTCAGTTGTTGAATCTTGTTATGTTCATACAAATATTTACACATGTTAAGTTTGCTGAAAATAAAGGCAGTTGACAGTGAGAGGACGTTTCATTTTTTGCTGAGTTTAAAAAAATGGACACAAAGTTGACCCAAATAATTACAGAGGAATTTGCGTTAACAGCAACATGGGGAAAATTCTATGCAGTATCATTAGTAGCAGACGACATCATCTCCTTGATGAACACAACGTCCTGAGCAGAAGCCAGATTTGATTTTGACCAAATTACCGTACAAAAGACCAGATTTATACCCTCCACACTCTAATTGACAAACAAGTAAACCAAAACCAAAACGAAGGCAAAATCTACCCATGTTTTGTAAATTTCTAAAAAGCATTTGATTCAATTCATGGTATTTTTTATAAATTATGTTATTATATCAACGTACACTAAAAACAAATGTGCGGTTAAAATGGGCTTCTTCTCTCAGGGACGTGGAGTGAAACAGGGCTGCTCAATAAGTCCAACACTATTTAACATCTACGAACCATCAAACAGGCAAAGAGTCAATACCGGACTAAGATTGAATCGTACTACACTGGCTCTGACGCTCGTCGGATGTGGCAGGGCTTGAAAACTATTTCAGACTACAAAGGGAAGCACAGCCGCGAGCTGCCCAGTGACACAAGCCTACCAGACGAGCTAAACCCCTTCTATGCTCGCTTCGAGGCAAGCAACACTGAAGCATGCATGAGAGCACCAGCTGTTCCGGATGACTATGTGATCACGCTCTCCGTAGCCGATGTGAGTAAGACTTTTAAGCAGGTCAACATTCACAAGGCCGCAGGGCCAGACGGATTACCAGGACGTGTACTCCGAGCATGTGCTGACCAACTGGCAAGTGTCTTCACTGACATTTTCAACATGTCCCTGACTGAGTCTGTAATACCAACATGTTTCAAGCAGACCACCATAGTCCCCGTGCCCAAGGACTCTAAGATAACCTGCCTAAATGACTACCGACCCGTAGCACTGACGTCTGTAGCCATGAAGTGCTTTGAAAGGCTGGTCATGGCTCACATCAACAGCATTATCCCAGAAACCCTAGACCCACTCCAATTTGCATACCGCCCAACAGATCCACAGATGATGCAATCTCTATTGCACTCCACACTGCCCTTTCCCACCTGGACAAGAGGAACACCTACGTGAGAATGCTATTCATTGACTACAGCTCAGCATTCAACACCATAGTGCCCTCTAAGCTCATCACTAAGCTAAGGATCCTGGGACTAAACACCTCCCTCTGCAACTGGATCCTGGACTTCCTGACGGGCCGCCCCCAGGTGGTAAGGGTAGGTAACAACACATCTGCCACACTGATCCTCAACACGGGGGCCCCTCAGGGGTGCGTGCTCAGTCCCCTCCTGTACTCTCTGTTCACCCATGACTGCACGGCCAGGCACGACTCCAACACCATCATTAAGTTTGCAGACGACACAACAGTGGTAGGCCTGATCACCGACAACGATGAGACAGCCTATAGGGAGGAGGTCAGAGACCTGGCCGTGTGGTGCCAGGACAACAACCTCTCCCTCAACGTGACCAAGACAAAGGAGATGATTGTGGACTACAGGGAAAAAAAGAGGACTGAGCACGCCCCCATTCTCATCGACGGGGCTGTAGTGGAACAGGTTGAGAGCTTCAAGTTCCTTTGTGTCCACATCACCAACGAACTATCATGGTCCAAACACACCAAGACAGTCGTGAAGAGGGCACGACAAAGCCTATTCCCCCTCAGGAGACTGAAAAGATTTGGCATGGGTCCTCAGATCCTCAAAATATTCTACAGCTGCACCATCGAGAGCATCCTGACTGGTTGCATCACCGCCTGGTTTGGCAACTGCTTGGCCTCCGACCGCAAGGCACTACAGAGGGTAGTGCGTACGGCCCAGTACATCACTGGGGCCAAGCTTCCTGCCATCCAGGACCTCTATACCAGGCGGTGTCAGAGGAAGGCCCTCAAAATTGTCAAAGACTCCAGCCACCCTAGTCATAGACTGTTCTCTCTGCTACCGCACGGCAAGCGGTACCGGAGTGCCAAGTCTAGGTCCAAAAGACTTCTCAACAGCTTCTACCCCCAAGCCATAAGACTCCTGAACAGCTAATCATGGCTACCCGGACTATTTGCACTGCCCCCCCACCCCATCCTTTTTACGCTGCTGCTACTCTGTTAATTATTTATGCATAGTCACTTTAACTCTACCCACATGTACATATTACTTCAACTACCTCAACTAGCCGGTGCCCCCGCACATTGACTCTGCACCGGTACCCCCCTGTATATATAGCCTCCCTACTGTTCTTTTATTTTACTTCTGCTCTTTTTTTCTCAACACTTTTTTTGTTGTTGTTTTATTCTAACTTTTTTTTTTTTTGTTGTTAAAAATAAATGCACTGTTGGTTAAGGGCTGTAAGTAAATTTCACTGTAATGTCTGCACCTGTTGTATTCGGCGCATGTGACCAATACAATTTGATTTGATTTGATTTGATTTGATTTGACATTAATGAATTGGCAAAAACATTAGGAAGAATCTGCAGCACCTGGTCTCACCCTACACACCACTGAAATCAAGTGTCTGCTGTACGCAGATTTTACATATACATTTTAGTCATTTAGCAGGACGTCTTATCCAGAGCGACTTACAGTTAGCAGATGACCTGGTGCTGCTGTCTCCCACTAAGGAGGGGTTACAGCAGCATCTAGCTAATCTGCACATGTTCTGTCAGACTTGGGATCTGACAGTTTTACCTAAAAGAAAAGAATATAATTATATTCCAAAAGAGGTCCGAAATCAGGATCAAAATATAAATTCTATTTGGACACAATTCTATTAGAACACACCAAAAACTACAAATATCCAGGACTAAATATCAGCAACACAGGTAGCGTTCACATGTTGTGAACGAGCTGAGAGACAAAGCAAGAAGGGCATTAAAACATTAAAATCAACATTCCAATTAGAATCTGGCTAAACATTTCCCAATCAGTTATAGAACTAATTGCTCTATATGGCAGCGAAGTATGGGGTCCACTCTCTAATAATGAATTTACCAAATGGGACAAACATCCAATCGATATACTGCATGCAGAGTTTTGCAAGTCTGTATTGCAAGTGCAAAGAAAAACTCAAAATAATGCAAGTAGAGCAGAATTGGGCACTACCCTCTCCTTATTCGAACAGAAGAAATAGCCATCAAATTTTACAACCATCAAAAAACAAGTGACCCCAAAACATTTAATCACACAGCTCTACAATGTCAAGAGACGAAACAAGAGAAGAGTCCCCTCAGTCAGCTGGTTCTGAGCCTCAGGACAGCACTCAGAAAATCTGGCCCAACCAAATCATCACAAACCAAAATAAAAATATATCACCTATTGGAAAGACTCCACAAAAAGCAAAGTTAACTTCAATGCTATTTGGCTCTAAACAGACAGTACATGGTGGCAAACTATCTGACCACTGTGACTGATCGAAACTGAGAAAAACACTGACTAGGTACAGACTCAGTGAGCACAGTCTGGTTATAGAGACCAGTCGTCACAGGCAAACCTGGCTACCCAGAGAGGACAGGTGTGCTCACTCTGCTACAGGGGAGAGGTAGAGACAGAGCTGCATTTCCTAACACACTATGACAAATACTCAGACCTAAGAGAATACGGGTACAGATCACACAGATCAAGGTAAACAGAAGATTTTACACACACACACACACACACACACACACACACACACACACACACACACACACACACACACACAAAGATGCTTATACACATTCACAAACACAGTTCAAGGTAGACTACTACTGTGTATTACATAGGTATTTACACTATAAGACACTATTTATAAACACAATTTATAACCCACGTACCCAAGTATCCACCGTGTGTGGGTTGTCCGTGTGTGGGTTGTCGTGTGTGTGCGTGCGCTGTACACATACACATCGAGGCTGACTCAGTAGTGGGAATACTGGAATTTACTGCCATATGTGTATGTGGTTTTCATGTGTTTTTGTTTGTGTGTGTGTGTGGGATATAGAGCAGAGAGAATATAAAAATGCCATGAACAACAGAGTAGTTGTGCGTGGATATACAATCAGGCATCTGTCTTCTGTGTTCAAATGGATAGGAATGAAATATTCTGTAATCTAAATGTAAATGGAGGTGAAATTTACTGTTGGCTGCTATGTAATTACCTACACTAATATTTATTACTGTTGTGGTTGTATGAGAGAGGGAGAGAGAGTGAGGGAGAGGATGGAGGGAATAGAAGAGAATGTAAAGAAAAGATAAAGATGATGATGTTGTAGAGCAGGGGGGTGGATGGAGGGTTGCTGGTTAGGGGGGGTGAGAGAGAGAGAGAGAGAGAGAGAGAGAGAGAGAGAGAGAGAGAGAGAGAGAGAGAGAGAGAGAGAGAGAGAGAGAGAGAGAGAGAGAGGAGAGAGAGAGAGAGAGAGAGAGAAGAGAGAGAGAGAGAGAGAGAGAGAGAGAGAGAGAGAGAGAGAGAGAGAGAGAGAGAGAGAGAGAGAGAGAGAGAGAGAGAGAGAGAGAGAGAGAGAGAGGAGAGAGAGAGAGAGAGAAGAGAGAGAGAGAGAGAGAGAGAGAGAGAGAGAGAGAGAGAGAGAGAGAGAGAGAGAGAGAGAGAGAGAGAGAGAGAGAGAGAGAGGTTTAGTCAGTTGTGTTGTCTCGCTCAGGGTGTGACCTGCAGGCCAAAGCTCTCAGTTGGACATTGAAAAACATTGTTTTCTGACACCCTGGAATGAGCTCCACACACACACACACACACACACACACACACACACACACACACACACAATGTTAGCTGGGTTAACTGTTTATTGACTGACATTTCTGACTTCACAGTAACTGTATCATTGCTAGCAACCATGGTAGCAACTTGAAGGCATGAGACAACAATGTGGAGGAATGTCAAACATCTAACATTCCAACATTAATAAGACCTCAGTCTCCATCTTATGTTAGCCTCAGCCTCACACTTCACCTACTAAACATTTTCTAACTCAGTAGAAATCTTTGAAAAAAAAGAACAAGGTTTGCTACCAACACAGTACAGTCTTGAGGCACCCTAACAACTTGGGTCGGTACCTGGTTAGTCACAAATGTGATGTACACAGTCTGTTCGAACTGGATTCGGATTGTGCTGAATTGTTGAATTCAATTGTCACAATCGGATTGTAAGTATTTTATTTTTGGAATCCTCTCTACATTTTCAGCACTATAAAAAAACCTCCCTCTCTCTTTTTCTCTCCCTGTCTCTCTGTGACTCACCTCCTACAGCTCCTTATCCTCTGGGATAGACAGATCAATTCTGTCTGGAACTCATTCATTCTCTCTCCCCTCACACTATTCTATTTACACCTCTTCCTCCCCTTTCTCTGTCTGTCTCTTTATCTCTGTCCACTTCAATTCCCTATTTCCCTCTCTCTCTTGCAATCTGCTGGTTTGTGTGTGCGTGTTTGTGTGTGTGTCTGTTAAAAGTAAGAAAAATCAACCGAAAATATCTGCATTGATTGGAAATATAGGAACATTTGATGAATCTGTGGAACACAGAACGTTTTGAGTACTTTGTGTTGGCAAATGGAATTAAAGCAGAAGTCGTTGTGCCAACATTTCTTACTGTTAGGGAGGAAAAACATTCAATCTACTGCGCAGCCTAGTAACGCCTGAAAAACTGGTGATAAATCATATGATGAAATTGTGGGTACCTTAAAAGGACATTATTCTCCCAAACACTGATAATCGCAGGAGAGATTCCGGTTCATAAGAGAAATCAAGAGGAGGGGGAATCAATCTCACAGTTTGTGGCTGTATTGAAACAGTTATCTAAACACTGGAATTTGGGCGATCAATGAGTGACACTATACGTGATAGGTTAGTGTGTGGCATGTGCAGCGAGGCAATTCAGAAACGCCTTTTGACTGAGAGTAACTTAACATTGCAGAGAGCAATAGAAGTGAGTACGTCAATGGAAATGGCAAATAAAGACGCACAACAGCTAAGTGCATCGACCAAAGTGCATAAGGTGTCTATGGAGTTAAAAACCATGGCAGGAGGTGGGAAGCCATGCTATCACTGTGGGAAACCAGGTCACCAAGCAGAGGAGTGTTGGTGCAAAGACTTAGACTGCAGAAATTGTGGAAAAAAGGGTCACATCGAATGTAAAAACAAAAAGACACAATCAAACAAAAGTACTGAACAAAGGAAAAGCGACTTCAGGAAGTACAAAAAGAAAGTGCATAAAATGGAGCACACAGAGGATGAACAAAGTGATACCCTGTCTGAAGGGGAAGAATCTTTGAATGTTATGTCAATTTCAGACAATGGATACGGGTACTGGGTGCACCGCTACTGGATGGAAACGCAGTACGGATGCAAGTGGACATTGGAGCAGCCATATCTTTGCTTTCTGAGGCTGTGTACAAGGAGAAACTACATCACCTCACACTACAGCCCACAAAGATGACGCTGAAAACATACACCGGTGAGATTGTTCCAGTGAGAGGAAGCGTGATTGTTACAGTGGAGCTCAATAAACAGAAGGTAAAGCTACCACTCTTCATTGTGAAAGGCAACCATCCAGCATTGCTAGGACGCACATGGCTGGAAAAGATCAAACTAAACTGGCAGGAAATTCACATGGTTGCAAAAGGGGACACAAACCTACAAGGGATATTGAGGAAACACGCGGATGTGTTCAAAGGAGAACTTGGCAGTATGAAGGACATAACAGTTAAACTGACCGTGAAACCAGACAGAAAGCCAAAATGCTTCAAAGCTAGACCTGTCCCATACGCCATAAAACCAAAAGTTGAAATTGAGCTAAACAGACTAGTCAAGAGTGGAGTATTGAATCCAGTGAATGTTAGTGAATGGGCTACACCCATTGTTCCAGTCATAAAAAAAGATGGATCACTCAGACTCTGTGGTGATTTCAAAGTCACCATTAACCCAGTCTTGACTGCTGAAAAATATCCACTATCCCTCATTGACAACCTCTTTTCTGGTTTAGCTGGAGGACAAAAATTCAGTAAGATAGACTTATGTCAGGCCTATCTACAGATGCATGTGGACCAAGAGTCACAAGAACTGTTGACCATAGTGACTCACAAAGGACTGTACAGGTACCGGAGGCTTCCTTTTGGAATCACCTCAGCTCTGGCCTTGTTTCAGAGAGCTATGGACCAGATACTGAGCGGGCTCACTGGGGTCCAATGTTACCTCGATGATCTACTCATCACCGGCAAAGACGAGCAGGAGCACCTGAGAAACCTTAACGCTACACTACAGAGATTGGAGGAGTATGGTCTGAGGGTCCGGAAGGACATATGCGAGTTTTACCGGCCCTCTGTTGAGTACCTAGGCCACGTCATCGACAGCTCGGGGCTCCACAAGGTGCCATCGAAGGTGAAGACCATTGCAGAAGCTCCATCCCCACAGAACGTGAGTCAGCTGAGATCATTCTTAGGACTATTGACATACTACGCAAAGTTTGTGCCAAACCTAGCTAACATGTTAAAGCCACTGCATGAACTTTTGAACAAAACCAAACAGTGGAAGTGGACAGACAGATGTGAGGAGGCCTTCAAGAAAGTGAAAACAGCCTTAGCTCAGTCAGAGGCCCTAACCCACTTCAACCCCAACTTGCCATTACAGTTGGCATGTGATGCATCGCCTTATGGCGTTGGTGCGGTTGTCTCACACATCATGCCATCAGGTGAAGAAAGGCCAATTGCTTTCGCATCACGGACCTTAAGTAAAGCCGAGAGCAATTATGTACAGATAGAGCGTGAAGCACTCGCCATTGTGTTTGGAGTTAAAACATTTCATCAGTTTCTGTTTGGCCGACGATTCACACTGCTGACGGACCATAGACCCCTCACCTCCATCTTTGGTCCCCACACCGGCATTCCGTCGCTTGCAGCCAGCCGCATGCAGCAATGCTCACCAGTACGATATCAAGTACGGAAGGTCTGAGCAGCACTGCAATGCAGATGGCCTCTCAAGGCTTCCTTTACCTGTCGCACACACTGAGCACTCTCAGGCTGAAATCTTCTACTTCAAGGAAGTGACAAACACCCCAGTTACATCTGTCCAAGTGAAAAAGTTCACCCACACTGATCCAGTGATGTCTGAGGTCATGGACATTGTCACTCGTGGAAAAGAAGGAGAGATGTCGGACAGCCTTACCTAGTGAGGAGAAACGAGCTCACAGTTCAGTTTGGATGCTTGCTATGGGGTTTTCGAGTCATCATACCGCCGCCACTGAGAAGGCAGGTGCTTGAAGAACTCCATTCAGGGCACTGTGGCATGGTGCGAATGAAGGAGATTGCACGCAGCTACTTTTGGTGGCCAGGTCTGGATGCAGCTATCGAAGACAAGGTCAAGTCATGTTCTGCATGTCAAAAGATGAGGAACATGCCTCAGCTAGCGCCACTACACCCATGGGACTTCCCAGAGGAGCCTTGGCAGCGAGTCCACATAGACTATGCAGGCCCACTGGAGGATTGTATGTTCTTGGTCGTAGTTGTCACACACAGCAAATGGCCTGAGGTCACAGTGATGAAGAGCACCTCAGCGGAGAGAACCATTGAAGAGCTACGGCCAATTTTCAGTCGCTTCGGCTTGCCAACGCAACTCGTTAGTGATAATGGCCCCCAACTGGTGTCTGAAGAGTTCCGGTCATTCATGGAAGCAAATGGAATTCAGCACATCAAGTCAGCGCCGTATCACCCTGCAACGAACGACCTCGCTGAAAGGTTTGTCCAAACAATGAAGCAAGCTTTAAAATCATCACAAGGGGACGGCTCCCTCAATAGGCATCTAAACACCTTCCTGTTAACCTACAGAAACACTCAGCACGCTACAACCAAAGTGGCACCGCGTCAGCCATGATGAAAAAGCAACAGAGAGCACATGTGGAGAGACGGAGCAAAGCAAAAGACAGAAGCTTCATAGCTGGAGAGAGTTCTTGCTCGAAACTACTGCAAAGGTCCAAAGTGGATACCAGCCACAGTGGTTGCACAAACAGGGCCTGTGTCCTACACAGTTCACACACTGGAAAACATCATCTGGAGGAGACACGTGGATCAACTGTTGCCAGGAACCAACCTCAGAGATGACTCCTGTCAAGTGACAAACCAAGATCAGCTACTGGAGACCTACCATGACTACGAGCTATCACCTGAACATCCACTGCAGCAACCTACCAATGTGGAAAGTGCTCCAGACTCACCTGAACCAGCCAGAGTGCCTACTCAGGGTACTGTTGCACCCCAGTCTGGGCATACACCATCACCACTCAGACTCAGCGATAATGTGACTGTAGACTCACCTGTACGTCGTCATTACCCTGCAAGAGAAAGACGACCCCCTGACAGGTTGACTATTTAGTTCAGACTAACCTCGGACATTGGGGCAGAATACATCCCTGGGTTAAGTCTGGGG